>NC_044501.1:5591658-5936658 GCF_902362185.1 Chanos chanos | reverse complement strand
TGTGTGTGCATGTGTGTGTGTCTGTGTGTGTGTGTGTGTGTGTGTGTGTGTGTGTGTGTGTGTGTGTGTGTGCGCGTGAGACAGGTGAGAGGTTTGTGATGTCCCCCCAGTCACTGCGTGCACATGTAGGAGAAACAATTAATGTGACTTGCCCAGCCCGTAATTCTGGGCCGGGAACCAGAAAGTTTGTCTGTAAGAAACCATGCGGTGGGAATGACGTCAGCATCAAGTCTGATCAGCCATCGCATGGGAGATACACAGTGGAGAACTCAGAAACAGGACAGTTCATTGTGACCATCAGTAAACTGCAGAAGTCAGATGCTGGGACATACCGGTGTGGAGTGGGCGGCTTTATGTATCATGACGTGGATGTCACAGTTGTGGGCGGTAAGATTAAAAACAAAAGTACATTAAGTATATTAAAACAGATTCATTTATTGACTGATTAATTGATCGATTGATTCATTGTTTGCACAGACCCTTGTTCCCTTTATCCAATTTCACGATCTTGTCAGATGTCAGGTTCTGGGGACACTCTATTGATTTCAACTATGACAAAAGTAAACAATAACAACTTAATCCTAACCCTTACCCTAACCCTACTCTAACCAAAAATGCTTTCAAAATTAGTTTTACCAAGATGTTTTATCAGAAATAGTTTTACCAGTATATTTTATAAAAAGCAAATGTGCAATGGTTTTTTAGTAGTGTTGTCTCTGTCTTTCACCCTTTTCCCAACATGTCCCCAGTACAACAGAGTTCTTTCAGTCAGCTATCTTCTTAAATTAGCAAAAACAAGTACTCACATAATCTCTCTCTTTCTCTCTCTCTCTCTCTCTCTCTCTCTCTCTCTCTTTCTCTCTCTCTCTTTCTCTCACACACACACACATAGTCATTGCTAAATTCAACAAAGACGGTAAGAGACAAGAGCCAGACATGCTATTTCCCAGAAACAGAGCTGTACCATGAGGGACAGGATGCATGATCATACAATGTGATCTGTGAGGAAGTAACACAGGCATTTGTTTTTGCAGAGCAAAAAAGAGACACAAAACTGGTCAGAACCATTACAAAAAAACAAATGCATGATATAAATAGATATAGATATGTGATGTAAATTCATGATACAATTCATGACAGTAGGCATGAGAGGACAGGACATCAGTATCCTGATGTGGAGAAGCTGGCTGAGGAAATTAATGTCAGGGGGCCATGTCTCCCATCTCTGCCCTGGCACATCAAGGCTTGTTAACTGAAAATGAAGAGGAGGTCCTTCAACAGGCAACATCTCCATAATGGTCCTCAGAGATACTCTTTGAAGCTTTTTAGTCAAATTTGGACCATTTGAATCAGTAGCTCCAGCTGTAGTTCTGGTCAAGCTGTAGATTTCAGCTGCAGGTGCTCTCTATAAACAACTGATAATAATACAAGGACAAACACAATGTCATCATTCAGTTATGTATCAACACAAAGTCCTTTACCTGACCCCAGGGACCGTGCTTCATCAGTCAATGCAGAACATTCACATATTTTCCCCAATTTTCCCCTCCATTTTCCACAGTTTTTCACAACATGACTAGTACAGGCTATGAGATAAAGACCTCCTGTTCATAGTTCCTTCCTGGCATTGCAGATGGGAAGTGATTTACTGGGCCTCTTTGTCGTGCACATTATCACCATCACTCCTAACAAACATCCTTCTCCAATTTTCTGCAGATGATGAAATTACCACTTCTGTTTTGAAGACGACTACTCAGCCCGCTGTGACAGATCATACAGGTTAGTAAGAAGAACACTGTTCATTGACCTTACCTCTATCTTCACTACCTGTTACAACATTGGAATTTACCATTATCTGTGTCTGTAGAATGAGTTTAAATGGCTTCCTGGTGCAACATTGGGCCCACACCAGGATAGTGCATGATTGTATCTCAACTTGTTACCACACCATACTACTGTCAGCCGTCAGCATTTGGCAAAAACCTTGCATCATGCCACTTATTCGACTGGTAGGATAGGTATCTGTTAACATGAACTGTGTAGGTGCAACTGCAGTCCTAACACAGAGACACCAAAAGATGTAGATGTGATAGGGTTTATAAATCAGTCTCATAAATCAGTCTCATATAATTTATTAACCATTAATTTGGGTGTTTAATATTCTGTTAATTAAACAACTAAGATTAATGGGATACACTAGCTGTAACACTCTGCTACAGTCTTAGAGAGTATTGCGGTACTAATGTATTACAATTACACTACTAAACCCATAACACTCATGCACAACCAGGTTGGTGAAGGTAATTGGGAGTGCTTTGATGGCAGAGGTTGGCATTCAGTGAATACTGTGGCAGAAACAGACAGGACAACAGTTTATTTCAATGATGCTATTTATTAACATAATCAATCCTTCTTGGCAAACCAATACTGATATGGTGACTGTGTGTTCTTGTGTGTGTGTGTGTGTGTGTGTGTGTGTGTGTCTTGTGTTTGTGTGTTTGTGTGTGCGTGTGCGTGTGTGTGTGTGTGTGTGTGTGTGCATGTGTGTGTGTCTGTGTGTGTGTGTGTGTGTGTGTGTGTGTGTGCGCGTGCGTGAGACAGGTGAGAGGTTTGTGATGTCCCCCCAGTCACTGCGTGCACATGTAGGAGAAACAATTAATGTGACTTGCCCAGCCCGTAATTCTGGGCCGGGAACCAGAAAGTTTGTCTGTAAGAAACCATGCGGTGGGAATGACGTCAGCATCAAGTCTGATCAGCCATCGCATGGGAGATACACAGTGGAGAACTCAGAAACAGGACAGTTCATTGTGACCATCAGTAAACTGCAGAAGTCAGATGCTGGGACATACCGGTGTGGAGTGGGCGGCTTTATGTATCATGACGTGGATGTCACAGTTGTGGGCGGTAAGATTAAAAACAAAAGTACATTAAGTATATTAAAACAGATTCATTTATTGACTGATTAATTGATCGATTGATTCATTGTTTGCACAGACCCTTGTTCCCTTTATCCAATTTCACGATCTTGTCAGATGTCAGGCTCTGGGGACACTCTATTGATTTCAACTATGACAAAAGTAAACAATAACAACTTAATCCTAACCCTTACCCTAACCCTACTCTAACCAAAAATGCTTTCAAAATTAGTTTTACCAAGATGTTTTATCAGAAATAGTTTTACCAGTATATTTTATAAAAAGCAAATATGCAATGGTTTTTTAGTAGTGTTGTCTCTGTCTTTCACCCTTTTCCCAACATGTCCCCAGTACAACAGAGTTCTTTCAGTCAGCTATCTTCTTAAATTAGCAAAAACAAGTACTCACATAATCTCTCTCTTTCTCTCTCTCTCTCTCTCTCTCTCTCTCTCTCTTTCTCTCTCTCTCTTTCTCTCACACACACACACATAGTCATTGCTAAATTCAACAAAGACGGTAAGAGACAAGAGCCAGACATGCTATTTCCCAGAAACAGAGCTGTACCATGAGGGACAGGATGCATGATCATACAATGTGATCTGTGAGGAAGTAACACAGGCATTTGTTTTTGCAGAGCAAAAAAGAGACACAAAACTGGTCAGAACCATTACAAAAAAACAAATGCATGATATAAATAGATATAGATATGTGATGTAAATTCATGATACAATTCATGACAGTAGGCATGAGAGGACAGGACATCAGTATCCTGATGTGGAGAAGCTGGCTGAGGAAATTAATGTCAGGGGGCCATGTCTCCCATCTCTGCCCTGGCACATCAAGGCTTGTTAACTGAAAATGAAGAGGAGGTCCTTCAACAGGCAACATCTCCATAATGGTCCTCAGAGATACTCTTTGAAGCTTTTTAGTCAAATTTGGACCATTTGAATCAGTAGCTCCAGCTGTAGTTCTGGTCAAGCTGTAGATTTCAGCTGCAGGTGCTCTCTATAAACAACTGGTAATAATACAAGGACAAACACAATGTCATCATTCAGTTATGTATCAACACAAAGTCCTTTACCTGACCCCAGGGACCGTGCTTCATCAGTCGATGCAGAACATCCATATATTTTCCCCAATTTTCCCCTCCATTTTCCACAGTTTTTCACAACATGACTAGTACAGGCTATGAGATAAAGACCTCCTGTTCATAGTTCCTTCCTGGCATTGCAGATGGGAAGTGATTTACTGGGCCTCTTTGTCGTGCACATTATCACCATCACTCCTAACAAACATCCTTCTCCAATTTTCTGCAGATGATGAAATTACCACTTCTGTTTTGAAGACGACTACTCAGCCTGCTGTGACAGATCATACAGGTTAGTAAGAAGAACACTGTTCATTGACCTTACCTCTATCTTCACTACCTGTTACAACACTGGAATTTACCATTATCTGTGTCTGTAGAATGAGTTTAAATGGCTTCCTGGTGCAACATTGGGCCCACACCAGGATAGTGCATGATTGTATCTCAACTTGTTACCACACCATACTACTGTCAGCCGTCAGCATTTGGCAAAAACCTTGCATCATGCCACTTATTCGACTGGTAGGATAGGTATCTGTTAACATGAACTGTGTAGGTGCAACTGCAGTCCTAACACAGAGACACCAAAAGATGTAGATGTGATAGGGTTTATAAATCAGTCTCATAAATCAGTCTCATATAATTTATTAACCATTAATTTGGGTGTTTAATATTCTGTTAATTAAACAACTAAGATTAATGGGATACACTAGCTGTAACACTCTGCTACAGTCTTAGAGAGTATTGCGGTACTAATGTATTACAATTACACTACTAAACCCATAACACTCATGCACAACCAGGTTGGTGAAGGTAATTGGGAGTGCTTTGATGGCAGAGGTTGGCATTCAGTGAATACTGTGGCAGAAACAGACAGGACAACAGTTTATTTCAATGATGCTATTTATTAACATAATCAATCCTTCTTGGCAAACCAATACTGATATGGTGACTGTGTGTTCTTGTGTGTGTGTGTGTGTGTGTGTGTGTGTGTGTCTTGTGTTTGTGTGTTTGTGTGTGCGTGTGCGTGTGTGTGTGTGTGTGTGTGTGTGCATGTGTGTGTGTCTGTGTGTGTGTGTGTGTGTGTGTGTGTGTGTGTGCGCGTGCGTGAGACAGGTGAGAGGTTTGTGATGTCCCCCCAGTCACTGCGTGCACATGTAGGAGAAACAATTA
This sequence comes from Chanos chanos, assembly GCF_902362185.1. Taxonomy (NCBI): domain Eukaryota; kingdom Metazoa; phylum Chordata; class Actinopteri; order Gonorynchiformes; family Chanidae; genus Chanos; species Chanos chanos. Next base: position 5,931,483 of record NC_044501.1, on the reverse strand, counting down.
ATGTGACTTGCCCAGCCCGTAATTCTGGGCCGGGAACCAGAAAGTTTGTCTGTAAGAAACCATGCGGTGGGAATGACGTCAGCATCAAGTCTGATCAGCCATCGCATGGGAGATACACAGTGGAGAACTCAGAAACAGGACAGTTCATTGTGACCATCAGTAAACTGCAGAAGTCAGATGCTGGGACATACCGGTGTGGAGTGGGCGGCTTTATGTATCATGACGTGGATGTCACAGTTGTGGGCGGTAAGATTAAAAACAAAAGTACATTAAGTATATTAAAACAGATTCATTTATTGACTGATTAATTGATCGATTGATTCATTGTTTGCACAGACCCTTGTTCCCTTTATCCAATTTCACGATCTTGTCAGATGTCAGGTTCTGGGGACACTCTATTGATTTCAACTATGACAAAAGTAAACAATAACAACTTAATCCTAACCCTTACCCTAACCCTACTCTAACCAAAAATGCTTTCAAAATTAGTTTTACCAAGATGTTTTATCAGAAATAGTTTTACCAGTATATTTTATAAAAAGCAAATATGCAATGGTTTTTTAGTAGTGTTGTCTCTGTCTTTCACCCTTTTCCCAACATGTCCCCAGTACAACAGAGTTCTTTCAGTCAGCTATCTTCTTAAATTAGCAAAAACAAGTACTCACATAATCTCTCTCTTTCTCTCTCTCTCTCTCTCTCTCTCTCTCTCTCTTTCTCTCTCTCTCTTTCTCTCACACACACACACATAGTCATTGCTAAATTCAACAAAGACGGTAAGAGACAAGAGCCAGACATGCTATTTCCCAGAAACAGAGCTGTACCATGAGGGACAGGATGCATGATCATACAATGTGATCTGTGAGGAAGTAACACAGGCATTTGTTTTTGCAGAGCAAAAAAGAGACACAAAACTGGTCAGAACCATTACAAAAAAACAAATGCATGATATAAATAGATATAGATATGTGATGTAAATTCATGATACAATTCATGACAGTAGGCATGAGAGGACAGGACATCAGTATCCTGATGTGGAGAAGCTGGCTGAGGAAATTAATGTCAGGGGGCCATGTCTCCCATCTCTGCCCTGGCACATCAAGGCTTGTTAACTGAAAATGAAGAGGAGGTCCTTCAACAGGCAACATCTCCATAATGGTCCTCAGAGATACTCTTTGAAGCTTTTTAGTCAAATTTGGACCATTTGAATCAGTAGCTCCAGCTGTAGTTCTGGTCAAGCTGTAGATTTCAGCTGCAGGTGCTCTCTATAAACAACTGGTAATAATACAAGGACAAACACAATGTCATCATTCAGTTATGTATCAACACAAAGTCCTTTACCTGACCCCAGGGACCGTGCTTCATCAGTCAATGCAGAACATCCACATATTTTCCCCAATTTTCCCCTCCATTTTCCACAGTTTTTCACAACATGACTAGTACAGGCTATGAGATAAAGACCTCCTGTTCATAGTTCCTTCCTGGCATTGCAGATGGGAAGTGATTTACTGGGCCTCTTTGTCGTGCACATTATCACCATCACTCCTAACAAACATCCTTCTCCAATTTTCTGCAGATGATGAAATTACCACTTCTGTTTTGAAGACGACTACTCAGCCCGCTGTGACAGATCATACAGGTTAGTAAGAAGAACACTGTTCATTGACCTTACCTCTATCTTCACTACCTGTTACAACATTGGAATTTACCATTATCTGTGTCTGTAGAATGAGTTTAAATGGCTTCCTGGTGCAACATTGGGCCCACACCAGGATAGTGCATGATTGTATCTCAACTTGTTACCACACCATACTACTGTCAGCCGTCAGCATTTGGCAAAAACCTTGCATCATGCCACTTATTCGACTGGTAGGATAGGTATCTGTTAACATGAACTGTGTAGGTGCAACTGCAGTCCTAACACAGAGACACCAAAAGATGTAGATGTGATAGGGTTTATAAATCAGTCTCATAAATCAGTCTCATATAATTTATTAACCATTAATTTGGGTGTTTAATATTCTGTTAATTAAACAACTAAGATTAATGGGATACACTAGCTGTAACACTCTGCTACAGTCTTAGAGAGTATTGCGGTACTAATGTATTACAATTACACTACTAAACCCATAACACTCATGCACAACCAGGTTGGTGAAGGTAATTGGGAGTGCTTTGATGGCAGAGGTTGGCATTCAGTGAATACTGTGGCAGAAACAGACAGGACAACAGTTTATTTCAATGATGCTATTTATTAACATAATCAATCCTTCTTGGCAAACCAATACTGATATGGTGACTGTGTGTTCTTGTGTGTGTGTGTGTGTGTGTGTGTGTGTGTGTCTTGTGTTTGTGTGTTTGTGTGTGCGTGTGCGTGTGTGTGTGTGTGTGTGTGTGTGCATGTGTGTGTGTCTGTGTGTGTGTGTGTGTGTGTGTGTGTGTGCGTGCGTGAGACAGGTGAGAGGTTTGTGATGTCCCCCCAGTCACTGCGTGCACATGTAGGAGAAACAATTAATGTGACTTGCCCAGCCCGTAATTCTGGGCCGGGAACCAGAAAGTTTGTCTGTAAGAAACCATGCGGTGGGAATGACGTCAGCATCAAGTCTGATCAGCCATCGCATGGGAGATACACAGTGGAGAACTCAGAAACAGGACAGTTCATTGTGACCATCAGTAAACTGCAGAAGTCAGATGCTGGGACATACCGGTGTGGAGTGGGCGGCTTTATGTATCATGACGTGGATGTCACAGTTGTGGGCGGTAAGATTAAAAACAAAAGTACATTAAGTATATTAAAACAGATTCATTTATTGACTGATTAATTGATCGATTGATTCATTGTTTGCACAGACCCTTGTTCCCTTTATCCAATTTCACGATCTTGTCAGATGTCAGGTTCTGGGGACACTCTATTGATTTCAACTATGACAAAAGTAAACAATAACAACTTAATCCTAACCCTTACCCTAACCCTACTCTAACCAAAAATGCTTTCAAAATTAGTTTTACCAAGATGTTTTATCAGAAATAGTTTTACCAGTATATTTTATAAAAAGCAAATATGCAATGGTTTTTTAGTAGTGTTGTCTCTGTCTTTCACCCTTTTCCCAACATGTCCCCAGTACAACAGAGTTCTTTCAGTCAGCTATCTTCTTAAATTAGCAAAAACAAGTACTCACATAATCTCTCTCTTTCTCTCTCTCTCTCTCTCTCTCTCTCTCTCTCTCTCTCTCTCTTTCTCTCTCTCTCTTTCTCTCACACACACACACATATAGTCATTGCTAAATTCAACAAAGACGGTAAGAGACAAGAGCCAGACATGCTATTTCCCAGAAACAGAGCTGTACCATGAGGGACAGGATGCATGATCATACAACGTGATCTGTGAGGAAGTAACACAGGCATTTGTTTTTGCAGAGCAAAAAAGAGACACAAAACTGGTCAGAACCATTACAAAAAAAACAAATGCATGATATAAATAGATATAGATATGTGATGTAAATTCATGATACAATTCATGACAGTAGGCATGAGAGGACAGGACATCAGTATCCTGATGTGGAGAAGCTGGCTGAGGAAATTAATGTCAGGGGGCCATGTCTCCCATCTCTGCCCTGGCACATCAAGGCTTGTTAACTGAAAATGAAGAGGAGGTCCTTCAACAGGCAACATCTCCATAATGGTCCTCAGAGATACTCTTTGAAGCTTTTTAGTCAAATTTGGACCATTTGAGTCAGTAGCTCCAGCTGTAGTTCTGGTCAAGCTGTAGATTTCAGCTGCAGGTGCTCTCTATAAACAACTGGTAATAATACAAGGACAAACACAATGTCATCATTCAGTTATGTATCAACACAAAGTCCTTTACCTGACCCCAGGGACCGTGCTTCATCTGTCAATGCAGAACATCCACATATTTTCCCCAATTTTCCCCTCCATTTTCCACAGTTTTTCACAACATGACTAGTACAGGCTATGAGATAAAGACCTCCTGTTCATAGTTCCTTCCTGGCATTGCAGATGGGAAGTGATTTACTGGGCCTCTTTGTCGTGCACATTATCACCATCACTCCTAACAAACATCCTTCTCCAATTTTCTGCAGATGATGAAATTACCACTTCTGTTTTGAAGACGACTACTCAGCCCGCTGTGACAGATCATACAGGTTAGTAAGAAGAACACTGTTCATTGACCTTACCTCTATCTTCACTACCTGTTACAACATTGGAATTTACCATTATCTGTGTCTGTAGAATGAGTTTAAATGGCTTCCTGGTGCAACATTGGGCCCACGCCAGGATAGTGCATGATTGTATCTCAACTTGTTACCACACCATACTACTGTCAGCCGTCAGCATTTGGCAAAAACCTTGCATCATGCCACTTATTCGACTGGTAGGATAGGTATCTGTTAACATGAACTGTGTAGGTGCAACTGCAGTCCTAACACAGAGACACCAAAAGATGTAGATGTGATAGGGTTTATAAATCAGTCTCATAAATCAGTCTCATATAATTTATTAACCATTAATTTGGGTGTTTAATATTCTGTTAATTAAACAACTAAGATTAATGGGATACACTAGCTGTAACACTCTGCTACAGTCTTAGAGAGTATTGCAGTACTAATGTATTACAATTACACTACTAAACCCATAACACTCATGCACAACCAGGTTGGTGAAGGTAATTGGGAGTGCTTTGATGGCAGAGGTTGGCATTCAGTGAATACTGTGGCAGAAACAGACAGGACCATATGGTACAATCAATAATCAGCAGCAAATAGAATGATCAAGAGGTAAATGGTAACAAAATGGTGATGAGTCTATGTACAGGCATTCAGTGTAGAACTGAATGAGTGTTAGACCAGAGATGAGTGAGTGTGTGTGTGTGTGTGTGTGTGAGAGAGAGAGAGAGAGAGAGAGAGAGAGAGAGAGAAACAGGACTTCACCATACTGTGACTGAGTGCACTCTTCTCTCTCTCTCTCTCTCTCTCTCTCTCTCTCTCTCTCTCTCTCTCTCTATCTCTCATTATGTACAAATGACTGACTCATCCCACGATGCTGTAATCACAGATCTAAGATAGTTTTGCATAAGTGAAAACTGGGGGGGTGGGGGTCCCAACCCAAGTGAACTGGTTGGAGTGAACTGTAGTTCATTTTTTGCTGATCTGACAGCTCCATATAGCCTAAACCAAACTCAGCCTGACTGAACTCAAGCAAGTCACAGACAACTGTTCAGATTCAACTGTTCGTATTCAGATATTGATATCGGGTATCGATGTCAGGCATCAATACCAAAGTTTTCACCACAGATGTCATGTAAGCAGTTGTGAAGAAATATTGATGTTAAACAGCTGATCAATTACACAACAGCTGATTTTGCACAAGCAATTTTTCGTCTGGTGAGTACCAACAGCATAGAGGTTCAAGTCTGTGTTGGATGCTCAAATGCCTGAGGTATGTAACAAACAAACAAACAAACAAACAAAAAAATTGTGCTGATTGCATAAAAACACAAAGCATCTCCAACCCCAGACACCATAACACTCTTAATACTGTTTACACTGCTCTGACCTAAGAACTTCCCTTTACTGCTCTTTCATGAGTTTCATGAGGACATGCAACCGTCTCAAGCCACACATTCAAGGAATTGAGGATCGTTAGTGCTACGGCCAAATTTCTGTCAAAAAGTCTCAGCTAAAACGTGGTTAGATGGTTCTGGAAGAACCTGTTGCTACTCCAACTGCAAGGTGACAGAATAAGTTTAGAACATTAGAATTTCCCAACTGTTGTGGTATTGTACTGGGCAGGAATAGAGGTAACATCTGTTAGTTTGTCAAAATGTGGACTTTTCGTATTGTCATTTGGATTGTTCTCTCAGGTGAGTTTTGTTTGTTTTTGTTTTTTTTTTCAAGCAAGATGAAGCATTTCGATATATATGTTGAAAGATAGTTGTATGACATGCTAAAACTAGCTAATTACGATGGAGTTCTGCTTTGACTGCAAGTCAGAAAATGATGTTCACTCACAACGGTCATGACCATTGGATAAGTATGGTTAGGGCACAGTTCCTCTAGAATCCAGAACTCAAATATAGTCTTAGACCTGATTACTGCCTAAACCCACGTCTTAAAAGGCAGACAGTAATCTATGCACTGTAGTATCTCTTTTGGCAACTATAGCAACAAAAATATAATATATACTAGCATGTTCATAGACAATGAATAATCCAAAATCAATAAATAAGCAAAAAGGGACTGTGTGTTCTTGTGTGTGTGTGTGTGTGTGTGTGTGTGTGTGTCTTGTGTTTGTGTGTTTGTGTTTGCGTGTGCGTGTGCGTGTGCGTGTGCGTGTGTGTGTGTCTGTGTGTGTGTGTCTGTGTGTGTGTGTGTGTGTGTGTGTGTGTGTGCGTGAGACAGGTGAGAGGTTTGTGATGTCCCCCCAGTCACTGCGTGCACATGTAGGAGAAACAATTAATGTGACTTGCCCAGCCCGTAATTCTGGGCCGGGAACCAGAAAGTTTGTCTGTAAGAAACCATGCGGTGGGAATGACGTCAGCATCAAGTCTGATCAGCCATCGCATGGGAGATACACAGTGGAGAACTCAGAAACAGGACAGTTCATTGTGACCATCAGTAAACTGCAGAAGTCAGATGCTGGGACATACCGGTGTGGAGTGGGCGGCTTTATGTATCATGACGTGGATGTCACAGTTGTGGGCGGTAAGATTAAAAACAAAAGTACATTAAGTATATTAAAACAGATTCATTTATTGACTGATTAATTGATCGATTGATTCATTGTTTGCACAGACCCTTGTTCCCTTTATCCAATTTCACGATCTTGTCAGATGTCAGGTTCTGGGGACACTCTATTGATTTCAACTATGACAAAAGTAAACAATAACAACTTAATCCTAACCCTTACCCTAACCCTATTCTAACCAAAAATGCTTTCAAAATTAGTTTTACCAAGATGTTTCATCAGAAATAGTTTTACCAGTATATTTTATAAAAAGTAATTGTGCAATGGTTTTTTAGTAGTGTTGTCTCTGTCTTTCACCCTTTTCCCAACATGTCCCCAGTACAACAGAGTTCTTTCAGTCAGCTATCTTCCTAAATTAGCAAAAACAAGTACTCACATTCTCTCTCTCTTTCTTTCTCTCTCTCTCTCTCTCTCTCTCTCTCTCTCTCTCTCTCTCTCTTTCTCTCTCTCTCTTTCTCTCACACACACACACATAGTCATTGCTAAATTCAACAAAGACGGTAAGAGACAAGAGCCAGACATGCTATTTCCCAGAAACAGAGTTGTACCATGAGGGACAGGATGCATGATCATACAACGTGATCTGTGAGGAAGTAACACAGGCATTTGTTTTTGCAGAGCAAAAAAGAGACACAAAACTGGTCAGAACCATTACAAAAAAACAGATACATGATATAAATAGATGTAGATATGTGATGTAAATTCATGATACAATTCATGACAGTAGGCATGAGAGGACAGGACATCAGTATCCTGATGTGGAGAAGCTGGCTGAGGAAATTAATGTCAGGGGGCCATGTCTCCCATCTCTGCTCTGGCACATCAAGGCTTGTTAACTGAAAATGAAGAGGAGGTCCTTCAACAGGCAACATCTCCATAATGGTCCTCAGAGATACTCTTTGAAGCTTTTTAGTCAAATTTGGACCATTTGAGTCAGTAGCTCCAGCTGTAGTTCTGGTCAAGGTGTAGCTTTCAGCTGCAGGTGCTCTCTATAAACAACTGGTAATAATACAAGGACAAACACAATGTCATCATTCAGTTACGTATCAACACAAAGTCCTTTACCTGACCCCAGGGACCGTGCTTCATCAGTCAATGCAGAACATCCACATATTTTCCCCAATTTTCCCCTCCATTTTCCACAGTTTTTCACAACATGACTGGTACAGGCTATGAGATAAAGACCTCCTGTTCATAGTTCCTTCCTGGCATTGCAGATGGGAAGTGATTTACTGGGCCTCTTTGTCGTGCACATTATCACCATCACTCCTAACAAACATCCTTCTCCAATTTTCTGCAGATGATGAAATTACCACTTCTGTTTTGAAGACGACTACTCAGCCCGCTGTGACAGATCATACAGGTTAGTAAGAAGAACATTATTCATCGACCTTACCTCCACCTTCACTACCTGTTACAACACTGGAATTTACCATTATCTGTGTCTGTAGAATGAGTTTAAATGGCTTCCTGGTGCAACATTGGGCCCACGCCAGGATAGTGCATGATTGTATCTCAACTTGTTACCACACCATACTACTGTCAGCCGTCAGCATTTGGCAAAAACCTTGCATCATGCCACTTATTCGACTGGTAGGATAGGTATCTGTTAACATGAACTGTGTAGGTGCAACTGCAGTCCTAACACAGAGACACCAAAAGATGTAGATGTGATAGGGTTTATAAATCAGTCTCATAAATCAGTCTCATATAATTTATTAACCATTAATTTGGGTGTTTAATATTCTGTTAATTAAACAACTAAGATTAATGGGATACACTAGCTGTAACACTCTGCTACAGTCTTAGAGAGTATTGCAGTACTAATGTATTACAATTACACTACTAAACCCATAACACTCATGCACAACCAGGTTGGTGAAGGTAATTGGGAGTGCTTTGATGGCAGAGGTTGGCATTCAGTGAATACTGTGGCAGAAACAGACAGGACAACAGTTTATTTCAATGATGCTATTTATTAACATAATCAATCCTTCTTGGCAAACCAATACTGATATGGTAGAATCAATAATCAGCAGCAAATAGAATGATCAAGAGGTAAATGGTAACAAAATGGTGATGAGTCTATGTACAGGCATTCAGTGTAGAACTGAATGAGTGTTAGACCAGAGATGAGTGAGTGTGTGTGTGTGTGTGTGTGTGTGTGTGAGAGAGAGAGAGAGAGAGAGAGAGAGAGAGAGAGAGAAAGAGAAAGAGAGAAACAGGACTTCACCATACTGTGACTGAGTGCACTCTTCTCTCTCTCTCTCTCTCTCTCTCTCTCTCTCTCTCTCTCTCTATCTCTCATTATGTACAAATGACTGACTCATCCCACGATGCTGTAATCACAGATCTAAGATAGTTTTGCATAAGTGAAAACTGGGGGGGTGGGGGTCCCAACCCAAGTGAACTGGTTGGAGTGAACTGTAGTTCATTTTTTGCTGATCTGACAGCTCCATATAGCCTAAACCAAACTCAGCCTGACTGAACTCAAGCAAGTCACAGACAACTGTTCAGATTCAACTGTTCGTATTCAGATATTGATATCGGGTATCGATGTCAGGCATCAATACCAAAGTTTTCACCACAGATGTCATGTAAGCAGTTGTGAAGAAATATTGATGTTAAACAGCTGATCGATTACACAACAGCTGATTTTGCACAAGCAATTTTTCGTCTGGTGAGTACCAACAGCATAGAGGTTCAAGTCTGTGTTGGATGCTCAAATGCCTGAGGTATGTAACAAACAAACAAACAAACAAACAAAAAAATTGTGCTGATTGCACAAAAACACAAAGCATCTCCAACCCCAGACACCATAACACTCTTAATACTGTTTACACTGCTCTGACCTAAGAACTTCCCTTTACTGCTCTTTCGTGAGTTTCATGAGGACATGCAACCGTCTCAAGCCACACATTCAAGGAATTGAGGATCGTTAGTGCTACGGCCAAATTTCTGTCAAAAAGTCTCAGCTAAAACGTGGTTAGATGGTTCTGGAAGAACCTGTTGCTACTCCAACTGCAAGGTGACAGAATAAGTTTAGAACATTAGAATTTCCCAACTGTTGTGGTATTGTACTGGGCAGGAATAGAGGTAACATCTGTTAGTTTGTCAAAATGTGGACTTTTCGTATTGTCATTTGGATTGTTCTCTCAGGTGAGTTTTGTTTGTTTTTGTTTTTTTTTTCAAGCAAGATGAAGCATTTCGATATATATGTTGAAAGATAGTTGTATGACATGCTAAAACTAGCTAATTACGATGGAGTTCTGCTTTGACTGCAAGTCAGAAAATGATGTTCACTCACAACGGTCATGACCATTGGATAAGTATGGTTAGGGCACAGTTCCTCTAGAATCCAGAACTCAAATATAGTCTTAGAACTGATTACTGCCTAAACCTACGTCTTAAAAGGCAGACAGTAATCTATGCACTGTAGTATCTCTTTTGGCAACTATAGCAACAAAAATATAATATATACTAGCATGTTCATAGACAATGAATAATCCAAAATCAATAAATAAGCAAAAAGGGACTGTGTGTTCATGTGTGTGTGTGTGTGTGTGTGTGTGTGTGTGTCTTGTGTTTGTGTGTTTGTGTGTGCGTGTGCGTGTGCGTGTGTGTGTGTGTCTGTGTGTGTGTGTGTGTGTGTGTGTGTGTGTGTGTGTGTGTGCGTGAGACAGGTGAGAGGTTTGTGATGTCCCCCCAGTCACTGCGTGCACATGTAGGAGAAACAATTAATGTGACTTGCCCAGCCCGTAATTCTGGGCCGGGAACCAGAAAGTTTGTCTGTAAGAAACCATGCGGTGGGAATGACGTCAGCATCAAGTCTGATCAGCCATCGCATGGGAGATACACAGTGGAGAACTCAGAAACAGGACAGTTCATTGTGACCATCAGTAAACTGCAGAAGTCAGATGCTGGGACATACCGGTGTGGAGTGGGCGGCTTTATGTATCATGACGTGGATGTCACAGTTGTGGGCGGTAAGATTAAAAACAAAAGTACATTAAGTATATTAAAACAGATTCATTTATTGACTGATTAATTGATCGATTGATTCATTGTTTGCACAGACCCTTGTTTGCCTTTATCCAATTTCACGATCTTGTCAGATGTCAGGTTCTGGGGACACTCTATTGATTTCAACTATGACAAAAGTAAACAATAACAACTTAATCCTAACCCTTACCCTAACCCTACTCTAACCAAAAATGCTTTCAAAATTAGTTTTACCAAGATGTTTTATCAGAAATAGTTTTACCAGTATATTTTATAAAAAGCAAATATGCAATGGTTTTTTAGTAGTGTTGTCTCTGTCTTCCACCCTTTTCCCAACATGTCCCCAGTACAACAGAATTCTTTCAGTCAGCTATCTTCTTAAATTAGCAAAAACAAGTACTCACATTCTCTCTCTTTCTCTCTCTCTCTCTCTCTCTCTCTTTTTCTCTCTCTCTTTCTCTCACACACACACACATAGTCATTGCTAAATTCAACAAAGACGGTAAGAGACAAGAGCCAGACATGCTATTTCCCAGAAACAGAGCTGTACCATGAGGGACAGGATGCATGATCATACAACGTGATCTGTGAGGAAGTAACACAGGCATTTGTTTTTGCAGAGCAAAAAAGAGACACAAAACTGGTCAGAACCATTACAAAAAAACAAATGCATGATATAAATAGATATAGATATGTGATGTAAATTCATGATACAATTCATGACAGTAGGCATGAGAGGACAGGACATCAGTATCCTGATGTGGAGAAGCTGGCTGAGGAAATTAATGTCAGGGGGCCATGTCTCCCATCTCTGCCCTGGCACATCAAGGCTTGTTAACTGAAAATGAAGAGGAGGTCCTTCAACAGGCAACATCTCCATAATGGTCCTCAGAGATACTCTTTGAAGCTTTTTAGTCAAATTTGGACCATTTGAATCAGTAGCTCCAGCTGTAGTTCTGGTCAAGCTGTAGATTTCAGCTGCAGGTGCTCTCTATAAACAACTGGTAATAATACAAGGACAAACACAATGTCATCATTCAGTTATGTATCAACACAAAGTCCTTTACCTGACCCCAGGGACCGTGCTTCATCAGTCAATGCAGAACATCCACATATTTTCCCCAATTTTCCCCTCCATTTTCCACAGTTTTTCACAACATGACTAGTACAGGCTATGAGATAAAGACCTCCTGTTCATAGTTCCTTCCTGGCATTGCAGATGGGAAGTGATTTACTGGGCCTCTTTGTCGTGCACATTATCACCATCACTCCTAACAAACATCCTTCTCCAATTTTCTGCAGATGATGAAATTACCACTTCTGTTTTGAAGACGACTACTCAGCCCGCTGTGACAGATCATAGAGGTTAGTAAGAAGAACACTGTTCATTGACCTTACCTCTATCTTCACTACCTGTTACAACATTGGAATTTACCATTATCTGTGTCTGTAGAATGAGTTTAAATGGCTTCCTGGTGCAACATTGGGCCCACACCAGGATAGTGCATGATTGTATCTCAACTTGTTACCACACCATACTACTGTCAGCCGTCAGCATTTGGCAAAAACCTTGCATCATGCCACTTATTCGACTGGTAGGATAGGTATCTGTTAACATGAACTGTGTAGGTGCAACTGCAGTCCTAACACAGAGACACCAAAAGATGTAGATGTGATAGGGTTTATAAATCAGTCTCATATAATTTATTAACCATTAATTTGGGTGTTTAATATTCTGTTAATTAAACAACTAAGATTAATGGGATACACTAGCTGTAACACTGTGCTACAGTCTTAGAGAGTATTGCAGTACTAATGTATTACAATTACACTACTAAACCCATAACACTCATGCACAACCAGGTTGGTGAAGGTAATTGGGAGTGCTTTGATGGCAGAGGTTGGCATTCAGTGAATACTGTGGCAGAAACAGACAGGACAACAGTTTATTTCAATGATGCTATTTATTAACATAATCAATCCTTCTTGGCAAACCAATACTGATATGGTAGAATCAATAATCAGCAGCAAATAGAATGATCAAGAGGTAAATGGTAACAAAATGGTGATGAGTCTATGTACAGGCATTCAGTGTAGAACTGAATGAGTGTTAGACCAGAGATGAGTGAGTGTGTGTGTGTGTGTGTGTGTGTGAGAGAGAGAGAGAGAGAGAGAGAGAGAGAGAGAGAAAGAGAGAAACAGGACTTCACCATACTGTGACTGAGTGCACTCTTCTCTCTCTCTCTCTCTCTCTCTCTCTCTCTCTCTCTCTATCTCTCATTATGTACAAATGACTGACTCATCCCACGATGCTGTAATCACAGATCTAAGATAGTTTTGCATAAGTGAAAACTGGGGGGGTGGGGGTCCCAACCCAAGTGAACTGGTTGGAGTGAATTGTAGTTCATTTTTTGCTGATCTGACAGCTCCATATAGCCTAAACCAAACTCAGCCTGACTGAACTCAAGCAAGTCACAGACAACTGTTCAGATTCAACTGTTCGTATTCAGATATTGATATCGGGTATCGATGTCAGGCATCAATACCAAAGTTTTCTCCACAGATGTCATGTAAGCAGTTGTGAAGAAATATTGATGTTAAACAGCTGATCGATTACACAACAGCTGATTTTGCACAAGCAATTTTTCGTCTGGTGAGTACCAACAGCATAGAGGTTCAAGTCTGTGTTGGATGCTCAAATGCCTGAGGTATGTAACAAACAAACAAACAAACAAACAAAAAAATTGTGCTGATTGCACAAAAACACAAAGCATCTCCAACCCCAGACACCATAACACTCTTAATACTGTTTACACTGCTCTGACCTAAGAACTTCCCTTTACTGCTCTTTCGTGAGTTTCATGAGGACATGCAACCGTCTCAAGCCACACATTCAAGGAATTGAGGATCGTTAGTGCTACGGCCAAATTTCTGTCAAAAAGTCTCAGCTAAAACGTGGTTAGATGGTTCTGGAAGAACCTGTTGCTACTCCAACTGCAAGGTGACAGAATAAGTTTAAAACATTAGAATTTCCCAACTGTTGTGGTATTGTACTGGGCAGGAATAGAGGTAACATCTGTTAGTTTGTCAAAATGTGGACTTTTCGTATTGTCATTTGGATTGTTCTCTCAGGTGAGTTTTGTTTGTTTTTGTTTTTTTTTTCAAGCAAGATGAAGCATTTCGATATATATGTTGAAAGATAGTTGTATGACATGCTAAAACTAGCTAATTACGATGGAGTTCTGCTTTGACTGCAAGTCAGAAAATGATGTTCACTCACAACGGTCATGACCATTGGATAAGTATGGTTAGGGCACAGTTCCTCTAGAATCCAGAACTCAAATATAGTCTTAGACCTGATTACTGCCTAAACCTACGTCTTAAAAGGCAGACAGTAATCTATGCACTGTAGTATCTCTTTTGGCAACTATAGCAACAAAAATATAATATATACTAGCATGTTCATAGACAATGAATAATCCAAAATCAATAAATAAGCAAAAAGGGACTGTGTGTTCATGTGTGTGTGTGTGTGTGTGTGTGTGTGTGTGTCTTGTGTTTGTGTGTTTGTGTGTGCGTGTGCGTGTGTGTGTGTGTCTGTGTGTGTGTGTGTGTGTGTGTGTGTGTGTGTGTGTGCGTGAGACAGGTGAGAGGTTTGTGATGTCCCCCCAGTCACTGCGTGCACATGTAGGAGAAACAATTAATGTGACTTGCCCAGCCCGTAATTCTGGGCCGGGAACCAGAAAGTTTGTCTGTAAGAAACCATGCGGTGGGAATGACGTCAGCATCAAGTCTGATCAGCCATCGCATGGGAGATACACAGTGGAGAACTCAGAAACAGGACAGTTCATTGTGACCATCAGTAAACTGCAGAAGTCAGATGCTGGGACATACCGGTGTGGAGTGGGCGGCTTTATGTATCATGACGTGGATGTCACAGTTGTGGGCGGTAAGATTAAAAACAAAAGTACATTAAGTATATTAAAACAGATTCATTTATTGACTGATTAATTGATCGATTGATTCATTGTTTGCACAGACCCTTGTTTGCCTTTATCCAATTTCACGATCTTGTCAGATGTCAGGTTCTGGGGACACTCTATTGATTTCAACTATGACAAAAGTAAACAATAACAACTTAATCCTAACCCTTACCCTAACCCTACTCTAACCAAAAATGCTTTCAAAATTAGTTTTACCAAGATGTTTTATCAGAAATAGTTTTACCAGTATATTTTATAAAAAGCAAATGTGCAATGGTTTTTTAGTAGTGTTGTCTCTGTCTTTCACCCTTTTCCCAACATGTCCCCAGTACAACAGGGTTCTTTCAGTCAGCTATCTTCCTAAATTAGCAAAAACAAGTACTCACATTCTCTCTCTCTTTCTTTCTCTCTCTCTCTCTCTCTCTCTCTCTCTCTCTCTCTCTTTCTCTCTCTCTCTTTCTCTCACACACACACACATAGTCATTGCTAAATTCAACAAAGACGGTAAGAGACAAGAGCCAGACATGCTATTTCCCAGAAACAGAGCTGTACCATGAGGGACAGGATGCATGATCATACAACGTGATCTGTGAGGAAGTAACGCAGGCATTTGTTTTTGCAGAGCAAAAAAGAGACACAAAACTTGTCAGAACCATTACAAAAAAACAAATGCATGATATAAATAGATATAGATATGTGATGTAAATTCATGATACAATTCATGACAGTAGGCATGAGAGGACAGGACATCAGTATCCTGATGTGGAGAAGCTGGCTGAGGAAATTAATGTCAGGGGGCCATGTCTCCCATCTCTGCCCTGGCACATCAAAGCTTGTTAACTGAAAATGAAGAGGAGGTCCTTCAACAGGCAACATCTCCATAATGGTCCTCAGAGATACTCTTTGAAGCTTTTTAGTCAAATTTGGACCATTTGAGTCAGTAGCTCCAGCTGTAGTTCTGGTCAAGCTGTAGATTTCAGCTGCAGGTGCTCTCTATAAACAACTGGTAATAATACAAGGACAAACACAATGTCATCATTCAGTTATGTATCAACACAAAGTCCTTTACCTGACCCCAGGGACCGTGCTTCATCTGTCAATGCAGAACATCCACATATTTTCCCCAATTTTCCCCTCCATTTTCCACAGTTTTTCACAACATGACTGGTACAGGCTATGAGATAAAGACCTCCTGTTCATAGTTCCTTCCTGGCATTGCAGATGGGAAGTGATTTACTGGGCCTCTTTGTCGTGCACATTATCACCATCACTCCTAACAAATGTCCTTCTCCAATTTTCTGCAGATGATGAAATTACCCCTTCTGTTTTGAAGACGACTACTCAACCCGCTGTGACAGATCATAGAGGTTAGTAAGAAGAACACTATTCATAGACCTTACCTCCACCTTCACTACCTGTTCCAGCATTGGCCTTTACCATTACCTGTCTCTGTAGAATGAGTTTAAATGGCTTCCTGGTGCAACATTGCGCCCACACCTTAATAGTACATGATTGTATCTCAAGTTGTTACCACACCATACTACTCTCAGCCGTCAGCATTTGGCAAAAACTGGCATCATGCCACTTATTCGACTGGTAGGATAGGTATCTGTTAACATGAACTGGTTCCTCCCAAACAGGCCTGGCCAGCAATGTTGATTAATAAGCATCCCCTAAACCGCTTAAGTGGGTGGCTTACATTTCCCCAGTATAGTCACTATGCTTTTGGTCAGCACTGTCACCTCCTACATCAAAGACGTACATCCTCAGTGGCCTGACATCCTTGAGAATAAGTTTAGGGATCTTCTTTGCTGTTCTTGCTGCTTTCTCTTGTGTTTAGCCTTTGAGCAAGTGCCACATGAACTTTGAATCTGAGATCTTGTCAGGGTTCCCACATCATCTTCAACATGAAATTCAAGTACTTTTCAAGGACCTTCCAGGCCCAATTTCCTCAAATTCAAAGCTCCAACACGGCATAGTTTGAGACATGGATCAAGTTAGCTCTCTTGCTTGCTCGCCGCTGTTTAACCTGCATCATTCAACTTCAATCACTTTCTCAAGGTGGTGGGTGAAACAACGACGCACAGATGGAACATTTACCTATTTACTGACGTTAAGCAAAAGAAAACCCAAAAAACTTTTTTAAACTTTTTTGTCACATTTGGTCCATTAGAGAGTCAGTAGCTCCAGCTACTGTCCCTAAATGACTGGTAAAAATACAAGGACAAACACAATGTCATCATTCAGTTATGTATCAACACAAAGTCCTTTACCTGACCCCAGGGACCGTGCTTCATCAGTCAATGCAGAACATCCACATATTTTCCCCAATTTTCCCCTCCATTTTCCACAGTTTTTCACAACATGACTAGTACAGGCTATGAGATAAAGACCTCCTGTTCATAGTTCCTTCCTGGCATTGCAGATGGGAAGTGATTTACTGGGCCTCTTTGTCGTGCACATTATCACCATCACTCCTAACAAATGTCCTTCTCCAATTTTCTGCAGATGATGAAATTACCACTTCTGTTTTGAAGACGACTACTCAACCCGCTGTGACAGATCATAGAGGTTAGTAAGAAGAACACTGTTCATTGACCTTACCTCTACCTCCACTACCTGTTACAAAATTGGCCGTTACTGTTATCTGTGTCTGTAGAATGAGTTTACATGGCTTCCTGGTGCAACATTGCGCCCACACCAGGATAGTACATGATTGTATCTCAAGTTGTTACTACACCATACTACTCTCAGCCATCAGCATTTGGCAAAAACCTTGCATCATGCCACTTATTCGACTGCTAGGATAGGTATCTGTTAGCATGAACTGATTCCTCCCAAACAGGCCTGGCCAGCAATATTGATTAATAAGCATCCCCTAAACCGCTTAAGTGGGCGACTTACATTTCCCCAATACACTCACTATGCTTTTGGTCAACACTGTCAACTCCTACATCAAAGACGTACATCCTCAGTGGCCTGAAACATCCTTTAGAATAAGTTTAGGGATCTTCTTTGCTTCTTCTTTCAAGTACTTTTCAAGGACTTTCCAGGCCCAATTTCCTCAAATTCAAGGCTCCAACGCGGCATAGTTTGAGACATGGATCAAGTTAGCTCTCTTGATTGCTCGCCGCTGTTTAACCTGCATCATTCAACTTCAATCACTTTCTCAAGGTGGTGGGTGAAACAACGACGCACAGATGGTGGGAGACACACAGCGGAACATTTACCTATTTACTGACGTTAAGCAAAAAAAAAAAAAAATCAAAACGACTTCAATTTCTATGCTTGCACAAAACATAAATTCAAGCACTTTCAATGACCCATGTCTATGTATGTCTATTTTCAAAAACTTTCAAGGCTTTCAAGGCGGGGGGGGGGGGGGGGGGGGGGGGTTGCTCTGCTTTGTCGTGTCTATTATCATCATGACTCCCGACATTGTTTTCCATCTTTCTGCAGATCCTGAACCACCTCTCCTGTTTTAGTCTCTAGTTTGTGAGAGCAGTATTTTTGTAATGATGACAAGATTTTGACATTTTTCATTCAGGTCCTTTGAGGAGTGTTATACATGCTGTTATTGGATTCTGCGCTGGGCTCTTTATTGGTGCCATCATTCCCATAGGCATTCTGTGGAGGTGGTAAGTGAATGAATTTTATCTTGAATCAGTCTGAATAACAGACTTGAAGGAATCTGAACATAATAGCATTTGAGGGTAGAATAAGTGTATGTAATACCTTAGTGATTTTCCAGAATACGAGAGAAATTCTCTTTCACCCTGGAAAGCTTTTGCATTCTTTCTTTTCAGTCAAAAAAGGACATTTCATAACTTAAACCTTACTGTGTGTTATGACTTATGAAAAAAGTACTTGCGGTGCGGAAAAAAAGGGCGGTGTCGAGAAAAGAAGTGGTCGGTAATTGAAACACATAATTAAGGTGACATGTGTTAGTTTAACACCCCTCAGTGTAGGGTTTTGCACATGGCATACGATGGAACTGGTCACTAAATATGTAGAAAGGAGAGAGAGACAGAAAAAAATCAGGAGGAGAAATGTCCCCTTTAAAACATGGCAATTCTTTTCTGTCAACAGGAAGAGAAAACATGAAGGAAACGAACTCAGTGGGTGAGGAGTTACATTCAGTTCCTGCTTTTGCAGATAGCACAAACAGCAGATTATAAATAATTAATCAAGACTGAAATCTGACGGTGTTTGTTAGACACTCTCCAAACATCCCAGCAGTTGCCTTCTTGAAGTTCAGTATTTTAGAAATGTTTAACAGGTGTGACATGATGCTGCTGTCCATGGTCCTGAATTGATACTTCTCAAAGTCAAGGTTTTGAATGTATGGCTCTCCCTACAGGCCAAACTTGGTGTTACAGCTGGTTCTCCCTTCACGTTACAGCATTTATAAACATACAGTCAGCTTCAAAAGTTTTAACAGACAGCAAAACATTTTTTATCAGCTTGGCTTGTTTGTCTCCTGCTGCAGATTTCAAATGATTCAGTGAAATTAAGGTGAAAATACAATCCAGCAACTTTAATTTGATGTTATTTTCACATCATCTATTCAAAAATAAGTGCTCAGTTTGTACACACCCTCCTCTTCTTTTCTTTCATTCCTTTTCTCAGCCAATCTCACCATCTTTCATGCTCTCTCTCTCTCTCTCTCTCTCTCTGTCTCCCTGTGTCTATCTGTCTGTCTGTCTGTCTGTCTGTCTCCTAGGCTGCCATTGATAACATGGACATAACTCTTGACATCACGTCCAGATCTGATTCAGGCTATGTCCCACAGTGAGTGAACACTCAAATCGTTTTTTGTTTAGAATGTTTTGACTTCCTTTCACTCCAATTTTGTTTTAAACCCCAAAATCTTAAATAATGCAAATTTAATCTGTACTTTTAAAATGATAATCCTGTTTGAGACTTACACATTTCTGAGGGAAACTTCTTTCTTTCCAACACGTTCTTTCCATTCTACAGCTGCAATAGACGAGAACTTGTGAGACTTCATATTTGGTGTTTGAAATGGTGTGTGTGTGTGTGTGTGTGTGTGTGTGTGTGTGTGTGTGTGTGTGTGTGAGATTGTGTGTGTGTGTGTGTGTGTGTGTGTGTGTGGCTTCTCAGTGGTACTCATCTATCTGTTCTTTCGTGTTTCATTGTCTGTTTTCAACATTCAACAGGGAAGAGCTCAAAAGTGAATTTTATTCTTTTCTGGACTTTTAATAACTAGTGTCAGGTTTTCCATAAATGTAAGCGTGCTACACATCTTTGTTCTTTTAATTCGCTATGAAGAGGGAACCTCATGTGTCTTCCTTAAATCTTCCATTAGATTAAATGAAAATCAGGAAAGTCCATTTGAATCCAGGTGGGAGCTGCAAGAGAGTTGCATCATTGGTGATGTCATTCAATATTCCCAGCATGTTGGCTGCCACACCCCCTCCTCTTAAAGAGACAGGGCGGACAAAAAGAGCCCTGTCGCCACTGCCATGAAATGTCTTTTCATTCTTCTCCTTTAACAGTTTTTATGCACTTTCTGAATTCCTTGGAGACTTCGTATTTTTGGACTTCAAATTGTAATAAATTGTGGTAAACCTGCTTCCCTGTTTCTGTTTGTTTGACAAACCCACAGGATGTTAAGCTGGGTGTCTCTAGGTGACAGAATTCACTTATCCTTTAAAGCAACACTAATTCTTAAGTTTCTGTGTTATGCTAATGTACTGAATATATTACTCATGTCAAAACCACAAACACTACAGAAAAGACACTGAGTCTAGGGCTGAGAGAGAGAGAGAGAGAGAGAGAGAGAGAGAGAGAGAGAGAGGAACGTATATATTAGCTGAACGGATGATTATAGCATGCGTCCTGCTTGATCTTAATGACAATGTTGACCAAGTAACCATTTTTAAAAATGGCAAACTCATGGTGTCATAACTCAGAGCATAAATAACATATTATACTGGGGTATATGAATATGAATTAAAATATCATTTTGTTCATTCTCAGTTTTGCAGAGTTTTGTTGTTCTTCATGCAAAAGTTGTTAGTTTGTGTTAAATTTATATATTGTTCAGTTTGGAGCTGCTTCTGTTTTCTTTCAACCCAAACCAAGCTGAACTGTGTCCCAAAAACCGACGCAATTGCTTAAAAGGGTGAACCGTTACACGTCTAGTGGAAACTAAATATAACTAAGCACTTCCTTCAGCAACATTTGGTAAATTAGGACTAGATCTCCTCACAGTATGGAAGTCAGCATTGTTGATCTTTTTCACGATGATGAACAGTGTTTCAGTTTTAGAGTGCCCTCTAGAGGAATTCTACTATTACAGCAAGAAACTAACTTTCACAGTGCAGTGCATTTCACGAGGGTTACAAAAGGAGTGTAGGACAGTTATTGTACGTATTGCTAATGAATTATTGAGGAAGTCAGGAAATTTGGAGCATTTGTTGAGCACTGTCTGTGCACACTTCTTATGGCAAGTAAACTGAGAGGAGAGAAATGTTTTGTTTTGAGGTGTAATGTTTGGTGAATTCAAAGGTGTCTCAGCTTTTTAAATCTTTTCATCTGTGAGTTTCTCCATGACAAACCCACAGTATCCTGTGTCAAGCCATTCACACAAAGACTCTCTACTGGGGGAAACTGTTTGGTGAAAACACTAGGGATGATTACCCTCTACTTGGTCTTGATTAACCCCTGCATCAGCACAGGCCCAGAAAGTCAAGATCTCTCCTGTTTGGTTAAGGAGTTTTACAATGGGCCACTGAGCAGAGTAAAGGGGAGGAACATTTTATGTCTGTGTGTTGAGTTATTGCTACATCATCAACTGATATGAAACCCAAGTAGTGCAGGAAATTGCTGTCAATGTCAGTAACAAATTAAGACAGGAGCTGGAGCCATGTGCTCAGTGCTGTTTGATTGCTCCTCTGATGTTAAGTAAAGAGAGGAGGCAACCTGAAGTTTGTGCTGGGTTTCGTCATGTACTTTCCCTCCACCTGGAGGAAACCCATGCAGTCACAGGGTGAACATGCAAACTCCAGACAGAAAGGACAGAAACCTTCTTACTATGAGGCGACAGCGCTACCTACTGCCCCACCCCCCGCAAACGAAAAACAATCAGATGTGATGTCCTCTTTCCATATCATGAATTTATTTGTTCTTTGAACAGAAGGAAGAGGAGAAGTGACATGGCTGCAGAGCAAACCTCAAAACAGGAACTACACACACACAGAGAGAGAGAGAGAGAGAGAGAGAGAGAGAGAGAGAGAAAGAGAGAGAGAGAGTGAGATGAAACACTAGCTGTTAGTCAGTTCTAGTGTTTCTGAGCTCTGATCATTCCCAGTGAGAATTTGCTCCAACTGGGTCAGGGTGTAGGTTCCAAACGAGACCAGGAAGTGCACATAAAGTTCACATAAAGGGTAGCTGCCCTGTGCCAAACACGTACCTGCTTCACTGACTTTGTCCTTAGTCTGAGAAATGGGTAAAATAAGCCCAATGTGCTCCGTAGGTATCTGGTGTGAAACTCCTCTGGCAACATCTTTGAAATGACCCTACTGGGAATAAGGGTGATAGCAGTGCTGTGATGAGGAGTTATGTTCAAAAGCTGGACATTTTACTGTGCTTTTGCTTTTTTTCTCCTCTTGCTTTACTAATGTTGTCCAGGAGTGTCTGTAAAGGAATGTCATAGGCGGAGGTTCAGGCACCAAGGTAGTGTCCAGAGACGGTCTAGACTATCTAGACCAGAGGTGGGCAAATCCAGTCCTGGAGGGCCGGTGTCCTGCCGTTTTTTTTTCACCTCTTAGCTACCTGTTGATTTTCACTTTAAAAAACAGGTGTGTATGCTCCTCAGCCAATCAGAGACTGTATTTAGTTGGTTGACAAGAGAAACAGCAGGACCATGGCCCTCCAGGACCGGATTTGCCCACCCCTTATCTAGATGGTCAAGACTATCTCTCTGTGGCACAGCTGAGAGTGAACAATACGCTAACATAGAGAAGCAGTGTGTTGACACGAGAGAAAAAACACAGGCAGACAACATCCACTACGCCAGTATACATTTTCACCAACCTGCTGGAGCCCAGAGGTGAGTCACACCCTGCTGTTCTTTCTCAGAGCATTTTCTATTCTGTTTTTTTTTTTTTTTTTTTTAATTAAAGAGCATATTGTTTAGAGCAATGGTTCTTCAACCGACCTTTTACAAAAAGCAAAGTCATTTAGAATATGCCAATTTAAGGGAATTTAAATACGGCTTATAGAGTGTCGGGCAGACACTGTGCAGCTCTCAGAAAGAAAAGGACATTTGTTAACCTTCAGTGTTCCTTAGTAATTAAAGATGCAGTTGTGTAAACTCTCTCCCTCTTTTTCACCCTTCCCTATCTATTTCTATCACCCTCACTCTGCCTCTCTATCCCTATCCCCTTTGATCTCAGTTCTCTCTTCATGGCCCAGGCCTCCCTGCATGCAGGACCAATGCATATCAAAGCAGAGACCACTCGCTGTAACACCTAACAGACGTCAGGCTTGATGTTTTAGGGCAGCTAACCCCAGACCATTTGCTCAAATGCTGATAATGTTTAATTGTGAGGGAGACTAGATCACCCCGGGAGGTTAGTTTCCCTTTGAGAATGGAATTCAGACCGTGTCACAGGCCCCATCTGCATTGCTCCACTCGGGCACAAACTATGTAGAACAAAAGAAAAATGAAACTAACCATACGATATTATCAGTTAAATATGCATAACTGTTCGTATAGTCATAAATGCGCGGTAAAACTTAGAAATAGCCAGGAGCCAAGTCATGGGCAGCTAATTGTATGACCATCGGTGTAACTGTGCTGTTTTTAATGGTAAAGAGACCATATTTGGTCTTGTTCGGGAGCATAAAATGCGGTAGATTCGAGTAAGCGGACGTAATTTTACTATTCTTTAATGGGAAAAAGTTATGTAAAATTATTTCAACCGAGCTCAAATTAATACTTCCCAAATTCCAAGGAGTGTCTCCTTTCAGACAGAGACACCCCCAAAAGGATAGCAGCACCCCCCCGTCTGCAAATCAGATAAAATGCCAGACTCTCTGCTATCCTGTAGGTCAGTTCAGCTGCGCCAAAGTTCAGTTCAGCTGCGCTAAGGTTCAGCTCCAGTTAAGCTCCGGTTGTATCAGCCGTAATGTAAGTCCATCCGTTCTGTCCTGCTCGTCTCCACGAAGAATCGACCCAGGCTCACCGCTACGGAAGATCCGTGACGCTAAAAGACTTTCCCGGCACCTACACGAAGTCTCGCTCACGGTCTCCTTCTGCCAACCTCGGTAACTCCGATCTCTCATACCTGAACGTGGCTGGGCCTGCTCCTCTTCTTCCTCATCCCTTTTCTCTCCCTTCCTCACAAGCCCTTTTTGCGTGTAACTCCACTAGAACATCACTCAGGTAGTTCTTTTGGTTAAGCGTGCCTTCTCGTGAGTAATGCCTCATGCTCGCGTAGTTGTTCATTCATAAATACTTTAGGTAACGAGGATACTGTTATTGTCTACCGTTAGTTGTTGGTCTTCTTGTTAGTAAATTAGATGCTGTTGTATGTGTGTGTATAGCGGACGTGCCTTAATTCCACCTGATTTCCAATTTATTCAACATTAGATTCATTCTGTACCGTTTGAATTTGATCGTTGTAATAAACGTGTACGTCTGTATTCCTACTCTTTGAGTACGTGATAAATTATTTCCTAGTTACTGAACTTAGTTAGCTAGAAGTATTGAATTCGAAGAGTAGTATTGTACCTGCTACTTTAATGCTGTTATTTATTATATGTACGGCTAATGAAGAGTTATTCAGAATAATTTCTAGGTTCAGTGTTCAGAGCGCTGAGTTATAAATAGAGTTTTTCAGAATATCTGTGATTTCACTGGGTTCAGGTTCCAAAATAAGGCTATGGTTACAGCAAAGTGATATTAGTGTTAAGTCTAATATTCACAGTGAACCATTAACCAGATTTTCCTCATACCATTGGCATGACAAGAGACTTGAGCAGGTGAAGAGGACATGAGAACATCCAAATGTGTCACTGACAGAGAAAATGTCCAAGCTCTTGGCAATGAGTCTTTACAGGACCTCAGACAGGTTACTCCCATCAGACAAGCTGTTTGCATAATGCAAATTTATGGTACTATACCCATGACAGTTTCTCTAATGGAGCATAACTGCACTGGTGTCAGACGTAGTTAGTCATAAAATCATTGAGGCTGCCTAGTGCTCAGCCAAATCTCACCTTAACCCACCTGAAACCCACTTAGACTCAACAAAGACATCTTCGCTGGGAAAGACCGAACAGTTTGAAGGTACCGACAATCTTACATGCCTGAGACATTTTGTTTTGTTTGACCTGATTTACACTACAGATATGTATATGTGCTGTGTTTCAAAAATGTTTTTGTCATATGTACATATGTGTACTTATTCCACAATGGGGTCTTATTACCTTGTTTATTTGGAAACTTGTAAATAGATCTATAAATTTAGATTTTTTTTTGTTTTAGAAAACATGCAAACCACAAAGACAATAATTAATATTTGAATGTTTGTGTTTGAGAATCAACAAGAGAGAGGAAGTTACAAGATACAGTGCATTTAAAGAAGTGTGAAAGAACTGAGTGTTACCATAGCAACGGTGCAATGTTGCTCAACAATGGACATTTCTGAGAAAAAGATTTGATTGTTCACACCATATCAGAAGTGAGAGAGAGAGAGAGAGAGAGAGAGAGAGAGAGAAAGAGAGAGAGAGAGAAGCAGGACTTCCCCATACTGTGACTGAGTGCACTATTCTCTCTCTCTCTCTCTCTCTCTCTCTCTCTCATTATATATAAATGACTGACTCATCCTACGATGCTGTAATCACAGATCTAAGATAGTTTTGCATAAGTGAAAACTGGGGTGGTGGGGGTCCCAACCCGAGTGAACTGGTTGGAGTGAACTGTAGTTCATTTTTTGCTGATCTGAAAGCTCCATATAGCCTAAACCAAACTCAGCCTGACTGAACTCAAGCAAGTCACAGACAACTGTTCAGATTCAGATAAGTATTCAGATATTGATATCGGGTATCGATATCAGGCATCGATACCAAAGTTTTCACTACAGATGTCATGCCATGTCATTCCAACAGCATAGAGGTTCAAGTCTGTGTTGGATGCTCAAATGCCTGAGGCGTGTTAAAAAAAAAAGAAAAAAGAAAAGAAAAGAAAGGTCAATAACCATGACACCCTATGTTTGAGATAATGTTTTAGAATCAAGAAGGGACAGGAAGTTACAAGATGAAGTGAAATTAAAAAAGTGTGAAAGAACTGAGTGTTACCATAGTAACGGTAAAATGTTGCTCAACACTGGATGTTGCTGAGAAAAACCTTTGAGTTCACTTGTTCAAATTTGATTGTTCACACCATATCAGATGTGAGAGAGAGAAAGAGAGAGAGAGAGAGAGAGAGAGAGAGAGAAACAGGACTTCGCCATACTGTGACTGAGTGCACTCTTCTCTCTCTCTCTCTCTCTCTCTCTCTCTCTATCTCTCATTATGTACAAATGACTGACTCATCCCACAATGCTGTAATCACAGATCTAAGATAGTTTTGCATAAGTGAAAACTGGGGGGGGTGGGGGTCCCAACCCGAGTGAACTGGTTGGAGTGAACTGTAGTTCATTTTTTGCTGATCTGAAAGCTCCAACTAAACAGTTGAAACTCAGCCTGACTGAACTCAAGCAAGTCACAGACAACTGTTCAGATTCAACTGTTCGTATTCAGATATTGATATCGGGTATCGATGTCAGGCATCAATACCAAAGTTTTCACCACAGATGTCATGTAAGCAGTTGTGAAGAAATATTGATGTTAAACAGCTGATCGATTACACAACAGCTGATTTTGCACAAGCAATTTTTCGTCTGGTGAGTACCAACAGCATAGAGGTTCAAGTCTGTGTTGGATGCTCAAATGCCTGAGGTATGTAAAAAACAAACAAACAAACAAACAAACAAAAAAAAAAATGTGCTGATTGCACAAAAACACAAAGCATCTCCAACCCCAGACACCATAACACTCTTAATGCTGTTTACGCTGCTCTGACCTAAGAACTTCCCTTTACTGCTCTTTCGTGAGTTTCATGAGGACATGCAACCGTCTCAAGCCACACATTCAAGGAATTGAGGATCGTTAGTGCTACGGCCAAATTTCTGTCAAAAAGTCTCAGCTAAAACGTGGTTAGATGGTTCTGGAAGAACCTGTTGCTACTCCAACTGCAAGGTGACAGAATAAGTTTAGAACATTAGAATTTCCCAACTGTTGTGGTATTGTACTGGGCAGGAATAGAGGTAACATCTGTTAGTTTGTCAAAATGTGGACTTTTCGTATTGTCATTTGGATTGTTCTCTCAGGTGAGTTTTGTTTGTTTTCGTTTTTTTTTTCAAGCAAGATGAAGCATTTCGATATATATGTTGAAAGATAGTTGTATGACATGCTAAAACTAGCTAATTACGATGGAGTTCTGCTTTGACTGCAAGTCAGAAAATGATGTTCGTTCCCAACGGTCATGACCATTGGATAAGTATGGTTAGGGCACAGTTCCTCTAGAATCCAGAACTCAAATATAGTCTTAGACCTGATTACTGCCTAAACCCACGTCTTAAAAGGCAGACAGTAATCTATGCACTGTAGTATCTCTTTTGGCAACTATAGCAACAAAAATATAATATATACTAGCATGTTCATAGACAATGAATAATCCAAAATCAATAAATAAGCAAAAAGGGACTGTGTGTTCATGTGTGTGTGTGTGTGTGTGTGTGTGTGTGTGTGTCTTGTGTTTGTGTGTTTGTGTGTGCGTGTGCGTGTGTGTGTGTGTGTGTGCATGTGTGTGTGTCTGTGTGTGTGTGTGTGTGTGTGTGTGTGTGTGTGTGTGTGTGTGTGCGCGTGAGACAGGTGAGAGGTTTGTGATGTCCCCCCAGTCACTGCGTGCACATGTAGGAGAAACAATTAATGTGACTTGCCCAGCCCGTAATTCTGGGCCGGGAACCAGAAAGTTTGTCTGTAAGAAACCATGCGGTGGGAATGACGTCAGCATCAAGTCTGATCAGCCATCGCATGGGAGATACACAGTGGAGAACTCAGAAACAGGACAGTTCATTGTGACCATCAGTAAACTGCAGAAGTCAGATGCTGGGACATACCGGTGTGGAGTGGGCGGCTTTATGTATCATGACGTGGATGTCACAGTTGTGGGCGGTAAGATTAAAAACAAAAGTACATTAAGTATATTAAAACAGATTCATTTATTGACTGATTAATTGATCGATTGATTCATTGTTTGCACAGACCCTTGTTCCCTTTATCCAATTTCACGATCTTGTCAGATGTCAGGTTCTGGGGACACTCTATTGATTTCAACTATGACAAAAGTAAACAATAACAACTTAATCCTAACCCTTACCCTAACCCTACTCTAACCAAAAATGCTTTCAAAATTAGTTTTACCAAGATGTTTTATCAGAAATAGTTTTACCAGTATATTTTATAAAAAGCAAATGTGCAATGGTTTTTTAGTAGTGTTGTCTCTGTCTTTCACCCTTTTCCCAACATGTCCCCAGTACAACAGAGTTCTTTCAGTCAGCTATCTTCTTAAATTAGCAAAAACAAGTACTCACATAATCTCTCTCTTTCTCTCTCTCTCTCTCTCTCTCTCTCTCTCTCTTTCTCTCTCTCTCTTTCTCTCACACACACACACATAGTCATTGCTAAATTCAACAAAGACGGTAAGAGACAAGAGCCAGACATGCTATTTCCCAGAAACAGAGCTGTACCATGAGGGACAGGATGCATGATCATACAATGTGATCTGTGAGGAAGTAACACAGGCATTTGTTTTTGCAGAGCAAAAAAGAGACACAAAACTGGTCAGAACCATTACAAAAAAACAAATGCATGATATAAATAGATATAGATATGTGATGTAAATTCATGATACAATTCATGACAGTAGGCATGAGAGGACAGGACATCAGTATCCTGATGTGGAGAAGCTGGCTGAGGAAATTAATGTCAGGGGGCCATGTCTCCCATCTCTGCCCTGGCACATCAAGGCTTGTTAACTGAAAATGAAGAGGAGGTCCTTCAACAGGCAACATCTCCATAATGGTCCTCAGAGATACTCTTTGAAGCTTTTTAGTCAAATTTGGACCATTTGAATCAGTAGCTCCAGCTGTAGTTCTGGTCAAGCTGTAGATTTCAGCTGCAGGTGCTCTCTATAAACAACTGGTAATAATACAAGGACAAACACAATGTCATCATTCAGTTATGTATCAACACAAAGTCCTTTACCTGACCCCAGGGACCGTGCTTCATCAGTCAATGCAGAACATCCACATATTTTCCCCAATTTTCCCCTCCATTTTCCACAGTTTTTCACAACATGACTAGTACAGGCTATGAGATAAAGACCTCCTGTTCATAGTTCCTTCCTGGCATTGCAGATGGGAAGTGATTTACTGGGCCTCTTTGTCGTGCACATTATCACCATCACTCCTAACAAACATCCTTCTCCAATTTTCTGCAGATGATGAAATTACCACTTCTGTTTTGAAGACGACTACTCAGCCCGCTGTGACAGATCATACAGGTTAGTAAGAAGAACACTGTTCATTGACCTTACCTCTATCTTCACTACCTGTTACAACATTGGAATTTACCATTATCTGTGTCTGTAGAATGAGTTTAAATGGCTTCCTGGTGCAACATTGGGCCCACACCAGGATAGTGCATGATTGTATCTCAACTTGTTACCACACCATACTACTGTCAGCCGTCAGCATTTGGCAAAAACCTTGCATCATGCCACTTATTCGACTGGTAGGATAGGTATCTGTTAACATGAACTGTGTAGGTGCAACTGCAGTCCTAACACAGAGACACCAAAAGATGTAGATGTGATAGGGTTTATAAATCAGTCTCATAAATCAGTCTCATATAATTTATTAACCATTAATTTGGGTGTTTAATATTCTGTTAATTAAACAACTAAGATTAATGGGATACACTAGCTGTAACACTCTGCTACAGTCTTAGAGAGTATTGCAGTACTAATGTATTACAATTACACTACTAAACCCATAACACTCATGCACAACCAGGTTGGTGAAGGTAATTGGGAGTGCTTTGATGGCAGAGGTTGGCATTCAGTGAATACTGTGGCAGAAACAGACAGGACAACAGTTTATTTCAATGATGCTATTTATTAACATAATCAATCCTTCTTGGCAAACCAATACTGATATGGTGACTGTGTGTTCTTGTGTGTGTGTGTGTGTGTGTGTGTGTGTCTTGTGTTTGTGTGTTTGTGTGTGCGTGTGCGTGTGTGTGTGTGTGTGTGTGTGCATGTGTGTGTGTGTGTGTGTGTGTGTGTGTGTGTGTGTGTGTGTGTGCGCGTGAGACAGGTGAGAGGTTTGTGATGTCCCCCCAGTCACTGCGTGCACATGTAGGAGAAACAATTAATGTGACTTGCCCAGCCCGTAATTCTGGGCCGGGAACCAGAAAGTTTGTCTGTAAGAAACCATGCGGTGGGAATGACGTCAGCATCAAGTCTGATCAGCCATCGCATGGGAGATACACAGTGGAGAACTCAGAAACAGGACAGTTCATTGTGACCATCAGTAAACTGCAGAAGTCAGATGCTGGGACATACCGGTGTGGAGTGGGCGGCTTTATGTATCATGACGTGGATGTCACAGTTGTGGGCGGTAAGATTAAAAACAAAAGTACATTAAGTATATTAAAACAGATTCATTTATTGACTGATTAATTGATCGATTGATTCATTGTTTGCACAGACCCTTGTTCCCTTTATCCAATTTCACGATCTTGTCAGATGTCAGGTTCTGGGGACACTCTATTGATTTCAACTATGACAAAAGTAAACAATAACAACTTAATCCTAACCCTTACCCTAACCCTACTCTAACCAAAAATGCTTTCAAAATTAGTTTTACCAAGATGTTTTATCAGAAATAGTTTTACCAGTATATTTTATAAAAAGCAAATGTGCAATGGTTTTTTAGTAGTGTTGTCTCTGTCTTTCACCCTTTTCCCAACATGTCCCCAGTACAACAGAGTTCTTTCAGTCAGCTATCTTCTTAAATTAGCAAAAACAAGTACTCACATAATCTCTCTCTTTCTCTCTCTCTCTCTCTCTCTCTCTCTCTCTCTTTCTCTCTCTCTCTTTCTCTCACACACACACACATAGTCATTGCTAAATTCAACAAAGACGGTAAGAGACAAGAGCCAGACATGCTATTTCCCAGAAACAGAGCTGTACCATGAGGGACAGGATGCATGATCATACAATGTGATCTGTGAGGAAGTAACACAGGCATTTGTTTTTGCAGAGCAAAAAAGAGACACAAAACTGGTCAGAACCATTACAAAAAAACAAATGCATGATATAAATAGATATAGATATGTGATGTAAATTCATGATACAATTCATGACAGTAGGCATGAGAGGACAGGACATCAGTATCCTGATGTGGAGAAGCTGGCTGAGGAAATTAATGTCAGGGGGCCATGTCTCCCATCTCTGCCCTGGCACATCAAGGCTTGTTAACTGAAAATGAAGAGGAGGTCCTTCAACAGGCAACATCTCCATAATGGTCCTCAGAGATACTCTTTGAAGCTTTTTAGTCAAATTTGGACCATTTGAATCAGTAGCTCCAGCTGTAGTTCTGGTCAAGCTGTAGATTTCAGCTGCAGGTGCTCTCTATAAACAACTGGTAATAATACAAGGACAAACACAATGTCATCATTCAGTTATGTATCAACACAAAGTCCTTTACCTGACCCCAGGGACCGTGCTTCATCAGTCAATGCAGAACATCCACATATTTTCCCCAATTTTCCCCTCCATTTTCCACAGTTTTTCACAACATGACTAGTACAGGCTATGAGATAAAGACCTCCTGTTCATAGTTCCTTCCTGGCATTGCAGATGGGAAGTGATTTACTGGGCCTCTTTGTCGTGCACATTATCACCATCACTCCTAACAAACATCCTTCTCCAATTTTCTGCAGATGATGAAATTACCACTTCTGTTTTGAAGACGACTACTCAGCCCGCTGTGACAGATCATACAGGTTAGTAAGAAGAACACTGTTCATTGACCTTACCTCTATCTTCACTACCTGTTACAACATTGGAATTTACCATTATCTGTGTCTGTAGAATGAGTTTAAATGGCTTCCTGGTGCAACATTGGGCCCACACCAGGATAGTGCATGATTGTATCTCAACTTGTTACCACACCATACTACTGTCAGCCGTCAGCATTTGGCAAAAACCTTGCATCATGCCACTTATTCGACTGGTAGGATAGGTATCTGTTAACATGAACTGTGTAGGTGCAACTGCAGTCCTAACACAGAGACACCAAAAGATGTAGATGTGATAGGGTTTATAAATCAGTCTCATAAATCAGTCTCATATAATTTATTAACCATTAATTTGGGTGTTTAATATCCTGTTAATTAAACAACTAAGATTAATGGGATACACTAGCTGTAACACTCTGCTACAGTCTTAGAGAGTATTGCAGTACTAATGTATTACAATTACACTACTAAACCCATAACACTCATGCACAACCAGGTTGGTGAAGGTAATTGGGAGTGCTTTGATGGCAGAGGTTGGCATTCAGTGAATACTGTGGCAGAAACAGACAGGACAACAGTTTATTTCAATGATGCTATTTATTAACATAATCAATCCTTCTTGGCAAACCAATACTGATATGGTGACTGTGTGTTCTTGTGTGTGTGTGTGTGTGTGTGTGTGTGTGTGTGTGTGTGTCTTGTGTTTGTGTGTTTGTGTGTGCGTGTGCGTGTGTGTGTGTGTGTGTGTGTGTGCATGTGTGTGTGTCTGTGTGTGTGTGTGTGTGTGTGTGTGTGCGTGCGTGAGACAGGTGAGAGGTTTGTGATGTCCCCCCAGTCACTGCGTGCACATGTAGGAGAAACAATTAATGTGACTTGCCCAGCCCGTAATTCTGGGCCGGGAACCAGAAAGTTTGTCTGTAAGAAACCATGCGGTGGGAATGACGTCAGCATCAAGTCTGATCAGCCATCGCATGGGAGATACACAGTGGAGAACTCAGAAACAGGACAGTTCATTGTGACCATCAGTAAACTGCAGAAGTCAGATGCTGGGACATACCGGTGTGGAGTGGGCGGCTTTATGTATCATGACGTGGATGTCACAGTTGTGGGCGGTAAGATTAAAAACAAAAGTACATTAAGTATATTAAAACAGATTCATTTATTGACTGATTAATTGATCGATTGATTCATTGTTTGCACAGACCCTTGTTCCCTTTATCCAATTTCACGATCTTGTCAGATGTCAGGTTCTGGGGACACTCTATTGATTTCAACTATGACAAAAGTAAACAATAACAACTTAATCCTAACCCTTACCCTAACCCTACTCTAACCAAAAATGCTTTCAAAATTAGTTTTACCAAGATGTTTTATCAGAAATAGTTTTACCAGTATATTTTATAAAAAGCAAATATGCAATGGTTTTTTAGTAGTGTTGTCTCTGTCTTTCACCCTTTTCCCAACATGTCCCCAGTACAACAGAGTTCTTTCAGTCAGCTATCTTCTTAAATTAGCAAAAACAAGTACTCACATAATCTCTCTCTTTCTCTCTCTCTCTCTCTCTCTCTCTCTCTCTCTCTCTTTCTCTCTCTCTCTTTCTCTCACACACACACACATATAGTCATTGCTAAATTCAACAAAGACGGTAAGAGACAAGAGCCAGACATGCTATTTCCCAGAAACAGAGCTGTACCATGAGGGACAGGATGCATGATCATACAACGTGATCTGTGAGGAAGTAACACAGGCATTTGTTTTTGCAGAGCAAAAAAGAGACACAAAACTGGTCAGAACCATTACAAAAAAACAAATGCATGATATAAATAGATATAGATATGTGATGTAAATTCATGATACAATTCATGACAGTAGGCATGAGAGGACAGGACATCAGTATCCTGATGTGGAGAAGCTGGCTGAGGAAATTAATGTCAGGGGGCCATGTCTCCCATCTCTGCCCTGGCACATCAAAGCTTGTTAACTGAAAATGAAGAGGAGGTCCTTCAACAGGCAACATCTCCATAATGGTCCTCAGAGATACTCTTTGAAGCTTTTTAGTCAAATTTGGACCATTTGAATCAGTAGCTCCAGCTGTAGTTCTGGTCAAGCTGTAGATTTCAGCTGCAGGTGCTCTCTATAAACAACTGGTAATAATACAAGGACAAACACAATGTCATCATTCAGTTATGTATCAACACAAAGTCCTTTACCTGACCCCAGGGACCGTGCTTCATCAGTCAATGCAGAACATCCACATATTTTCCCCAATTTTCCCCTCCATTTTCCACAGTTTTTCACAACATGACTAGTACAGGCTATGAGATAAAGACCTCCTGTTCATAGTTCCTTCCTGGCATTGCAGATGGGAAGTGATTTACTGGGCCTCTTTGTCGTGCACATTATCACCATCACTCCTAACAAACATCCTTCTCCAATTTTCTGCAGATGATGAAATTACCACTTCTGTTTTGAAGACGACTACTCAGCCTGCTGTGACAGATCATACAGGTTAGTAAGAAGAACACTGTTCATTGACCTTACCTCTATCTTCACTACCTGTTACAACACTGGAATTTACCATTATCTGTGTCTGTAGAATGAGTTTAAATGGCTTCCTGGTGCAACATTGGGCCCACACCAGGATAGTGCATGATTGTATCTCAACTTGTTACCACACCATACTACTGTCAGCCGTCAGCATTTGGCAAAAACCTTGCATCATGCCACTTATTCGACTGGTAGGATAGGTATCTGTTAACATGAACTGTGTAGGTGCAACTGCAGTCCTAACACAGAGACACCAAAAGATGTAGATGTGATAGGGTTTATAAATCAGTCTCATAAATCAGTCTCATATAATTTATTAACCATTAATTTGGGTGTTTAATATCCTGTTAATTAAACAACTAAGATTAATGGGATACACTAGCTGTAACACTCTGCTACAGTCTTAGAGAGTATTGCAGTACTAATGTATTACAATTACACTACTAAACCCATAACACTCATGCACAACCAGGTTGGTGAAGGTAATTGGGAGTGCTTTGATGGCAGAGGTTGGCATTCAGTGAATACTGTGGCAGAAACAGACAGGACAACAGTTTATTTCAATGATGCTATTTATTAACATAATCAATCCTTCTTGGCAAACCAATACTGATATGGTGACTGTGTGTTCTTGTGTGTGTGTGTGTGTGTGTGTGTGTGTGTCTTGTGTTTGTGTGTTTGTGTGTGCGTGTGCGTGTGTGTGTGTGTGTGTGTGTGTGCATGTGTGTGTGTCTGTGTGTGTGTGTGTGTGTGTGTGTGTGCGTGCGTGAGACAGGTGAGAGGTTTGTGATGTCCCCCCAGTCACTGCGTGCACATGTAGGAGAAACAATTAATGTGACTTGCCCAGCCCGTAATTCTGGGCCGGGAACCAGAAAGTTTGTCTGTAAGAAACCATGCGGTGGGAATGACGTCAGCATCAAGTCTGATCAGCCATCGCATGGGAGATACACAGTGGAGAACTCAGAAACAGGACAGTTCATTGTGACCATCAGTAAACTGCAGAAGTCAGATGCTGGGACATACCGGTGTGGAGTGGGCGGCTTTATGTATCATGACGTGGATGTCACAGTTGTGGGCGGTAAGATTAAAAACAAAAGTACATTAAGTATATTAAAACAGATTCATTTATTGACTGATTAATTGATCGATTGATTCATTGTTTGCACAGACCCTTGTTCCCTTTATCCAATTTCACGATCTTGTCAGATGTCAGGTTCTGGGGACACTCTATTGATTTCAACTATGACAAAAGTAAACAATAACAACTTAATCCTAACCCTTACCCTAACCCTACTCTAACCAAAAATGCTTTCAAAATTAGTTTTACCAAGATGTTTTATCAGAAATAGTTTTACCAGTATATTTTATAAAAAGCAAATATGCAATGGTTTTTTAGTAGTGTTGTCTCTGTCTTTCACCCTTTTCCCAACATGTCCCCAGTACAACAGAGTTCTTTCAGTCAGCTATCTTCTTAAATTAGCAAAAACAAGTACTCACATAATCTCTCTCTTTCTCTCTCTCTCTCTCTCTCTCTCTCTTTCTCTCTCTCTCTTTCTCTCACACACACACACATATAGTCATTGCTAAATTCAACAAAGACGGTAAGAGACAAGAGCCAGACATGCTATTTCCCAGAAACAGAGCTGTACCATGAGGGACAGGATGCATGATCATACAACGTGATCTGTGAGGAAGTAACACAGGCATTTGTTTTTGCAGAGCAAAAAAGAGACACAAAACTGGTCAGAACCATTACAAAAAAACAAATGCATGATATAAATAGATATAGATATGTGATGTAAATTCATGATACAATTCATGACAGTAGGCATGAGAGGACAGGACATCAGTATCCTGATGTGGAGAAGCTGGCTGAGGAAATTAATGTCAGGGGGCCATGTCTCCCATCTCTGCCCTGGCACATCAAAGCTTGTTAACTGAAAATGAAGAGGAGGTCCTTCAACAGGCAACATCTCCATAATGGTCCTCAGAGATACTCTTTGAAGCTTTTTAGTCAAATTTGGACCATTTGAGTCAGTAGCTCCAGCTGTAGTTCTGGTCAAGCTGTAGATTTCAGCTGCAGGTGCTCTCTATAAACAACTGGTAATAATACAAGGACAAACACAATGTCATCATTCAGTTATGTATCAACACAAAGTCCTTTACCTGACCCCAGGGACCGTGCTTCATCTGTCAATGCAGAACATCCACATATTTTCCCCAATTTTCCCCTCCATTTTCCACAGTTTTTCACAACATGACTAGTACAGGCTATGAGATAAAGACCTCCTGTTCATAGTTCCTTCCTGGCATTGCAGATGGGAAGTGATTTACTGGGCCTCTTTGTCGTGCACATTATCACCATCACTCCTAACAAACATCCTTCTCCAATTTTCTGCAGATGATGAAATTACCACTTCTGTTTTGAAGACGACTACTCAGCCCGCTGTGACAGATCATACAGGTTAGTAAGAAGAACACTGTTCATTGACCTTACCTCTATCTTCACTACCTGTTACAACATTGGAATTTACCATTATCTGTGTCTGTAGAATGAGTTTAAATGGCTTCCTGGTGCAACATTGGGCCCACGCCAGGATAGTGCATGATTGTATCTCAACTTGTTACCACACCATACTACTGTCAGCCGTCAGCATTTGGCAAAAACCTTGCATCATGCCACTTATTCGACTGGTAGGATAGGTATCTGTTAACATGAACTGTGTAGGTGCAACTGCAGTCCTAACACAGAGACACCAAAAGATGTAGATGTGATAGGGTTTATAAATCAGTCTCATAAATCAGTCTCATATAATTTATTAACCATTAATTTGGGTGTTTAATATTCTGTTAATTAAACAACTAAGATTAATGGGATACACTAGCTGTAACACTGTGCTACAGTCTTAGAGAGTATTGCAGTACTAATGTATTACAATTACACTACTAAACCCATAACACTCATGCACAACCAGGTTGGTGAAGGTAATTGGGAGTGCTTTGATGGCAGAGGTTGGCATTCAGTGAATACTGTGGCAGAAACAGACAGGACAACAGTTTATTTCAATGATGCTATTTATTAACATAATCAATCCTTCTTGGCAAACCAATACTGATATGGTACAATCAATAATCAACAGC
The DNA here is from genome assembly GCF_902362185.1 of Chanos chanos. Lineage (NCBI taxonomy): Eukaryota > Metazoa > Chordata > Actinopteri > Gonorynchiformes > Chanidae > Chanos > Chanos chanos. The sequence goes on along the minus strand of NC_044501.1, from coordinate 5,893,885 downwards.
AAATAGAATGATGAAGAGGTAAATTGTAACAAAATGGTGATGAGTCTATGTACAGGCATTCAGTGTAGAACTGAATGAGTGTTAGACCAGAGATGAGTGAGTGTGTGTGTGTGTGTGTGTGTGTGAGAGAGAGAGAGAGAGAGAGAGAGAGAGAGAGAGAGAGAAACAGGACTTCACCATACTGTGACTGAGTGCACTCTTCTCTCTCTCTCTCTCTCTCTCTCTCTCTCTCTCTCTCTCTCTCTATCTCTCATTATGTACAAATGACTGACTCATCCCACGATGCTGTAATCACAGATCTAAGATAGTTTTGCATAAGTGAAAACTGGGGGGGTGGGGGTCCCAACCCAAGTGAACTGGTTGGAGTGAACTGTAGTTCATTTTTTGCTGATCTGACAGCTCCATATAGCCTAAACCAAACTCAGCCTGACTGAACTCAAGCAAGTCACAGACAACTGTTCAGATTCAACTGTTCGTATTCAGATATTGATATCGGGTATCGATGTCAGGCATCAATACCAAAGTTTTCACCACAGATGTCATGTAAGCAGTTGTGAAGAAATATTGATGTTAAACAGCTGATCAATTACACAACAGCTGATTTTGCACAAGCAATTTTTCGTCTGGTGAGTACCAACAGCATAGAGGTTCAAGTCTGTGTTGGATGCTCAAATGCCTGAGGTATGTAACAAACAAACAAACAAACAAACAAAAAAATTGTGCTGATTGCATAAAAACACAAAGCATCTCCAACCCCAGACACCATAACACTCTTAATACTGTTTACACTGCTCTGACCTAAGAACTTCCCTTTACTGCTCTTTCATGAGTTTCATGAGGACTTGCAACCGTCTCAAGCCACACATTCAAGGAATTGAGGATCGTTAGTGCTACGGCCAAATTTCTGTCAAAAAGTCTCAGCTAAAACGTGGTTAGATGGTTCTGGAAGAACCTGTTGCTACTCCAACTGCAAGGTGACAGAATAAGTTTAGAACATTAGAATTTCCCAACTGTTGTGGTATTGTACTGGGCAGGAATAGAGGTAACATCTGTTAGTTTGTCAAAATGTGGACTTTTCGTATTGTCATTTGGATTGTTCTCTCAGGTGAGTTTTGTTTGTTTTTGTTTTTTTTTTCAAGCAAGATGAAGCATTTCGATATATATGTTGAAAGATAGTTGTATGACATGCTAAAACTAGCTAATTACGATGGAGTTCTGCTTTGACTGCAAGTCAGAAAATGATGTTCACTCACAACGGTCATGACCATTGGATAAGTATGGTTAGGGCACAGTTCCTCTAGAATCCAGAACTCAAATATAGTCTTAGACCTGATTACTGCCTAAACCCACGTCTTAAAAGGCAGACAGTAATCTATGCACTGTAGTATCTCTTTTGGCAACTATAGCAACAAAAATATAATATATACTAGCATGTTCATAGACAATGAATAATCCAAAATCAATAAATAAGCAAAAAGGGACTGTGTGTTCTTGTGTGTGTGTGTGTGTGTGTGTGTGTGTGTGTGTGTCTTGTGTTTGTGTGTTTGTGTGTGCGTGTGCGTGTGCGTGTGCGTGTGTGTGTGTCTGTGTGTGTGTGTCTGTGTGTGTGTGTGTGTGTGTGTGTGTGCGTGAGACAGGTGAGAGGTTTGTGATGTCCCCCCAGTCACTGCGTGCACATGTAGGAGAAACAATTAATGTGACTTGCCCAGCCCGTAATTCTGGGCCGGGAACCAGAAAGTTTGTCTGTAAGAAACCATGCGGTGGGAATGACGTCAGCATCAAGTCTGATCAGCCATCGCATGGGAGATACACAGTGGAGAACTCAGAAACAGGACAGTTCATTGTGACCATCAGTAAACTGCAGAAGTCAGATGCTGGGACATACCGGTGTGGAGTGGGCGGCTTTATGTATCATGACGTGGATGTCACAGTTGTGGGCGGTAAGATTAAAAACAAAAGTACATTAAGTATATTAAAACAGATTCATTTATTGACTGATTAATTGATCGATTGATTCATTGTTTGCACAGACCCTTGTTCCCTTTATCCAATTTCACGATCTTGTCAGATGTCAGGTTCTGGGGACACTCTATTGATTTCAACTATGACAAAAGTAAACAATAACAACTTAATCCTAACCCTTACCCTAACCCTATTCTAACCAAAAATGCTTTCAAAATTAGTTTTACCAAGATGTTTCATCAGAAATAGTTTTACCAGTATATTTTATAAAAAGCAAATGTGCAATGGTTTTTTAGTAGTGTTGTCTCTGTCTTTCACCCTTTTCCCAACATGTCCCCAGTACAACAGAGTTCTTTCAGTCAGCTATCTTCCTAAATTAGCAAAAACAAGTACTCACATTCTCTCTCTCTTTCTTTCTCTCTCTCTCTCTCTCTCTCTCTCTCTCTCTCTCTCTCTCTCTCTCTTTCTCTCTCTCTCTTTCTCTCACACACACACACATAGTCATTGCTAAATTCAACAAAGACGGTAAGAGACAAGAGCCAGACATGCTATTTCCCAGAAACAGAGTTGTACCATGAGGGACAGGATGCATGATCATACAACGTGATCTGTGAGGAAGTAACACAGGCATTTGTTTTTGCAGAGCAAAAAAGAGACACAAAACTGGTCAGAACCATTACAAAAAAACAGATACATGATATAAATAGATGTAGATATGTGATGTAAATTCATGATACAATTCATGACAGTAGGCATGAGAGGACAGGACATCAGTATCCTGATGTGGAGAAGCTGGCTGAGGAAATTAATGTCAGGGGGCCATGTCTCCCATCTCTGCTCTGGCACATCAAGGCTTGTTAACTGAAAATGAAGAGGAGGTCCTTCAACAGGCAACATCTCCATAATGGTCCTCAGAGATACTCTTTGAAGCTTTTTAGTCAAATTTGGACCATTTGAATCAGTAGCTCCAGCTGTAGTTCTGGTCAAGGTGTAGCTTTCAGCTGCAGGTGCTCTCTATAAACAACTGGTAATAATACAAGGACAAACACAATGTCATCATTCAGTTACGTATCAACACAAAGTCCTTTACCTGACCCCAGGGACCGTGCTTCATCTGTCAATGCAGAACATCCACATATTTTCCCCAATTTTCCCCTCCATTTTCCACAGTTTTTCACAACATGACTGGTACAGGCTATGAGATAAAGACCTCCTGTTCATAGTTCCTTCCTGGCATTGCAGATGGGAAGTGATTTACTGGGCCTCTTTGTCGTGCACATTATCACCATCACTCCTAACAAACATCCTTCTCCAATTTTCTGCAGATGATGAAATTACCACTTCTGTTTTGAAGACGACTACTCAGCCCGCTGTGACAGATCATACAGGTTAGTAAGAAGAACACTATTCATCGACCTTACCTCCACCTTCACTACCTGTTACAACACTGGAATTTACCATTATCTGTGTCTGTAGAATGAGTTTAAATGGCTTCCTGGTGCAACATTGGGCCCACGCCAGGATAGTGCATGATTGTATCTCAACTTGTTACCACACCATACTACTGTCAGCCGTCAGCATTTGGCAAAAACCTTGCATCATGCCACTTATTCGACTGGTAGGATAGGTATCTGTTAACATGAACTGTGTAGGTGCAACTGCAGTCCTAACACAGAGACACCAAAAGATGTAGATGTGATAGGGTTTATAAATCAGTCTCATAAATCAGTCTCATATAATTTATTAACCATTAATTTGGGTGTTTAATATTCTGTTAATTAAACAACTAAGATTAATGGGATACACTAGCTGTAACACTCTGCTACAGTCTTAGAGAGTATTGCAGTACTAATGTATTACAATTACACTACTAAACCCATAACACTCATGCACAACCAGGTTGGTGAAGGTAATTGGGAGTGCTTTGATGGCAGAGGTTGGCATTCAGTGAATACTGTGGCAGAAACAGACAGGACAACAGTTTATTTCAATGATGCTATTTATTAACATAATCAATCCTTCTTGGCAAACCAATACTGATATGGTAGAATCAATAATCAGCAGCAAATAGAATGATCAAGAGGTAAATGGTAACAAAATGGTGATGAGTCTATGTACAGGCATTCAGTGTAGAACTGAATGAGTGTTAGACCAGAGATGAGTGAGTGTGTGTGTGTGTGTGTGTGTGTGTGTGAGAGAGAGAGAGAGAGAGAGAGAGAGAGAGAGAAAGAGAAAGAGAGAAACAGGACTTCACCATACTGTGACTGAGTGCACTCTTCTCTCTCTCTCTCTCTCTCTATCTCTCATTATGTACAAATGACTGACTCATCCCACGATGCTGTAATCACAGATCTAAGATAGTTTTGCATAAGTGAAAACTGGGGGGGGTGGGGGTCCCAACCCAAGTGAACTGGTTGGAGTGAACTGTAGTTCATTTTTTGCTGATCTGACAGCTCCATATAGCCTAAACCAAACTCAGCCTGACTGAACTCAAGCAAGTCACAGACAACTGTTCAGATTCAACTGTTCGTATTCAGATATTGATATCGGGTATCGATGTCAGGCATCAATACCAAAGTTTTCACCACAGATGTCATGTAAGCAGTTGTGAAGAAATATTGATGTTAAACAGCTGATCGATTACACAACAGCTGATTTTGCACAAGCAATTTTTCGTCTGGTGAGTACCAACAGCATAGAGGTTCAAGTCTGTGTTGGATGCTCAAATGCCTGAGGTATGTAACAAACAAACAAACAAACAAACAAAAAAATTGTGCTGATTGCACAAAAACACAAAGCATCTCCAACCCCAGACACCATAACACTCTTAATACTGTTTACACTGCTCTGACCTAAGAACTTCCCTTTACTGCTCTTTCGTGAGTTTCATGAGGACATGCAACCGTCTCAAGCCACACATTCAAGGAATTGAGGATCGTTAGTGCTACGGCCAAATTTCTGTCAAAAAGTCTCAGCTAAAACGTGGTTAGATGGTTCTGGAAGAACCTGTTGCTACTCCAACTGCAAGGTGACAGAATAAGTTTAGAACATTAGAATTTCCCAACTGTTGTGGTATTGTACTGGGCAGGAATAGAGGTAACATCTGTTAGTTTGTCAAAATGTGGACTTTTCGTATTGTCATTTGGATTGTTCTCTCAGGTGAGTTTTGTTTGTTTTTGTTTTTTTTTTCAAGCAAGATGAAGCATTTCGATATATATGTTGAAAGATAGTTGTATGACATGCTAAAACTAGCTAATTACGATGGAGTTCTGCTTTGACTGCAAGTCAGAAAATGATGTTCACTCACAACGGTCATGACCATTGGATAAGTATGGTTAGGGCACAGTTCCTCTAGAATCCAGAACTCAAATATAGTCTTAGAACTGATTACTGCCTAAACCTACGTCTTAAAAGGCAGACAGTAATCTATGCACTGTAGTATCTCTTTTGGCAACTATAGCAACAAAAATATAATATATACTAGCATGTTCATAGACAATGAATAATCCAAAATCAATAAATAAGCAAAAAGGGACTGTGTGTTCATGTGTGTGTGTGTGTGTGTGTGTGTGTGTGTGTCTTGTGTTTGTGTGTTTGTGTGTGCGTGTGCATGTGTGTGTGTGTCTGTGTGTGTGTGTGTGTGTGTGTGTGTGTGTGTGTGCGTGAGACAGGTGAGAGGTTTGTGATGTCCCCCCAGTCACTGCGTGCACATGTAGGAGAAACAATTAATGTGACTTGCCCAGCCCGTAATTCTGGGCCGGGAACCAGAAAGTTTGTCTGTAAGAAACCATGCGGTGGGAATGACGTCAGCATCAAGTCTGATCAGCCATCGCATGGGAGATACACAGTGGAGAACTCAGAAACAGGACAGTTCATTGTGACCATCAGTAAACTGCAGAAGTCAGATGCTGGGACATACCGGTGTGGAGTGGGCGGCTTTATGTATCATGACGTGGATGTCACAGTTGTGGGCGGTAAGATTAAAAACAAAAGTACATTAAGTATATTAAAACAGATTCATTTATTGACTGATTAATTGATCGATTGATTCATTGTTTGCACAGACCCTTGTTCCCTTTATCCAATTTCACGATCTTGTCAGATGTCAGGTTCTGGGGACACTCTATTGATTTCAACTATGACAAAAGTAAACAATAACAACTTAATCCTAACCCTTACCCTAACCCTACTCTAACCAAAAATGCTTTCAAAATTAGTTTTACCAAGATGTTTTATCAGAAATAGTTTTACCAGTATATTTTATAAAAAGCAAATGTGCAATGGTTTTTTAGTAGTGTTGTCTCTGTCTTTCACCCTTTTCCCAACATGTCCCCAGTACAACAGGGTTCTTTCAGTCAGCTATCTTCCTAAATTAGCAAAAACAAGTACTCACATTCTCTCTCTCTTTCTTTCTCTCTCTCTCTCTCTCTCTCTCTCTCTCTCTCTTTCTCTCTCTCTCTTTCTCTCACACACACACACATAGTCATTGCTAAATTCAACAAAGACGGTAAGAGACAAGAGCCAGACATGCTATTTCCCAGAAACAGAGCTGTACCATGAGGGACAGGATGCATGATCATACAACGTGATCTGTGAGGAAGTAACACAGGCATTTGTTTTTGCAGAGCAAAAAAGAGACACAAAACTTGTCAGAACCATTACAAAAAAACAAATGCATGATATAAATAGATATAGATATGTGATGTAAATTCATGATACAATTCATGACAGTAGGCATGAGAGGACAGGACATCAGTATCCTGATGTGGAGAAGCTGGCTGAGGAAATTAATGTCAGGGGGCCATGTCTCCCATCTCTGCCCTGGCACATCAAAGCTTGTTAACTGAAAATGAAGAGGAGGCCCTTCAACAGGCAACATCTCCATAATGGTCCTCAGAGATACTCTTTGAAGCTTTTTAGTCAAATTTGGACCATTTGAGTCAGTAGCTCCAGCTGTAGTTCTGGTCAAGCTGTAGATTTCAGCTGCAGGTGCTCTCTATAAACAACTGGTAATAATACAAGGACAAACACAATGTCATCATTCAGTTATGTATCAACACAAAGTCCTTTACCTGACCCCAGGGACCGTGCTTCATCTGTCAATGCAGAACATCCACATATTTTCCCCAATTTTCCCCTCCATTTTCCACAGTTTTTCACAACATGACTAGTACAGGCTATGAGATAAAGACCTCCTGTTCATAGTTCCTTCCTGGCATTGCAGATGGGAAGTGATTTACTGGGCCTCTTTGTCGTGCACATTATCACCATCACTCCTAACAAACATCCTTCTCCAATTTTCTGCAGATGATGAAATTACCCCTTCTGTTTTGAAGACGACTACTCAGCCCGCTGTGACAGATCATAGAGGTTAGTAAGAAGAACACTGTTCATTGACCTTACCTCTATCTTCACTACCTGTTACAACATTGGAATTTACCATTATCTGTGTCTGTAGAATGAGTTTAAATGGCTTCCTGGTGCAACATTGGGCCCACACCAGGATAGTGCATGATTGTATCTCAACTTGTTACCACACCATACTACTGTCAGCCGTCAGCATTTGGCAAAAACCTTGCATCATGCCACTTATTCGACTGGTAGGATAGGTATCTGTTAACATGAACTGTGTAGGTGCAACTGCAGTCCTAACACAGAGACACCAAAAGATGTAGATGTGATAGGGTTTATAAATCAGTCTCATAAATCAGTCTCATATAATTTATTAACCATTAATTTGGGTGTTTAATATCCTGTTAATTAAACAACTAAGATTAATGGGATACACTAGCTGTAACACTCTGCTACAGTCTTAGAGAGTATTGCAGTACTAATGTATTACAATTACACTACTAAACCCATAACACTCATGCACAACCAGGTTGGTGAAGGTAATTGGGAGTGCTTTGATGGCAGAGGTTGGCATTCAGTGAATACTGTGGCAGAAACAGACAGGACAACAGTTTATTTCAATGATGCTATTTATTAACATAATCAATCCTTCTTGGCAAACCAATACTGATATGGTACAATCAATAATCAACAGCAAATAGAATGATGAAGAGGTAAATTGTAACAAAATGGTGATGAGTCTATGTACAGGCATTCAGTGTAGAACTGAATGAGTGTTAGACCAGAGATGAGTGAGTGTGTGTGTGTGTGTGTGTGTGTGTGTGTGTGAGAGAGAGAGAGAGAGAGAGAGAGAGAGAGAGAGAGAGAGAGAGAAAGAGAAAGAGAGAAACAGGACTTCACCATACCGTGACTGAGTGCACTCTTCTCTCTCTCTCTCTCTCTCTCTCTCTCTCTCTCTATCTCTCATTATGTACAAATGACTGACTCATCCCACGATGCTGTAATCACAGATCTAAGATAGTTTTGCATAAGTGAAAACTGGGGGGGTGGGGGTCCCAACCCAAGTGAACTGGTTGGAGTGAACTGTAGTTCATTTTTTGCTGATCTGACAGCTCCATATAGCCTAAACCAAACTCAGCCTGACTGAACTCAAGCAAGTCACAGACAACTGTTCAGATTCAACTGTTCGTATTCAGATATTGATATCGGGTATCGATATCAGGCGTCGATACCAAAGTTTTCACCACAGATGTCATGTAAGCAGTTTTGAAGAAATATTGATGTGAAACAGCTGATTGACTACACAACAGCTGATTTTGCACAAGCTATTTTTCATCTGGTGTGTACCAACAGCATAGAGGTTCAAGTCTGTGTTGGATGCTCAAATGCCTGAGGTATGTAAAAAACAAACAAACAAACAAACAAAAAAAAATTGTGCTGATTGCACAAAAACACAAAGCATCTCCAACCCCAGACATCATAACACTCTTAATGCTGTTTACGCTGCTCTGACCGAAGAACTTCCCTTTACTGCTCTTTCGTGAGTTTCATGAGGACATGCAACCGTCTCAAGCCACACATTCAAGGAATTGAGGATCGTTAGTGCTACGGCCAAATTTCTGTCAAAAAGTCTCAGCTCAAACGTGGTTAGATGGTTCTGGAAGAACCTGTTGCTACTCCAACTGCAAGGTGACAGAATAAGTTTAGAACATTAGAATTTCCCAACTGTTGTGGTATTGTACTGGGCAGGAATAGAGGTAACATCTGTTAGTTTGTCAAAATGTGGACTTTTCGTATTGTCATTTGGATTGTTCTCTCAGGTGAGTTTTGTTTGTTTTTGTTTTTTTTTCAAGCAAGATGAAGCATTTCGATATATATGTTGAAAGATAGTTGTATGACATGCTAAAACTAGCTAATTGCGATGGAGTTCTGCTTTGACTGCAAGTCAGAGAATGATGTTCACTCACAACGGTCATGACCATTGGATAAGTATGGTTAGGGCACAGTTCCTCTAGAATCCAGAACTCAAATATAGTCTTAGACCTGATTACTGCCTAAACCCACGTCTTAAAAGGCAGACAGTAATCTATGCACTGTAGTATCTCTTTTGGCAACGATAGCAACAAAAATACATTATACATTAGTATGTTCATAGACAATGAATAATCCAAAATCAATAAATAAGCAAAAAGGCACTGTATGTTCATGTGTGTGTGTGTGTGTCTTGTGTGTCTTGTGTTTGTGTGTGTGTGTGTGCGTATGCGTGTGTGTGTGTGTGTGCATGTGTGTGTGTGTGTGTGTGTGTGTGTATGAATGTGTGTGTGTTTGTGTGTGTTTGTGCGTGAGACAGGTGAGAGGTTTGTGATGTCCCCCCAGTCACTGCGTGCACATGTAGGAGAAACAATTAATGTGACTTGCCCAGCCCGTAATTCTGGGCCGGGAACCAGAAAGTTTGTCTGTAAGAAACCATGCGGTGGGAATGACGTCAGCATCAAATCTGATCAGCCATCGCATGGGAGATACACAGTGGAGAACTCAGAAACAGGAGAGTTCATTGTGACCATCAGTAAACTGCAGAAGTCAGATGCTGGGACGTACTGGTGTGGAGTGGGCGGCTTTATGTATCATGACGTGGATGTCACAGTTGTGGGCGGTAAGATTAAAAACAAAAGTACATTAAGTATATTAAAACAGATCCATTTATTGACTGATTAATTGATCGATTGATTCATTGTTTGCACAGACCCTTGTTCCCTTTATCCAATTTCACGATCTTGTCAGATGTCAGGTTCTGGGGACACTCTATTGATTTCAACTATGACAAAAGTAAACAATAACAACTTAATCCTAACCCTTACCCTAACCCTACTCTAACCAAAAATGCTTTCAAAATTAGTTTTACCAAGATGCTTTATCAGAAATAGTTTTACCAGTATATTTTATAAAAAGCAAATGTGCAATGATTTTTTAGTAGTGTTGCCTATCTCTTTCACCCTTTTCCCAACATGTCCCCAGTACAACAGGGTTCTTTCAGTCAGCTATCTTCCTAAATTAGCAAAAACAAGTACTCACATTCTCTCTCTCTCTCTCTCTCTCTCTCTCTCTCTCTCTCTCTTTCTCTCACACACACACACACATAGTCATTGCTAAATTCAACAAAGATGGTAAGAGACAAGAGCCAGACATGCTATTTCCCAGAAACAGAGTTGTACCATGAGGGACAGGATGCATGATCATACAACGTGATCTGTGAGGAAGTAACACAGGCATTTGTTTTTGCAGAGCAAAAAAGAGACACAAAACTGGTCAGAACCATTACAAAAAAACAAATGCATGATATAAATAGATATAGATATGTGATGTAAATTCATGATACAATTCATGACAGTAGGCATGAGAGGACAGGACATCAGTATCCTGATGTGGAGAAGCTGGCTGAGGAAATTAATGTCAGGGGGCCATGTCTCCCATCTCTGCCCTGGCACATCAAGGCTTGTTAACTGAAAATGAAGAGGAGGTCCTTCAACAGGCAACATCTCCATAATGGTCCTCAGAGATACTCTTTGAAGCTTTTTAGTCAAATTTGGACCATTTGAGTCAGTAGCTCCAGCTGTAGTTCTGGTCAAGCTGTAGATTTCAGCTGCAGGTGCTCTCTCTAAATAACTGGTAAGAATACAAGGACATACACAATGTCATCATTCAGTTATGTATCAACACAAAGTCCTTTACCTGACCCCAGGGACCGTGCTTCATCAGTCAATGCAGAACATCCACATATTTTCCCCAATTTTCCCCTCCATTTTCCACAGTTTTTCACAGCATGACTGGTACAGGCTATGAGATAAAGACCTCCTGTTCATAGTTCCTTCCTGGCATTGCAGATGGGAAGTGATTTACTGGGCCTCTTTGTCGTGCACATTATCACCATCACTCATAACAAATGTCCTTCTCCAATTTTCTGCAGATGATGAAATTACCCCTTCTGTTTTGAAGACGACTACTCAACCCGCTGTGACAGATCATAGAGGTTAGTAAGAAGAACACTATTCATAGACCTTACCTCCACCTTCACTACCTGTTCCAGCATTGGCCTTTACCATTACCTGTCTCTGTAGAATGAGTTTAAATGGCTTCCTGGTGCAACATTGGGCCCACGCCAGGATAGTGCATGATTGTATCTCAACTTGTTACCACACCATACTACTGTCAGCCGTCAGCATTTGGCAAAAACTGGCATCATGCCACTTATTCGACTGGTAGGATAGGTATCTGTTAACATGAACTGGTTCCTCCCAAACAGGCCTGGCCAGCAATGTTGATTAATAAGCATCCCCTAAACCGCTTAAGTGGGTGGCTTACATTTCCCCAGTATAGTCACTATGCTTTTGGTCAGCACTGTCACCTCCTACATCAAAGACGTACATCCTCAGTGGCCTGACATCCTTGAGAATAAGTTTAGGGATCTTCTTTGCTGTTCTTGCTGCTTTCTCTTGTGTTTAGCCTTTGAGCAAGTGCCACATGAACTTTGAATCTGAGATCTTGTCAGGGTTCCCACATCATCTTCAACATGAAATTCAAGTACTTTTCAAGGACCTTCCAGGCCCAATTTCCTCAAATTCAAAGCTCCAACACGGCATAGTTTGAGACATGGATCAAGTTAGCTCTCTTGCTTGCTCGCCGCTGTTTAACCTGCATCATTCAACTTCAATCACTTTCTCAAGGTGGTGGGTGAAACAACGACGCACAGATGGAACATTTACCTATTTACTGACGTTAAGCAAAAGAAAACCCAAAAAACTTTTTTAAACTTTTTTGTCACATTTGGTCCATTAGAGAGTCAGTAGCTCCAGCTACTGTCCCTAAATGACTGGTAAAAATACAAGGACAAACACAATGTCATCATTCAGTTATGTATCAACACAAAGTCCTTTACCTGACCCCAGGGACCGTGCTTCATCAGTCAATGCAGAACATCCACATATTTTCCCCAATTTTCCCCTCCATTTTCCACAGTTTTTCACAACATGACTAGTACAGGCTATGAGATAAAGACCTCCTGTTCATAGTTCCTTCCTGGCATTGCAGATGGGAAGTGATTTACTGGGCCTCTTTGTCGTGCACATTATCACCATCACTCCTAACAAATGTCCTTCTCCAATTTTCTGCAGATGATGAAATTACCACTTCTGTTTTGAAGACGACTACTCAACCCGCTGTGACAGATCATAGAGGTTAGTAAGAAGAACACTGTTCATTGACCTTACCTCTACCTCCACTACCTGTTACAAAATTGGCCGTTACTGTTATCTGTGTCTGTAGAATGAGTTTACATGGCTTCCTGGTGCAACATTGCGCCCACACCAGGATAGTACATGATTGTATCTCAAGTTGTTACTACACCATACTACTCTCAGCCATCAGCATTTGGCAAAAACCTTGCATCATGCCACTTATTCGACTGCTAGGATAGGTATCTGTTAGCATGAACTGATTCCTCCCAAACAGGCCTGGCCAGCAATATTGATTAATAAGCATCCCCTAAACCGCTTAAGTGGGCGACTTACATTTCCCCAATACACTCACTATGCTTTTGGTCAACACTGTCAACTCCTACATCAAAGACGTACATCCTCAGTGGCCTGAAACATCCTTTAGAATAAGTTTAGGGATCTTCTTTGCTTCTTCTTTCAAGTACTTTTCAAGGACTTTCCAGGCCCAATTTCCTCAAATTCAAGGCTCCAACGCGGCATAGTTTGAGACATGGATCAAGTTAGCTCTCTTGATTGCTCGCCGCTGTTTAACCTGCATCATTCAACTTCAATCACTTTCTCAAGGTGGTGGGTGAAACAACGACGCACAGATGGTGGGAGACACACAGCGGAACATTTACCTATTTACTGACGTTAAGCAAAAAAAAAAAAAAATCAAAACGACTTCAATTTCTATGCTTGCACAAAACATAAATTCAAGCACTTTCAATGACCCATGTCTATGTATGTCTATTTTCAAAAACTTTCAAGGCTTTCAAGGCGGGGGGGGGGGGGGGGGGGGGGTTGCTCTGCTTTGTCGTGTCTATTATCATCATGACTCCCGACATTGTTTTCCATCTTTCTGCAGATCCTGAACCACCTCTCCTGTTTTAGTCTCTAGTTTGTGAGAGCAGTATTTTTGTAATGATGACAAGATTTTGACATTTTTCATTCAGGTCCTTTGAGGAGTGTTATACATGCTGTTATTGGATTCTGCGCTGGGCTCTTTATTGGTGCCATCATTCCCATAGGCATTCTGTGGAGGTGGTAAGTGAATGAATTTTATCTTGAATCAGTCTGAATAACAGACTTGAAGGAATCTGAACATAATAGCATTTGAGGGTAGAATAAGTGTATGTAATACCTTAGTGATTTTCCAGAATACGAGAGAAATTCTCTTTCACCCTGGAAAGCTTTTGCATTCTTTCTTTTCAGTCAAAAAAGGACATTTCATAACTTAAACCTTACTGTGTGTTATGACTTATGAAAAAAGTACTTGCGGTGCGGAAAAAAGGGCGGTGTCGAGAAAAGAAGTGGTCGGTAATTGAAACACATAATTAAGGTGACATGTGTTAGTTTAACACCCCTCAGTGTAGGGTTTTGCACATGGCATACGATGGAACTGGTCACTAAATATGTAGAAAGGAGAGAGAGACAGAAAAAAATCAGGAGGAGAAATGTCCCCTTTAAAACATGGCAATTCTTTTCTGTCAACAGGAAGAGAAAACATGAAGGAAACGAACTCAGTGGGTGAGGAGTTACATTCAGTTCCTGCTTTTGCAGATAGCACAAACAGCAGATTATAAATAATTAATCAAGACTGAAATCTGACGGTGTTTGTTAGACACTCTCCAAACATCCCAGCAGTTGCCTTCTTGAAGTTCAGTATTTTAGAAATGTTTAACAGGTGTGACATGATGCTGCTGTCCATGGTCCTGAATTGATACTTCTCAAAGTCAAGGTTTTGAATGTATGGCTCTCCCTACAGGCCAAACTTGGTGTTACAGCTGGTTCTCCCTTCACGTTACAGCATTTATAAACATACAGTCAGCTTCAAAAGTTTTAACAGACAGCAAAACATTTTTTATCAGCTTGGCTTGTTTGTCTCCTGCTGCAGATTTCAAATGATGCAGTGAAATTAAGATGGTGAAAATGCAATCCAGCAACTTTAATTTGATGTTATTTTCACATCATCTATTCAAAAATAAGTGCTCAGTTTGTACACACCCTCCTCTTCTTTTCTTTCATTCCTTTTCTCAGCCAATCTCACCATCTTTCATGCTCTCTCTCTCTCTCTCTCTCTCTCTCTCTCTCCCTCTGTGTCTATCTCTGTCTGTCTCTCTCTCTCTGTCTCCCTGTGTCTATCTCTCTGTCTGTCTGTCTGTCTGTCTCCTAGGCTGCCATTGATAACATGGACATAACTCTTGACATCACGTCCAGATCTGATTCAGGCTATGTCCCACAGTGAGTGAACACTCAAATCGTTTTTTGTTTAGAATGTTTTGACTTCCTTTCACTCCAATTTTGTTTTAAACCCCAAAATCTTAAATAATGCAAATTTAATCTGTACTTTTAAAATGATAATCCTGTTTGAGACTTACACATTTCTGAGGGAAACTTCTTTCTTTCCAACACGTTCTTTCCATTCTACAGCTGCAATAGACGAGAACTTGTGAGACTTCATATTTGGTGTTTGAAATGGTGTGTGTGTGTGTGTGTGTGTGTGTGTGTGTGTGTGTGTGAGATTGTGTGTGTGTGTGTGTGTGTGTGTGTGTGTGTGTGGCTTCTCAGTGGTACTCATCTATCTGTTCTTTCGTGTTTCATTGTCTGTTTTCAACATTCAACAGGGAAGAGCTCAAAAGTGAATTTTATTCTTTTCTGGACTTTTAATAACTAGTGTCAGGTTTTCCATAAATGTAAGCGTGCTACACATCTTTGTTCTTTTAATTCGCTATGAAGAGGGAACCTCATGTGTCTTCCTTAAATCTTCCATTAGATTAAATGAAAATCAGGAAAGTCCATTTGAATCCAGGTGGGAGCTGCAAGAGAGTTGCATCATTGGTGATGTCATTCAATATTCCCAGCATGTTGGCTGCCACACCCCCTCCTCTTAAAGAGACAGGGCGGACAAAAAGAGCCCTGTCGCCACTGCCATGAAATGTCTTTTCATTCTTCTCCTTTAACAGTTTTTATGCACTTTCTGAATTCCTTGGAGACTTCGTATTTTTGGACTTCAAATTGTAATAAATTGTGGTAAACCTGCTTCCCTGTTTCTGTTTGTTTGACAAACCCACAGGATGTTAAGCTGGGTGTCTCTAGGTGACAGAATTCACTTATCCTTTAAAGCAACACTAATTCTTAAGTTTCTGTGTTATGCTAATGTACTGAATATATTACTCATGTCAAAACCACAAACACTACAGAAAAGACACTGAGTCTAGGGCTGAGAGAGAGAGAGAGAGAGAGAGAGAGGAACGTATATATTAGCTGAACGGATGATTATAGCATGCGTCCTGCTTGATCTTAATGACAATGTTGACCAAGTAACCATTTTTAAAAATGGCAAACTCATGGTGTCATAACTCAGAGCATAAATAACATATTATACTGGGGTATATGAATATGAATTAAAATATCATTTTGTTCATTCTCAGTTTTGCAGAGTTTTGTTGTTCTTCATGCAAAAGTTGTTAGTTTGTGTTAAATTTATATATTGTTCAGTTTGGAGCTGCTTCTGTTTTCTTTCAACCCAAACCAAGCTGAACTGTGTCCCAAAAACCGACGCAATTGCTTAAAAGGGTGAACCGTTACACGTCTAGTGGAAACTAAATATAACTAAGCACTTCTTTCAGCAACATTTGGTAAATTAGGACTAGATCTCCTCACAGTATGGAAGTCAGCATTGTTGATCTTTTTCACGATGATGAACAGTGTTTCAGTTTTAGAGTGCCCTCTAGAGGAATTCTACTATTACAGCAAGAAACTAAATTTCACAGTGCAGTGCATTTCACGAGGGTTACAAAAGGAGTGTAGGACAGTTATTGTACGTATTGCTAATGAATTATTGAGGAAGTCAGGAAATTTGGAGCATTTGTTGAGCACTGTCTGTGCACACTTCTTATGGCAAGTAAACTGAGAGGAGAGAAATGTTTTGTTTTGAGGTGTAATGTTTGGTGAATTCAAAGGTGTCTCAGCTTTTTAAATCTTTTCATCTGTGAGTTTCTCCATGACAAACCCACAGTATCCTGTGTCAAGCCATTCACACAAAGACTCTCTACTGGGGGAAACTGTTTGGTGAAAACACTAGGGATGATTACCCTCTACTTGGTCTTGATTAACCCCTGCATCAGCACAGGCCCAGAAAGTCAAGATCTCTCCTGTTTGGTTAAGGAGTTTTACAATGGGCCACTGAGCAGAGTAAAGGGGAGGAACATTTTATGTCTGTGTGTTGAGTTATTGCTACATCATCAACTGATATGAAACCCAAGTAGTGCAGGAAATTGCTGTCAATGTCAGTAACAAATTAAGACAGGAGCTGGAGCCATGTGCTCAGTGCTGTTTGATTGCTCCTCTGATGTTAAGTAAAGAGAGGAGGCAACCTGAAGTTTGTGCTGGGTTTCGTCATGTACTTTCCCTCCACCTGGAGGAAACCCATGCAGTCACAGGGTGAACATGCAAACTCCAGACAGAAAGGACAGAAACCTTCTTACTATGAGGCGACAGCGCTACCTACTGCCCCACCCCCCGCAAACGAAAAACAATCAGATGTGATGTCCTCTTTCCATATCATGAATTTATTTGTTCTTTGAACAGAAGGAAGAGGAGAAGTGACATGGCTGCAGAGCAAACCTCAAAACAGGAACTACACACACACAGAGAGAGAGAGAGAGAGAGAGAGAGAGAGAGAGAGAGAGAGAGAGAGAGAGAGAGAGTGAGAGAGAGGGAGAGGGAGAGGGAGAGAGAGAGAGAGAGAGAAAGAGAGAGAGAGAGAGTTAGATGAAACACCAGCTGTTAGTCAGTTCTAGTGTTTCTGAGCTCTGATCATTCCCAGTGAGAATTTGCTCCAACTGGGTCAGGGTGTAGGTTCCAAACGAGACCAGGAAGTGCACATAAAGTTCACATAAAGGGTAGCTGCCCTGTGCCAAACACGTACCTGCTTCACTGACTTTGTCCTTAGTCTGAGAAATGGGTAAAATAAGCCCAACGTGCTCTGTAGGTATCTGGTGTGAAACTCCTCTGGCAACATCTCTGAAATGACCCTACTGGGAATAAGGGTGATAGCAGTGCTATGATGAGGAGTTATGTTCAAAAGCTGGACATTTTACTGTGCTTTTGCTTTTTTTCTCCTCTTGCTTTACTAATGTTGTCCAGGGGTGTCTGTTAAAGGAATGTCATAGGCGGAGGCTTGGGCAGCAACGCAGTGTCCAGTAATGGTCTAGACTATCTAGACCAGAGGTGGGCAAATCCAGTTCTGGAGGGCCGGTGTCCTGCCGTTTTTTTTTCACCTCTTAGCTACCTGTTGATTTTCACTTTAAAAAACAGGTGTGTATGCTCCTCAGCCAATCAGAGACTGTATTTAGTTGGTTGACAAGAGAAACAGCAGGACCATGGCCCTCCAGGACCGGATTTGCCCACCCCTTATCTAGACGGTCAAGACTATCTCTCTGTGGCACAGCTGAGAGTGAACAATATGCTAACATAGAGAAGCAGTGTGTCGACACGAGAGACAAAACGCAGGCAGATAACATTCACTACGCCAGTATACATTTTCACCAACCTGCTGGAGCCAAGAGGTGAGTCACACCCTGCTGTTCTTTCTCAGAGCATTTTCTATTCTGTTTTTTTTTTTTTTAATTTTTAATTAAAGAGCATATTGTTTAGAGTAATGGTTCTTCAACCGACCTTTTACAAAAAGCAAAGTCATTTAGAATATGCCAATTTAAGGGAATTTAAATACGGCTTATAGAGTGTCGGGCAGACACTGTGCAGCTTTCAGAAAGAAAAGGACATTTGTTAACCTTAAGTGTTCCTTAGTAATTAAAGATGCAGTTGTGTAAACTCTCTCCCTCTTTTTCACCCTTCCCTATCTATTTCTATCACCCTCACTCTGCCTCTCTATCCCTATCCCCTTTGATCTCAGTTCTCTCTTCATGGCCCAGGCCTCCCTGCATGCAGGACCAATGCATATCAAAGCAGAGACCACTCGCTGTAACACCTAACAGACGCCAGGCTTGATGTTTTAGGGCAGCTACCCCCAGACCATTTGCTCAAATGCTGATAATGTTTAAGTGCGAGGAAGACTAGATCACCTCAGGAGGTTGGTTTCCCTGTGAGAATGGAATTCAGACCGTGTCACAGGCCCCATCTGCATTGCTCCACTCGGGCACAAACTATGTAGAACAAAAGAAAAACGAAACTAACCATACGATATTATCAGTTAAATATGCATAACTGTTCGTATAGTCATAAATGCGCGGTAAAACTTAAAAATAGCGAGGAGCCAAGTCATGAGCCGCTAATTGTATGACCATCGGTGTAATTGTGCTGTTTTTAACGGTAAAGAGACCATATTTGGTCTTGTTCGGAAGCATAAAATGCAGTAGATTCGAGTAAGCGGACGTAATTTTACTGTTCTTTAATGGGAAAAAGTTATGTAAAATTATTTCAACCGAGCTCAAATTAATACTTCCCAAATTCCAAGGAGTGTCTCCTTTCAGACAGAGACACCCCCAAAAGGATAGCAGCACCCCCCGTCTGCAAATCAGATAAAATGCCAGACTCTCTGCTATCCTGTAGTTCAGTTCAGCTGCGCCAAAGTTCAGTTCAGCTGCGCTAAGGTTCAGCTCCAGTTGAGCTCCGGTTGTATCACCCGTAATGTAAGTCCGTCCGTTCTGTCCTGCTCGTCACCGCGAAGAATCGACCCAGGCTCACCGCTACGGAAGATCCGCGACGCTAAAAGACTTTCCCGGCACCTACACGAAGTCTCGCTCACGGTCTCCTTCTGCCAACCTCGGTAACTCCGATCTCTCATACCTGAACGTGGCTGGGCCTGCTCTTCTTCTTCCTGATCCCTTTTCTCTCCCTTCCTCACAACCCCTTTTTGTGTGTAACTCCACTAGAACATCACTCAGATAGTTCTTTTGGTTAAGCGTGCGTTCTCGTGAGTGATGCCTCATGCTCGCGTAGTTGTTCATTCATACATACTTTAGGTAACGAGGATACTGTTATTGTCTACCGCTAGTTGTTGGTCTTCTTGTTAGTAGATTAGATGCTGTTGTATGTGTGTGCATAGCGGACGTGCCTTAATTCCACCTGATTTCCAATTTATTCAACAATAGATTCATTCTGTACCGTTTGAATTTGATCGTTGTAATAAACGTGTACGTCTGTATTCCTACTCTTTGAGTACGTGATAAATTATTTCCTAGTTACTGAATGTGGTGATCCAGGAACTTAGCTAGAAGTATTGAATTCGAAGAGTAGTATTGTACCTGCTACTTTAATGCTGTTATTTATTATGTGTACGGCTAATGAAGACGTATTCAGAATAATTTCTAGGTTCAGTGTTCAGAGCGCTAAATTATAAATAGTTTTTCAGAATATCTGTAATTTCACTGGGTTCAGGTTCCAAAATAAGGTTATGGTTACAGCAAAGTGATATTAGTATTAAGTCTAATATTCACAGTGAACCATTAACCAGATTTTCCTCATACCATTGGCATGACAAGAGAATTGAGCAGGTGAAGAGGACATGAGAACATCCAAATGTGTCACTGGCAGAGAAAATGTCCAAGTTCTTGGCAAAGAGTCTTTACAGGACCTCAGACAGGTTATTCTCATCAGACAAGCTGTTTGCATAATGCAAATTTATGGTACTATACCCATGACAGTTTCTCTAATGGAGCATAACTGCACTGGTGTCAGACACAGTTAGTGATAAAATCATTCAGGCTGCCTAGTGCTCAGCCAAATCTCACCTTAACCCACCTGAAACCCACTTAGACTCAACAAAGACATGTTCGATGGGGAAAGACCGAACAGTTTGAAGGTACCGACAATCTTATATGCCTGAGACATTTTGTTTTGTTTGACCTGATTTACACTACAGATATGTATATGTGCTGTGTTTCAAAAATGTTTTTGTCATATGTACATATGTGTACTTATTCCACAATGGGGTCTTATTACCTTGTTTATTTGGAAACTTGTAAATAGATCTATAAATTTAGATTTTTTTTTGTTTTAGAAAACATACAAGCCACAAAGACAATAATTAATATTTGAATGTTTGTGTTTGAGAATCAGCAAGGGAGAGGAAGTTACAAGATGAAGTGAAATTAAAAAAGTGTGAAAGAACTGAGTGTTACCATAGCAACGGTGCAATGTTGCTCAACAATGGACATTTCTGAGAAAAACTTTGATTGTTCACACCATATCAGAAGTGAGAGAGAGACAGAGAGATAAAGAGAGCGGGAGAGAGAGAAGCAGGACTTCCCCATACTGTGACTGAGTGCTCTCTCTCTCTCTCTCTCTCTCTCTCTCTCATTATGTACAAATGACTGACTCATCCCACGATGCTGTAATCACAGATCTAAGATAGTTTTGCATAAGTGACGACTGGGGGGGGTGGGGGTCCCAACCCGAGTGAACTGGTTGGAGTGAACTGTAGTTCATTTTTTGCTGATCTGAAAGCTCCATATAGCCTAAACCAAACTCAGCCTGACTGAACTCAAGCAAGTCACAGACAACTGTTCAGATTCAGATAAGTATTCAGATATTGATATCGGGTATCGATATCAGGCATCGATACCAAAGTTTTCACCACAGATGTCATGCCATGTCATACCAACAGCATAGAGGTTCAAGTCTGTGTTGGATGCTCAAATGCCTGAGGAATGTTAAAAAAAAAAAAAGAAAAAAAAAAGAAAGGTCAGTAACCATGACACCCTATGTTTGAGAGAATGTTTGAGAATCAACAAGGGACGGGAAGTTAGAAGATGAAGTGAAATTAAAAAAGTGTGAAAGAACTGAGTGTTACCATAGCAACGGTACAATGTTGCGCAACACTGGATGTTGCTGAGAAAAACCGTTGCGTTCACTTGTTCAAATTTGATTGTTCACACCATATCAGATGTGATAGAGAGAGAGAGAGAGAGAGAGAGAGAAAGAGAGAAACAGGACTTCACCATACTGTGACTGAGTGCGCTCTTCTCTCTCTCTCGCTCTCTCTCGCTCTCTCTCTCTCTCTCTCTCTCTCTCTCTCTCTCTCTCTATCTCTCATTATGTACAAATGACTGACTCATCCCACGATGCTGTAATCACATATCTAAGATAGTTTTGCATAAGTGAAAACTGGGGGGGGTGGGGGTCCCAACCCGAGTGAACTGGTTGGAGTGAACTGTAGTTCATTTTTTGCTGATCTGAAAGCTCCAACTAAGCAGTTGAAACTCAGCCTGACTGAACTCAAGCAAGTCACAGACAACTGTTCAGATTCAGATACGTATTCAGATATTGATATCAGGTATCAATATCAGGCATCGATACCAAAGTTTTCACCACAGACATTATGTAGGCAGTTGTGAAGAAATATTGATGTTAAACAGCTGATTGATTACACAACAGCTGATTTTGCACAAGCAATTTTTGTCTGGTGAGTACCAACAGTATAGAGGACAGTAACCATGACAACCTCTGTTTGAGATAATGTCCTACTGCTCTTATCTACGTATGCATTTGTCATAGTTAACACTGTAACTTCTGTGCTTTGAGTGTTAACTTTCAGAGCATTAACCAAAGATCTTTTTTGGATTTGTGTCAAAAGTTCAAGCTGTATACTCACAGTTCCATGCCTGAGGCAGAGAAATAAATTGTAACAGTTGGTGGCTGATTGCGCAAAAACACAAAGCGTTTCCAACCCCAGACACCATAACACTCTTAATGCTGTTTACGCTGCTCTGACCTAAGAACTTCCCTTTACTGTTCTTTCATGAGTTTCATGAGGACATGCAACCGTCTCAAGCCACACATTCAAGGAATTGAGGATCGTTAGTGCTACGGCCAAATTTCTGCCAAAGAGGCAGAGGAAATTTCAAGTCTCAGCTCAAACGTGGTTAGATGGTTCTGGAAGAACCTGTTGCTACTCCAACTGGAAGGTGACAGAATAAGTTTAGAACATTAGAATCTCCCAACTGTTGTGGTATTGTACTGGGCAGGAATAGAGGTAACATCTGTTAGTTTGTCAAAATGTGGACTTTTCATATTGTCATTTGGATTGTTCTCTCAGGTGAGTTTTGTTTGTTTTTGGTTGTTTTTTTTTTTCAAGCAAGATCAAGCTTTTCGATATATATGTTGAAAGATAGTTGTATAAAATGCTAAAACCAGTTAATTACGGTGGAGTTCTGCTTTGACTGCAAGCCAGAGAATGATGTTCACTCACTATGGTCATGACCATTGGATAAGTATGGTTAGGGCACAGTTCATCTAGAATCCAGAACTCAAATATAGATAGTCATAGACCTGATTACTGCCTAAACCCACGTCTTAAAAGCCAGACAGTAATCTATGCACTGAAGTATCTCTTTTGGCAACTATAGCAACAAAAATACAGGAATATATTAGCATTTTCATAGACAATGAATAATCCAAAATCAATAAATAAGCAAAAAGGGACTGTGTGTTCGTGTGTGTGTGTGTGTGTGTGTGTGAGACAGGTGAGAGGTTTGTGATGTCCTCTCAGTCACTGCGTGCACATGTTGGAGAAACAATTAATGTGACTTGCCCAGCCCGTAATTCTGGGCCGGGAACCAGAAAGTTTGTCTGTAAGAAACCATGCGGTGGGAATGACGTCAGCATCAAGTCTGATCAGCCATCGCATGGGAGATACACAGTGGAGAACTCAGAAACAGGAGAGTTCATTGTGACCATCAGTAAACTGCAGAAGTCAGATGCTGGGACGTACTGGTGTGGAGTGGGCGGCTTTATGTATCATGACGTGGATGTCACAGTTGTGGGCGGTAAGATTCAAAACAATAGTACATTAAGTATATTAAAACATCCATTTATTGATTGATTAATTGATCAATTGATTCATTGTTTGCACAGACCCTTGTTTCCTTTATCCAATTTCACGATCTTGTCAGATGTCAGGTTCTGGGGACCCTCTATTGATTTCAACTATGACAAAAGTAAACAATAACAACTTAATCCTAACCCTTACCCTAACCCTACTCTAACCAAAAATGATTTCAAAATTAGTTTTACCAAGATGCTTTATCAGAAATAGTTTTACCAGTATATTTTATAAAAAGCAAATGTGCAATGGTTTTTAGTAGTGTTGCCTCTGTCTTTCACCCTTTTCCCAACATGTCCCCAGTGCAACAGGGTTCTTTCAGTCAGCTATCTTCCTAAATTAGCAAAAACAAGTACTCACATTCTCTCTCTCTCTCTCTCTCTCTCTCTCTCTCTCTCTCTCTCTTTCTCTCTCTCTCTCTCTCTCTCACACACACACATAGTCATTGCTAAATTCAACGAAGACGGTAAGAGAAGAGCCAGACATGCTATTTCCCAGAAACAGAGTTGTACCATGAGGAACAGGATGCATGATCATACAACGTGATCTGTGAGGAAGTAACACAGGCATTTGTTTTTGCAGAGCAAAAAAGAGACACAACTGGTCAGAACCATTACAAAAAACAGATACATGATATAAATAGATATAGATATGTGATGTAAATTCATGATACAATTCATGACAGTATGCATGAGAGAACAGGACATAAGTATTCTGATGTGGAGAAGCTGGCTGAGGAAATTAATGTCAGGGGGCCATGTCTCCCATCTCTGCCCTGGCACATCAAAGCTTGTTAACTGAAAATGAAGAGGAGGCCCTTCAACAGGCAACATCTCCAAAATGGTCCTCAGAGATACTC
Organism: Chanos chanos; assembly: GCF_902362185.1. Classification (NCBI taxonomy): domain Eukaryota; kingdom Metazoa; phylum Chordata; class Actinopteri; order Gonorynchiformes; family Chanidae; genus Chanos; species Chanos chanos. The sequence goes on along the minus strand of NC_044501.1, from coordinate 5,869,614 downwards.
TTTGAAGCTTTTTAGTCAAATTTGGACCATTTGAGTCAGTAGCTCCAGCTGTAGTTCTGGTCAAGCTGTAGATTTCAGCAGCAGGTGCTCTCTCTAAATAACTGGTAAGAATACAAGGACATACACAATGTCATCATTCAGTTATGTATCAACACAAAGTCCTCTACCTGACCCCAGGGACCGTGCTTCATCAGTCAATGCAGAACATCCACATATTTTCCCCAATTTTCCCCTCCATTTTCCACAGTTTTTCACAACATGACTGGTACAGGGTATGAGATAAAGACCTCCCGTTCATAGTTCCTTCCTGGCATTGCAGATGGGAAGTTGTTTACTGGGCCTCTTTGTCGTGCACATTACCACCATCACTCCTAACAAATATCCTTCTCCAATTTTCTGCAGATGATGAAACTACCACAACTGTTTTGAAGATGACTACTCAACCTGCTGTGACAGATCATAGAGGTTAGTAAGAAGAACACGATTCATTGACCTTACCTCCATCTTCACTACCTGTTCTAACATTGGCCTTTACCATTATCTATGTCGGTAGGATGAGTTTAAATGGCTTTCTGGTGCAACACTGGGCCCACACCTTAATAGTACATGATTGTATCTCAAGTTGTTACCACACCATACTACTGTCAGCCGTCAGCATTTGGCAAAAACCTTGCATCATGCCACTTATTCGACTGGTAGGATAGGTATCTGTTAACATGAACTGGTTCCTCCCAAACAGGACTGGCCAGCAATGTTGATTAATAAGCATCCCCTAAACCGCTTAAGTGCGTGGCTTACATTTCCCCAGTATAGTCACTATACTTTTGGTCAGCACTGTCACCTCCTACATCAAAGACGTACATCCTCAGTTTCCTGAAACATCCTTGAGAATAAGTTTAGGGATCTTCTTTGCTGTTCTTGCTGCTTTCTTTTGTGTTTAGCCTTTGAGCAAGTGCCACATGAACTTTGAATCTGAGACCTTGTCAGGGTTCCCAGACCGTCTTAAACATGAAATTCAAGGCCTTTTCAAGGACTTTCCGGCCCAGTTTCCTCAAATTCAAGGGGGCGGAGTTGCTCTGCTTTGTCGTGTCTATTATCATCATGACTCCCGACATTGTTTTCCATTTTTCTGCAGATCCTGAAACCACCTCTCCTGTTTTAGTCTCTAGTTTGTGAGAGCAGTGTTTTTGTAATGATGACAAGATTTTGACATGTTTCATTCAGGTCCTCTGAGCGGTGTTATATATGCTGTTATTGGATTCTGTGCTGGGCTCTTTATTGGTGCCATCATTCCCATAGGCATTCTGTGGAGGTGGTAAGTGAATGAATTTTATCTTGAATCAGTCTGAATAACAGACTTGAAGGAATCTGAACATAATAGCATTTGAGGGCAGAATAAGTGTATGTAATATCTTAGTGATTTTCCAGAATACGAGAGAAATTCTCTTTCACCCTGGAAAGCTTTTGCATTCTTTCTTTTCAATCAAAAAAGGGCATTTCATAGCTTAAACCTCACTGTGTGTTATGACTTATGAAAAAAGTGCTTTGTGGTGTTGAGAAAAGAAGTGGTCGGTAATTGAAATACATAATTAAGGTGACATGTGTTAGTTTAACACCCCCCAATGTAGGGTTTTGCACATGGCATACGATGGAACTGGTCACTAAATATGTAGAAAGGAGAGAGAGACAGAAAAAAATCAGGAGGACAAATGTCTCCTTTTAAACATGGCAATTCTTTTCTGTCAACAGGAAGAGAAAACATGAAGGAAACAAACACAGTGGGTGAGGAGTTACATTCAGTTCCTGCTTTTGCAGATAGCACAAACAGCAGATTATAAATAATTAATCAAGACTGAAATCTGACGGTGTTTGTTAGACACTCTCCAAACATCCCAGCTGTTGCTTTCTTGAAGTTCAGTATTGTAGAAATGTTTAACAGGTGTGACATGATGCTGCTGTCCATGGTCCTGAATTGATACTTCTCAAAGTCAAGGTTCTGAATGTACGGCTCTCCCTACAGGCCAAACTTGGTGTTACAGCTGGTTCTCCCTTCACGTTACAGCTGTTCTAAACATACAGTCAGCTTCAAAGGTTTTACAGACAGCGAAACATTTTTTATCAGCTTGGCTTGTTTGTCTCCTGCTGCAGATTTCAAATGATGCAGTGAAATTAAGATGGTGAAAATGCAATCCAGCAACTTTAATTTGATGTTATTTTCACATCATCTATTCAAAAATAAGTGCTCAGTTTGTACACACCCTCCTCTTCTTTTCTTTCATTCCTTTTCTCAGCCAATCTCACCATCTTTCATGCTCTCTCTCTCTCTCTCTCTCTCTCTCTCTGTGTCTATCTCTGTCTGTCTCTCTCTCTCTGTCTCCCTGTGTCTATCTCTCTGTCTGTCTGTCTGTCTGTCTCCTAGGCTGCCATTGATAACATGGACATAACTCTTGACATCACGTCCAGATCTGATTCAGGCTATGTCCCACAGTGAGTGAACACTCAAATCGTTTTTTTTAGAATGTTTTGACTTCCTTTCACTCCAATTTTGTTTTAAACCCCAAAATCTTAAATAATGCAAATTTAATCTGTACTTTTAAAATGATAAGCCTGTTTGAGACTTACACATTTTTGAGGGAAACTTCTTTCTTTCCAACACGTTCTTTCCATCCTACAGCTGCAATAGACGAGAACTTGTAAGGCTTCATATTTGGTGTTTGAAATGGTGTGTGTGTGTGATTGTGTGTGTGTGTGTGTGTGTGTGTGTGTGATTGTGTGTGTGTGTGTGTGTGTGTGTGTGTGTGGCTTCTCAGTGGTACTCATCTATCTGTTCTTTCGTGTTTCATTGTCTGTTTTCAACATTCAACAGGGAAGAGCTCAAAAGTGAGTTTTATTGTTTTCTGGACTTTTAATAACTAGTGTAAGGTTTTCCATTTTTGATTTCACTTTTTCTAATTACATGAATGCTGAATAAATGTAAGCTTGCTACACATCTTTGTTCTTTTAATTCGCTATGAAGAGGGAACCTCATGTGTCTTCCTTAAATCTTCCATTAGATTAAATGAAAATCAGGAAAGTCATTTGAATCCACGTGGGAGCTGCAAGAGAGTTGCTGTGATTGGATGAAACGTGCCATGTCTCAGAGGCAGTGCCTGGAATTCAACACCGAGAGCTAAAATCATCATTGGTGATGTCATTCAATATTCCCAGCATGTTGGCTGTCACGCCCCCTCCTCTTAAAGGGACAGGGCAGACAAAAAGAGCCCTGTCACCACTGCCATGAAATATCTTTTTATTCCTCTCCTTTAACAGTTTTTATGCACTTTCTGAATTCCTTGGAGACTTCGTATTTTTGGACTTTAAATTGTAATAAATTGTGGTAAACCTGCTTCCCTGTTTCTGTTTGTTTGACAAACCCACAGGATGTTAAGCTGGGTGTCTCTAGGTGACAGAATTCACTTATCCTTCAAAGCAACACTAATTCTTAAGTTTCTGTGTTATGCTAATGTATGGAATATATTACTCATGTCAAAACCACAAACACTACAGAAAAGACACTGAGTCTAGGGCTGAGAGAGAGAGAGAGAGAGAGAGAGAGAGAGAGAGAGAGAGAGGAACGTATATATTAGCTGAACGGATGATTATAGCATGCGTCCTGCTTGATCTTAATGACAATGTTGACCAAGTAACCATTTTTAAAAACGGCAAAACTCATGGTGTCGTAGCTCAGAGCATAAATAACATAATATACTGGGGTACATGAATATGAATTAAAATATCATTTTGTTCATTCTCAGTTTTGCAGAGCTTTGTTGTTCTTCATGCAAAAGTTGTTATTTTGTGTTAAATTTATATATTGTTCAGTTTGGAGCTGCTTCTGTTTTCTTTGAACCTAAATCAAGCTGAACTGTGTCCCAAAAACCGACACAATTGCTTAAAAGGGCGAACCGTTACACGTCTAGTGGAAACTAAATATAACTAAGCACTTCTTTCAGCAACATTTGGTAAATTAGGACTAGATCTCCTCACAGCATGGAAGTCATCATTGTTGATCTTTTTCACGATGATGAACAGTGTTTCAGTTTTAGAGTGCCCTCTAGAGGAATTCTACTATTACAGCAAGAAACTAACTTTCACAGTGCAGTGCATTTCACGAGGGTTACAAAAGGAGTGTAGGACAGTTATTGTACATATTGCTAATGAATTATTGAGGAAGTTAGGAAATTTGGAGCATTTGTTGAGCACTGTCTGTGCACACTTCTTATGGCAAGTAAACTGAGAGGAGAGAAATGTTTTGTTTTGAGGTGTAATGTTTGGTGAATTCAAAGGTGTCTCAGCTTTTTAAATCTTTTCATCTGTGAGTTTCTCCATGACAAACCCACAGTATCCTGTGTCAAGCCATTCACACAAAGACTCTCTATTGGGGGAAACTGTTTGGTGAAAACACTAGGGATGATTACCCTCTACTTGGTCTTGATTAACCCCTGCATCAGCACAGGCCCAGAAAGTCAAGATCTCTCCTGTTTGGTTAAGGAGTTTTACAATGGGCCACTGAGCAGAGTAAAGGGGAGGAACATTTTATGTCTGTGTGTTGAGTTATTGCTACATCATCAACTGATATGAAACCCAAGTAGTGCAGGAAATTGCTGTCAATGTCAGTAACAAATTAAGACAGGAGCTGGAGCCATGTGCTCAGTGCTGTTTGATTGCTCCTCTGATGTTAAGTAAAGAGAGGAGGCAACCTGAAGTTTGTGCTGGGTTTCGTCATGTACTTTCCCTCCACCTGGAGGAAACCCATGCAGTCACAGGGTGAACATGCAAACTCCAGACAGAAAGGACAGAAACCTTCTTACTATGAGGCGACAGCGCTACCTACTGCCCCACCCCCCGCAAACGAAAAACAATCAGATGTGATGTCCTCTTTCCATATCATGAATTTATTTGTTCTTTGAACAGAAGGAAGAGGAGAAGTGACATGGCTGCAGAGCAAACCTCAAAACAGGAACTACACACACACAGAGAGAGAGAGAGAGAGAGAGAGAGAGAGAGAGAGAGAGAGAGAGAGAGTGAGAGAGAGGGAGAGGGAGAGGGAGAGAGAGAGAGAGAGAAAGAGAGAGAGAGAGAGTTAGATGAAACACCAGCTGTTAGTCAGTTCTAGTGTTTCTGAGCTCTGATCATTCCCAGTGAGAATTTGCTCCAACTGGGTCAGGGTGTAGGTTCCAGACGAGACCAGGAAGTGCACATAAAGTTCACATAAAGGGTAGCTGCCCTGTGCCAAACACGTACCTGCTTCACTGACTTTGTCCTTAGTCTGAGAAATGGGTAAAATAAGCCCAACGTGCTCTGTAGGTATCTGGTGTGAAACTCCTCTGGCAACATCTTTGAAATGACCCTACTGGGAATAAGGGTGATAGCAGTGCTGTGATGAGGAGTTATGTTCAAAAGCTGGACATTTTACTGTGCTTTTGCTTTTTTTCTCCTCTTGCTTTACTAATGTTGTCCAGGGGTGTCTGTAAAAGGAATGTCATAGGCGGAGGCTTAGGCAGCAACGCAGTGTCCAGTAATGGTCTAGACTATCTAGACCAGAGGTGGGCAAATCCAGTCCTGGAGGGCCGGTGTTGTGCCGGTTTTTGTTTTCACCTCTTAGCTACCTGTTGATTTTCACTTTAAAAAACAGGTGTGTATGCTCCTCAGCCAATCAGAGACTGTATTTAGTTGGTTGACAAGAGAAACAGCAGAACTATGGCCCTCCAGGACCGGATTTGCCCACCCCTTATCTAGACGGTCAAGACTATCTCTCTGTGGCACAGCTGAGAGTGAACAATACGCTAACATAGAGGAGCAGTGTGTCGACACGAGAGACAAAACGCACTTTTCTGTAACCACTTCCTCTTTTTTCATCTGAAAAAAAAAAAAAAAAAATATATATATATATATATATACACATACTTTTTTTTCTTTCATTTCACCATGAATAATCCACAGTGGCTGCTTGTTATTCTGTCGTAAGGCTGCATATTAATAGCAGTAGAATTGAATACAACTATCGCTTTTTCTGAAACTTGTTTTGTAAAATAGTTGACAGAGAGCTGAAAATGCTGCTGTGGAGAGAATCAAGTAACACTGCTTGTTCATACAGTGTTCAACAATACTGTGTAATCATAATGACCTCTGTTAGCGGAAACATATTGATGTATATAATACATGGCCTGGATGGTAGACTGTGTGGTGAATTACTCTGGCTGTGCGTAAGAAACAGTCAGTGATAAAATCATTCAGGCAGCCCAGTGCTCAGCCAAATCCCACCTTAACCCACCTGAAACCCACTTAGACAAAGACATGTTCACAAGGAAAGACTGAACAGTTTGAAGGTACCGGCAATCTAATATGCCTGAGACATTTTGTTTTGTTTGACCTGATTTAAACTATCGATATCTGTACATACTGTGTTTCAGAAATGTTTATGTCATATGTAAATATTTGTACTCTACAATGGAGTCTTATTACTTTGTGTAGTTGGAAACTTGTAAATAAATCTATAAATTTTTATTTTTATTTTTATTTTTTTAAAAAACATACAAACCACAAAGACAATAATTAACATTTGAATGTTTGTGTTTGAGAATCAACAAGGGACAGGAAGTTACAAGATGCAGTGCAATTAAAGAAGTGTGAAAGAACTGAGTGTTACCATAGCAACGGTGCAATGTTGCTCAACAATGGACATTTCTGAGAAAAAGTTCAAATTGATTGTTCATACCATATCAGAAGTGAGAGAGAGAGAGAGAGAGAGAGAGAGAGAGAGAGAGAAGCAGGACTTCCCCATACTGTGACTGAGTGCACTCTTCTCTCTCTCTCTCTCTCTCTCTCTCTCTCTCTCTCTCTCTCTCTCTCTATCATTATGTACAAATGACTGACTCATCCCACGATGCTGTAATCACAGATCTAAGATAGTTTTGCATAAGTGAAAACTGGGGGGGGTGGTGGGGGTCCCAACCCGAGTGAACTGGTTGGAGTGAACTGTAGTTCATTTTTTGCTGATCTGAAAGCTCCATATAGCCTAAACAGTTGAAACTCAGCCTGACTGAACTCAAGCAAGTCACAGACAACTGTTCAGATTCAGATGAGTATTCAGATATTGATATCGGGTATCGATTTCAGGCATCGATACCAAAGTTTTCACCACAGATGTCATGTAGGCAGTTGTGAAGAAATATTGATGTTAAACAGCTGATCGATTACACAACAGCTGATTTTGTACAAGCAATTTTTCATCTGGTGCGTACCAACAGCATAGAGGTTCAAGTCTGTGTTGGATGCTCAAATGCCTGAGGTATGTAAAAAAACCAAACAAACAAACAAAAAAAAAATTGTGCTGATTGCACAAAAACACAAAGCATCTCCAACCCCAGACACCATAACACTCGTAATGCTGTTTACGCTGCTCTGACCGAAGAACTTCCCTTTACTGCTCTTTCGTGAGTTTCATGAGGACATGCAACCGTCTCAAGCCACACATTCAAGGAATTGAGGATCGTTAGTGCTACGGCCAAATTTCTGTCAAAAAGTCTCAGCTAAAACGTGGTTAGATAGTTCTGGAAGAACCTGTTGCTACTCCAACTGCAAGGTGACAGAATAAGTTTAGAACATTAGAATCTCCCAACTGTTGTGGTATTGTACTGGGCAGGAATAGAGGTAACATCTGTTAGTTTGTCAAAATGTGGACTTTTCGTATTGTCATTTGGATTGTTCTCTCAGGTGAGTTTTGTTTGTTTTTGGTTGGTTTTTTTTTTTTGTTTTTTTTCAAGCAAGATGAAACATTTCGATAAAGATGTTGAAAGATAGTTGCATGACATGCTAAAACTAATTACGGTGGAGTTCTGCTTTGACTGAAAGCCAGAGAATGATGTTCACTCAAGTTGGTGATTGGACCATTGGATAAGTAAGGTTAGGTCACAGTTCATCTAGAATCCAGAACTCAAATATAGATGTTCTTAGACCTGATTACTGCCTAAACCCACGTCTTAAAACCCAGACAGTAATCTATGCACTGTACTATCTCTTTTGGCAACTATAGCAACAAAAATACAAGGGATATATTAATGTGTTCATAGACAATGAATAATCCAAAATCAGTAAATAAGTAATAACCCACTTATATCAACTGTGTGTTCATGTGTCTGTGTGCGAGACAGGTGAGAGGACTGTGATGTCCCCCCAGTCACTGCGTGCACATGTCGGAGAAACAATTAATGTGACTTGCCCAGCCCGTGATTCTGGGCTGGGAACCAGAAAGTTTGTCTGTAAGGAACCATGCGGTCCGAATGGCTTCACCATCATGTCTGATCAGCCATTGTATGGGAGATACACAGTGGAGAACTCAGAAACAGGAGAGTTCATTGTGACCATCAGTAAACTGCAGAAGTCAGATGCTGGGACGTACCGGTGTGGAGTGGGCGGCTCTATGTATCATGATGTGGATGTCACAGTTGTGGGCGGTAAGATTAAAAACAAAAGTACATTAAGTATATTAAAACAGATTCATTTATTGATTGATTAATTGATTGATTGATTGATTGTTTGTACAGACCCTTGTTCCCTTTATCCAATTTCACGATCTTGCCAGATGCCAGGTTCTGGGGACCCTCTATTGATTTCAACTATAACAAAAGTAAACAATAACAACTTAATCCTAACCCTTACCCTAACCCTACTCTAACCAAAAATGCTTTCAAAATTAGTTTTACCAAGATGTTTTATCAGAAATAGTTTTACCAGTATATTTTATAAAAAGCAAATGTGCAATGGTTTTTAGTAGTGTTGCCTCTGTCTTTCACCCTTTTCCCAACATGTCCCCAGTACAACAGGGTTCTTTCAGTCAGCTATCTCCCTAAATTAGCAAAAACAAGTACTCACATTCTCTCTCTCTCTCTCTCTCTTTCTCTCTCTCTCTCTCTCTCTCTCTCTCACACACACACACACGCACACACACGTAGTCACTGCAAAGTTTAACAAAGATGGTAAGAGATAAGAGCCAGACATGCTATTCCCCAGAAACAGAGCTGTACCATGAGGAACAGGATGTATGACCATATAAGGTGATCTGTGAGGAAGTAACAAAGGCATTTGTTTTTGCAGAGCAAAAAAGAGACACAAAACTGGTCAGAACATTCCTTTTTCTTTTTAAGAATGAGATATGTGATGTAAATTCATGATACCATTCATGACAGTAGGCACGAGAGGACAGGACATTAGTATTCTAATGTGGAGAAGCTGGCTGAGGAAATTAATGTCCGGGGGCCATGTCTCCCATCTCTGCCCTGGCACATCAAAGCTTGTTCAGTGAAAATGAAAAGGAGGCCCTTCAACAGGCAACATCTCCGTAATGGTCCTCAGAGATACTCTTTGAAGCTTTTTAGTCAAATTTGGACCATTTGAGTCAGTAGCTCCAGCTGTAGTGCTGGTCAAGGTGTAGATTTCAGCTGCAGGTGCTCTCTTTAAATAACTGGTAAAAATACAAGGACAAACACAATGTCATCATTCAGTTATGTATCAACACAAAGTCCTCTACCTGACCCCAGGGACCATGCTTCATTAGTGTTAATTATAGAGCCTTTACACAATCTGTTGGATGACTGGTTAAAAGCAACATTTACCTCTCTCTGTCTGCTGTGACTGTGGGGCATTTTTGTGGGATATGAAGACCCCAGTTTGCATTAGTCAATAATGAACATCTATATATTTTCCCCAATTTTTTTTTACTCCATTTTTCATTCTTTACAGGCTATGAAATAAAAACCTCCTGTTTATGGTTATCAGTGTCTGAAGGATGAGTTTAAATGGCTTCCTGTTGCAACAGTGGGCATACACCAGCATAGTGTATGATTGTATCTCAAGCTGTTACTACACCACACTACTCTCAGCCATCAGCATTTGGCAAAAACCTTGTCCGTGCAGAACCTCCATGTGTTTCTCTTCAATTTTTTTCCACAACTTTTCACTCCTCTGCACAACATGACTGGTACAGGCCATGAGTTAAAAACCTCCTGTTCATAGTTCCTTCCTGGCGTGGCAGATGGGAAGAGGTTTATTGGGCTTCTCTGTCGTGCCCATTATCACCATCACTCCTACTACAGTACCCATCATTATGCAAAAGCCTGGCATCATGCCACTTATTGGACTGGGAGGACAGGTACAGATTAACATGGACTGGTTCCTCCCAAACAGGCCTAGCCAGCAATGTTGAATAATAATCATCTCCTAAACAGCCTAAGTGGGAGGCTTACGCTTCACCCATACAGTCACTATGCTCTTCATCAACACTGTCACCTTCTATATCAATACATCATCATGTTGTGTCCCTGAGATAAAAGTCAGTATAACTTTTAGGAGTAGTTACATATACTGAGAAGCTATGCCCTCTCTTGGAAACTTTTTAAAATATGCACAGTATATTTTTTTATATTGTTACTTTTTTATTTCTTTGAGTCTATAATCAATAAATTAAAAAAAGTGCTTATACTTTCATACTTCACAAATATTTCTCTCTCTCTCTCTCTCTCTCTCTCTCTCTCTCTCTCTCTCTCTCTCACTCACTCTCTTTCTTTCATTCTAACAGGAAACGATATTGACTTGCAAAAGGCGTGGAAGGTATACATGAGAGTAACTGATGATTATCTGAGATTTCAGACCAGTGACCAATGAACTGTCATTAATAGGACAAAATAACTTTTTTTTTTAACTTCAGTGCAATATTTTGAAATAACCTGGCAGGATGAATACAGATATACTGAACAGATTTATAATGTGGTGACACGCTTGGATTAAGTGATTTTATATTTTATGTTAAAATGCAGGAAAGTTACAGCAAAGATCACGGTGTGACATTTCTGGAATGGTTACGAAATATCTCATCATTCACTGTGCTGCCAGAGGATGTGAGTTACAGTGAAGGAATTGCCTATCTATCTATCTATCTATCTATCTATCTATCTATCTATCTATCTATCTATCTATCTATCTATCTATCTATCTATCTATCTATCTATCTATCTATCTCCCCAACTCTTGGAGTGCTGTCCCATTTTGTTCTATGTGCTCACATGGATGTCTTAAAGTTCTCATGTAATATACTACACTCTCTGCTGTGTTTCCCCCTCATTGTTATTCACATTTCAATTAAAATGACAAGAATAAAGTCCCATTTACAGGAAATACTATTACTATGATAATAATGTAAAAAGGTGTAGAAATGTTCCATTGCAAAGTTGAATTCAATTTATCTATTAACTATTCATAACTTTTTTTTAAACAGCAGGTAAAAGCTCAACTGGATGAGGTGTTAAATACACTGGAGAGAAAATCTGATAAATCCAGTGAATCAGAAATTCCGGCAACACGGGTAAACACAGTCCTGAACATTTCTGAGACACTGGTCTCTTTAGTGGTGAAACCAACAAAGACAGTAGAGCTCCTCAACTTCACCTCCAACACCACTGGTACATAATGTCTTTACCCTGACATCATACACACAGTCCTCTCTATCAGATATGTTTACCTATGCATGGATGGAGTCCTCCATGTCAAATACACTCAAAACAGATCAGTGTTCCTCCAGTTCTGGACTTACATAAACCCTGTTTTAGACCAACTTGCCTAAATGGTGCAAGACAATAAAAACCTAACTGTGTATCTGTAGCTTAATACTTCCTGTTCAGTTAGGAACGCAGGCAATGGACTCAAATGTCTCCAGATGTGTTTTAACAGGAACAATAATACTCTTAATGGATGGAAGAACAGCACTTATATGTGCATACCCTTCATGTCTTCTGATTGATGTGATGTGGAACTGTCTGTTTAAATTCATGTTGTCTGTCTGTCAGAGGTCAAAGTCTACACTATTGGACCAAACGCCACTTTAGAAAGCATCACTCGACTGAATAATACTGCCGCTCTCCTGGATATCGACATCATCAGTATCGCCAAGAACAACAAGGGTAAGTTTAAAATCTGAACTCAAAATAACAGTCCGTGCTATGCAGAAATTATGATGGTTGGCCTTGATGTGTGTTTGTTAAGTTTGACTAAATGTTAAGGACTCAACATTAAACACACTGAATAACAGAACGTACTGTGGTGATAAATTTTTGGTAGTTTGGATTTAAAATGTTCTTTATCTGAAACTCAGGACATGCATCTGTGGCCTTCATGACATATGACAACATGTCAGAAATACTGAAGCCCACCTTCTTCCCCTCAAAGAAAGACACAGTCAACACTATGATGTCCACAGTAGTCTCAGCCTCTCTGCCCAAAACCACCAACAAAACGCTTACTAATCCAGTTAACTTCACCCTAAAGCACATCAGAGTAAGCATTTTAACTTCTTGAATGGATATATGGAAGGAAACAGATGGATCGTTACATGATAACAGCATTATGTATGATAAATGAGAAAATAAATAAATACTTCATATTAGCAATAGTAACATATGCCACAATAAGCATAATTACAAATCAATAAAAAACATGTGATTTACATATGAATGTACATTTAGACATGTGAGAAGGAGGCACTTGCGTAGTAAGACAGAAACACACAAGCATTCCATTTCCTTTTATTGGATTTTACACTTAAAGTTTACACATGTTCCACCTCCACTGACCAGGAGATGGATCCTACAGGAACCCTTTACTGTGTCTACTGGGACAAAACTGAATGGAGCACAAATGGCTGTGTGAGAATCAGGGAGGAAAATTCCAACGATACAATCTGTTCCTGCACACACTTGTCTACCTTTGCTCTCCTCATGCAAACTGAAAACTTACCTGAGGTAAGGGAACACAGGTACTTTATCATGTAGATAAAAGTAAAATATAGTACAGAATGAGGAAGTAATGGCATTTGAATAAACATGTTACTTTGTGTCATGATTAATGTGTGGAGTGATGTTAGCACCACAGCATTTTTGTGGGAGAAAGTGTCAATAGTTGACGTAGTTGCGATGTCATTCTCTGTCCATTAGTGGCCGCTATTTTTCCCATCTTGGTTCTAAATTTTATTTTCATCAAGATTTCATGGATTTATCTCATTCATAAAAGTGACCAACATGGTCATATTTCCAAAGTCACAATATAGCTTATGTGATATTTCATAAGGAATGATAGATAGACAGTTCATGATGATTTTTTTTTTAAAGTTTTTATTACGTTAGTATGTACGTTTTCTTGTGAAATCTGTTTGTAGTAATGTAACATACATATATATATATATATATATATATATATATATATATGTATATATATATATATATATATATATTCAGTGGCCACAGATGCAGCTGTTCATGGATGCAGCACTTCATTCACAATGATAAATGACTTCTAGTGATTCAGGTAACCATGGCTTTGTAGATAAAACAGAGAGATACCGTATCATGGGATGCAGATTCTGATCAGTTGTACATAATGAGAAAAATGACTGACTTGACTCACTGTTGCTGTGACATTATTGTCAGTTGAACATCTCAGTCAGTCACCCTGCTGGGCTGTTCACCCACAACAGTGGACAGGATTTATTTAGAAATGTGTGTCAAACAAAAAATACCCTCTGAGCAATTCTGGGGATAAAGGTGGCTCTTCAAACCTCAGAGTTTAAAGATGAATGCAAAGAATAGTTCAGTCTAGCACGAGGATGACAAGCACGTGAATTATAGTGCAGAATCACTCTGGAGTGCAGAGCGGTATCTCAGAATATAGAAAACTTTTTGACCCCTGTCAGAGATAGGCTTTAGCAAAATATGACCCCACCAGATTCTATTACCATTACCACCAACATTAACCAGCAGAGTAGAAAAACATCATCCCAGTGAATCCTGGTTCTTGGTGCATCAAGCTGTGAACAGAGTGGTTTAATAGTGAGGGGAATGATTTCATGAGATCTGTGAGGTCATTTTGAAACAGATACTGGTACACTTAAATGCCACAGCTTACCATAATATTAGAACAGGCCCAGTGCATGTTTCATATTCACAGTTTATCCTTTACCACCTGGATGCGTTGGATAGGCAGAGAGTTCACTTTTCTTTAGACCTTTTTCAGTGTGAATGTGGAGTCCATTATAGCAGCATGGACCATTATTCCACTGAAACCTTTCTAGCAACTTGTAGGATCAAAGGTCTGAAGAGTTGAGAAAAAGCTCATCTAACTCTGTTCAACCTCAACCACTTGTTGTTTTTCAGCGGAGTCATCGCTTGGAGCTGCTGAACACCATTGCTTTTGCAGTAGGACTGACATTCCTGTTCTTGGCTATTTTGACCTTCGTCCTGTTTCGTAAGAACTCGAGAGTGAGCAGCGTACTTCGACTGAACCTCTGCATCTGTCTGCTGCTAGCACAACTCCTCTTCCTGCTTACTCAACGTTTTCTGGCTGGCAGCAGTTACAAGGTGTTGTTAATGGCATATCACCCATCATCAGTTTACTTATTAATGAAATGAATTAATATGAATTAATGAATTAATGAAATGGTAACAGTGGTATACTTGAAAAATAGCATGATAATAAGTTACTTTATCAAAGTCATGAGGATGCGTTATGATGATGATGATCATGATGATGAGAACTAACATATTTCTTTCTCTAACATCTCGCCTTCTGCTCAGGGAGCATGTGCTGTGTTTGCGGGAATATTGCACTTCTTTCTTCTCTCTGCATTTGTGTGGATGTTCCTTGAGGCCATAACACTCTTCATCTCAGTGAAGAACCTATCAAAGATCAGATCCAGGTGGAGGGAGGTGCTTCACTGGAAATACCAACTTGTGATTGGTTATGTGGTCCCCACTCTTGTGGTTGGTGTATCTGTGGCTGTTCAGCGTGACGGTTATGACAGTGAGAGGTGAGTACAGACAGAGCATTGTGTTCTATCCACCATCGATTAAATTCTTCAAATGATCTTAAAGTTTCTCAGTTAACAAGAACATGACAGTAATTGCACATTACTGAGGAATTAGAAATCAAAGTGTGATAGACAGGATGAAGCATTCAATTTTAAAGTGCTGTGTTGGTCAGTAACAAACAATAACAAAACATTTGGTGTAAATTTGGTGTAATGTTTTACACTGTATGATTGGTGATGGATACTCTTCTCTTCTGTGTAGGTGCTGGATTAATTTGGGGACGAGCTTTGTCTGGAGTTTCTTGGGTCCTGTTTGCTTCATTCTTGCAGTGTGTATCCTTTAGTGATCCTATTCTGTGTTGCTCAGATACACTTACCTATTATACTGTGAATATACTAATACAGAAGGTGATGGGAGTTCCCTAGGTCCTGAACAGGTTTAAAGTAAAGTAATGTACTTAAACCAGTTTTAGAATCAGCAATTGATTCTAAAATTTTAATTTGCTCTCACCTGTCCAGATGAATTTGATCCTCTTCATCACCATCATTATCACTCTTCAGTGTACACTGATGCACCTGAGCGGTGATGTCTCACAGATCAAAAACAGCAGGTAACACAGAGAGACCCACAACACACGCCTTCACATAAACATCTACATTTTTCTACCACTCCATCATTAATGTCATTAATGCACCTGCAAACAAACTGACACTCTTTAGGACTATGGTGTTCAAAGCACTGGCCCAGTTTTTTATACTGGGTTGCCCCTGGATACTGGGGTTCTTCACACAGTTCAGTAAGGCGCTGGAGATCATCTTCCTTCTCCTCACTTCTCAGCAAGGCACCTTCATCTTCCTGGTCCACTGTGTCCTCAGTGAAGAGGTAAAGCAGAGTCAGCTTCAGAAACCTTTGAATTTTTTTAGCATGCATATGTTTCCAGATGTTCTGTGATCTGCATCAATGAACTCTGGTCATGATATCAACACCCCCCCACACACCCATCCCAACCCCTGTCCTTTTACATTCACTTTCAGGTCAGAAAGCAGTACAAAAAGTTGTGGTACACCCTCTGCCCTCACCATGAGACCAAGGAACAGATGACAGAGGTGAGTGACATTAGCTGCCACCAGTCAGATTCAAGTTTCACATTTTCTGACGTGAGTGAGATGCAGTGTGTCTTGGTTTAGGACACGACTTGGACTTGAACTTGAAATAAAGTACTTAGGGAAGTCTTGAGCTGCTGTCTTTTTTCTTTTTCGTTGTTTTTGCTCCACCAATTCACTGCACAGCATTTAAACACAATAAGAAATGGAATGTTGGAAACAATTCTGCTGGTTGGATATCTCCAAAGGGTCCGTTTAGCACCTGTTATCAGTGTTAATGCTAATGTTACAATTAAAGATCAAAGTATATATAAAATAACCACTTTCCTACTACTCTGTCACCATTAATTTGGCCTTTGCGTGTGTGTGTGTGTGTGTGTGTGTGTGTGTGCGTGCGTGCGTGTGTGTGTGTGTGTGTGTGTGTTCTGCAGAACATGAGGACTGTCCACAGTAACGTTTACAGTACTGATCCTAGTGCTGACCTGGAGAAAAAGGATTAGCAGAGGAGAGGAGAGGAGAGGAGAGGAGAGGAAAGGAGAGGAGAGGAGAGGAGAGGAGAGGAGTGGAGAGAAGAGAAGAGGTGTCTACAAACAGTTTAGTTCCTGATTTCATCTTTTAGCCCCTAATTCATTGTTTGCGATATATTTAGGAGAACAACCCATGGGCATTTCTGTACTAATTAGAGCAGTTTTTCTCAACCCAGATCTTAACAAACATTCTCATATTTAATTGTCTGCAGTTCTGTACTGTGTTCTCTCACACAAAAACTGGATCCCTTGTCAGTTGGTGTCCTCTGACTCTCATAGGACATAATGTTGAACAGTGTGACACAGAGAACTCACTAGGAATGAACGCACCACTTTACCTGTTATTTCTGGACATTATGGGTGACTTTCATAAATTACAGAGCAATTCCTGAATTCTGCACTTGACAGAAAATGGCAAATCTCAGCCCTTTAACAGTTAGTGGAATTTGAGTCACTGCTATAGATTTAGCCTCACCGTCACATGCTATAAACTGAGCCTCATTCTCACGCGTGATGCAATAGCGGCCAATAGGAAGTGGTTTATGAATATAAGGGAGCAGAATGAGGATAAAAGACCGTGACTAATAAAGCTGGTCATTCTCTCTCATGTCTTCTCAGAGGATGCCACTATGCACTGATGCTGCTTTACATTCTGCCTTTTGTATTTAGCAGTGCTAATGTCGACAGGTGATCGTTTTGCCCTGTCTGAATCTATGCTAAATAACATGTTTAGCTTTAAGGCAAACTACCATGTATGTGATGTAGTTGTGATACATGGTTATTTTCATGAAGTTTAATACCGTACATTTCTGAGTGATCACCACGGCCCGGTTGTTCAGAAGTAATCTGATTGGATTTCGGCTGTCGGATTGGATCAAATCTTGAAAATGCGTTGTTCAAAAGAAAAAAAGGATTCTGAAATCAGATTAGATCATGTAATCTTGATCAAACCTTCAGTATGTGTTGTTCAAAACTTTTTAGTAGGATTGGGATACCTTTGATCCGAAAAATCAGCATTAACCTGATTCCAGCAGGAGGGTGGATTCAGGGTGGATTTCAGGAACAAAATGTAATAAAACTTTAAAACTGGTCAAATAATACAGCTTTTGTACCATGTAGTACATATACATTTGTTTATATTTTGCACTTGATTTGTTGAACCGTTGCAGTGATAAAGTAGACACTAGAGTATCTATTAGGCTACCTACCTAAGTCTTTCAGTGCAATAAAAAAAGTAGGGGGGGGGTCCCCAAAAATAATCCCCCAAACAGCTGTCAATATCAAATAAAAATAATATATTTATTTTGAACTGTCATTTATCACTGTATACTAATTACAAAGACACAATCATCAGAGATGAACCAATGAAAAGTAGTCTCTCACAATTGCATCCCTTATTGCACATCCAGTCTGTCCCTCATTCTTTATTTTGTTAACTATTGGACAATTAGCTTTTTGTGATTTTAAAACGTGTTCAAAATATCCACAATGTATTTGTGAATAATGTAAATTGGTTTGTTTTTATTTATTTGTCGTTGGTCAAATGAGGGGTCTGAGTGTTTAAAAGAAATGGAAAATAGAAGGGTTTGTATTGGTTTACTGTGCTGTTTTCTGTCTCTTCAAATAAAGTAATCCCACACCGGCTATTCTACCTGTTGTTCTTTACATAGCTAGGACACTACATTGTGATATGTAGTCCCATTTAGAGCACTGGTAATCCAGATTTGGTGATCTTGAAAAGTTTGTGTCTGGATCAGGGTGATCCAATCCAATGCTGCTTTGAAAAAAATGGCTCAAAAGTAAGATGGCTTACCTGATCCTGGATAGCAAAACATGGAATTTACAAATGTGGATCATTCTGATCCAGATTAAACTTTTTGAACAACTGGGCCCACCTGTGTGTCACAGTACTAATGAAACATTCGCAAGCTTAATGAGATAACATTTATTAAAGTTAAATGATTGAATCCAGATGTCTTCTGGCCTGTTGTGTTTTTTTTGTTTATGAATCTAATAAAAGTAAAATTAAAAAGTGTTACAAAACATTAAAAAACAACAAGCTGAGGACAGAGCATGTGGAACATGGTTTTTATCTGCATGGGTGACCGTCTTGCCACTAGAGGGAGTCATTTCTACAGCTTGCCCAAATAGTAAGTACAAGCCTGTCTTCATTTTTGTCAACTGAAATAGATGTTATGAGTCATATCCTGGAGCGAAATTCCCCAGTGCATCACAGGACTAATTGCATTGTAAAGTCCATTCTAGGATCATTTTTTAAACACTGTTTCACATGGTGGAGGGCACAGTGGTGCAATGGGTAGCGCTGTCGCCTCACAGCAAGAAGTTCTCAGGTTTGGTTCCCGGCCAGGCAGCCAGGGTCCTCTCTGTGTGGAGTTTGCATTTTTTCCCCTGAGTCAGCGTGTGTTTCCTCTGGGAGCTCCGGTTTCCACAGTCCAAAGACATGCAGGTTAGGTTAACTGGAGACACTAAATTGCCCCTAGGTATGAATGTGTGTGTGTCTGCCCTGCAATGGACTGGCGACCTTTCCAGAGTGTTTCACCATCTATGAGTGCTGGAATAGGCTCCAGCAACCCCATGACCCTAATTAGGATGAGCGGCTTAGATAATGAGAGAGTGAGTTTTTCATACGGTTATACAAATGTGTTTCCACATATAATAGTATGTACAACATAGACCCAGAAATATCAAATAAGATTGTGTATACAAAAAATCCAAACCAAACTTGCATACCCATTTACCTTGTGCTTTTGGTCCACATACTTAGATCTGAAAGTGTCAAAACATCTGACAAACTTTGGCTGAGTACATTCTCATAAAAGAGATGAAGAACTCCCTCAAGATGTCAAGAAAGTTAAAAACAGTGTGATGTATGGACTTTGTGGGACAATTCCTCCAAACTCCAGTCTTTAGGGCTCAGTTGGCAGGAATATTGCTTCTAAATCAGCACCAGCACACTTGATTCAACTTCCTACAAGGGAAGATTTTTGCGGGCTGTATCCACTGCTGTTAGTGCTAAAAAGAAACTGAAAGTAACCTTTACAGATAGTTGTGAGTTGGTTAGGTCTGATACATATAAAAACCAAACAGCTAAATAAACAGAAATGTTCAGTTTATCTATACTCTGTTCTCCTCTGTCTTTTATTCCTTCTACTGTAAATACAGGTGGTCCCCGACTTACGATTTTTCGACTTTACGATGGTGGAAAAGCAATATGCATTCAGTAGAAACTTTGAATTCATACTTTGAATTTTGACCTTTTCCCAGGCTAGCCATAGGCGGTACAATACTCTCTCGATGCTGGGTAGTGGCAGCGAGCTGCAGCTCCCAGTCAGCCACTCGATCATGAGGGTAAATAACCGACACTCTACAGTGTACTGTGTTGCCATCACTTCTGAGCACGTTTAAAATAGGCTAGGCTAAGCTGTGATGTTCGGTAGGTTAGATGTACTGTATTAAATGCATTTCCGACTTGATATTTTCGACTTACAATGGGTTCATCGGGACATGACCCCTTCGTAAGTTGAGGAGCACCTGTATTATTGAGCACCTGATTTATGGTACAGCCCTCGACTTCCCCTAATAATTTGATCATGATGAAAGACATTGCTGACTTAAACAAAGGCCAGGCACCCAGGTCAGGGGCAACGCATGCGTCATCCCGAATAGACTTTCTAGAAACCTGCATTGTACTCTTTGTGTGCTGTGTTCGTTTTGGCTGTCTCTTACCACAAACTATCTACGACTGCCGTCTTTCCTTAAAGTTGTGCATTCGTGAAAAAAGTTCATGTGATTTAATATGCTCATTAAGTCTTCATGGGCAATTCGATGTGATTACTGAAAGTTATTGATAGCAAGAATGGAAACGTGTTCACATGTACTTTTGTAGTTAGCTTGCTATGTCATTTGTATGAAGTTAGCCAACCAACCAATCTTTCTTCATAGTTTATCAAGTGTACTTCCAGTAGATATGTTTGGTTGTATGTATGTGTGTGAGAGTCCTGTTTCATGCTAGCATTTGAAGTTGCATGTCAGTTGCATATTTCTTTCCCAATAACGGTATGAATGTTGTATGTATGCATGTACGTACGTGTAACGTTAATTTGGAAATACTGTGCTCGCTGCTTTGATTTTGTTTATTTACAGAACCACATACACCCATTTGAATACAGTTAATTATTATCCTTTATTATCATCTGACCCACCTGGATCAATGAAACACCCACATGAGAATGCTGTTCATTGACTTCAGTTCAGCGTTCAGCACCATCATCCCTCAACAACTGACTGCTAAGCTCAGCCTGATGAGGCTCAACAGCTCCAACACTATCACACTTAGCACTGGTGTCCCTCATGGGTGTGCGCTGAGCCCACTGCTGTTCACGCTTGTCAGCACTCCCTCGTGAACTTTGTGTTTTGTCTCCCCCTGTCTGCCAGTGTTGACACTTGTAGGTTTGTTTTGGTTTTCTTTACCATGTGCAGTTTGTTTATTTTTGTCATGTGCTCCTGACTCCGCCCCTCAGTTAATACCCATTACCTTACACACCTGCTCCTTGTTCCCTGATTGCCCTCTGCCTATTTAAGTGTGCCAGTTTTTTAATAGTGTTTGTCTCATCATTTTTTGTGTTTTGTTCTTGCCAGTGCGCTGTTTGTGTTGTGTGGTTTTGTGACTCCTGATCTTTTTGACCCTGATTATCGCTTAACGGATTTTGGATTTTCTGCATGCCTGATTGTCTGTAGCTGTGACTTTTTGCCTGTCCTTGGATCTGGTTTTTGTCTGCCTGCTCCTTATTGAATCCCCCGGTAACAAACTCTGCCTGCCTTTGGATTTTGACCCTTCGTCTTCTGTGTCAAGTGTTTTTGTAATAAGTACCGTTTGCTGAGTAAACTGTCTGGTTCTGCGTTTGAGTCCCTGCCTGTGTCCTGACAGCGCTGCTGACCCATGATTGCAGCTCCAGCTCCACAATGAACAACCTAATGAAGTTTGCTGACAACACCACCATAATGGGGCTCATCAGCATCAACGATGACGTCATACAGAGAGGAGGTGCAACGGCTGGCAGGCTGGTGTAAGGTCAACAATCTGTCTCTTAACATTGATTAGACCAAAGAGACTGTTTGATAAGACCAAGAGTGATTGTTGACTTCAGAAGGTACAGGGCTGACCACTCTACACTTAGCATCAATGGTGCCACGGTGGAGCGACTAAAAAAGCACCAAGTTCCTTGGTGCTCACATTGCAGAGGACCTCTCCTGGACCACCCACATCAGCTCCCTAGCCAAGAAAAATTTGCTGATTTGGAGCCTCTGGAGGCAGGGTTATGATCTGGGGTTACTTCAACTGGTCAGGTCTAGGCTCAGCAACATTATGTGGCAATAAAATGCCACAAGTCAGCTGAGTACCTGAATGTACTGAATGACCAGGTTATCCCATCAATTGATTTTTTTCCTTCCCTGATGGCATGGGCATATTCCAGGAATGACGATGCCAAGATTCATCCGGTACAAATTGTGAAAGAGTGGTTTGGGGAGCATGAGGAATTATTTTCACTCATGAACTGGCCACCACAGAGTCCTGACCTTAACCCCAATGAAAGTCTTTGGAATGTGTCACGGCCCTCTGGGTTTTGCCCCTTTTCCCCCAGGCCATGGTTTTGTTTATCTTTTTGTGTGTTCCCTCGTAGGCATGCTGGTGGTGTGGCAGGAGGCAATCAGCCCAACTGGGTACACCAGCACGCAGTTGTACCGGAGATTAAAAGCTCTGCCCCTCCACCTCTCCCCGCCCCTCCTCTCTTTTCTTTTTGTTTGTCTGCTTTAGGTTGCCGGGGTGGACGGTGTTCATTTTGGATGCGGCTGGTTGGACCGACGTTGGTTTTAAGTTTCCTGAACTTTTTGGATGCCCTGGTGGCTCGCATCCCGTTTTCTTTGGCGTTGATTAAATGATTTGTTCAAGCCCAATCCCCTCTCTCTCTCTCTCTCTCTCTCTCTCTCTCTCTCTCTCTCTCTCTCTCTCTCTCTCTCTCTCTCTCTCTCTCTCTCTCTCTCTCTCTCTCTCTCTCTCTCTCTCTCTCTCTCTCTCTCTCTCTCTCTCTCTCTCTCTCTCTCTCCCCCCCCCCCCCCCTTACTTATTGCTGCACTCACCTTGTGGGCTGGAGAAGATTTTACGGAGTGGTTTGACTCTCCTGTCGTCGACAAGATCTTGGGCAAAAATGAATATAACTCAAAAATAAATGTGACGTTGCATAAGGCTGTTGAAACCATGCCATGGCAAAAGCGTTCAATAATCAAAGCTACAGGTGGTCCAACAATGTTAGAACGTGCAACTTTTTTTTTTTGGCCAGGCAGCGTAGACATAATTTTAAAAGACATAACTACTAGGGATATTCAGGGTAGGCTTTTTAGGACCGATACCAGCCATCAATTGAATATCACTATAATCAGCCCATAATGATCACTGATGGCACAGGGCGTTCAAATCTAATCTGTGTAACTGCTGCCAAACCTTCAATATATGCATTTCCCCACTTCACATTGGGAACATTAAAAAATGAACCTGTAAGAAATCATTGTATTAACTGGCCAAAAAATCAACGAAATTAAAACTGGAAAATAAAAAAACAAAAAAAAAACAAGACAGCATCATAATATGCATAATTACCATCACAACATCAAAACTGCTATGACAGGTATGTTAAGTTTTACCATTGTTATTTATTCTAGAAATGTAGCTCCATTCCCACATAAAACAAAATGACTACAACTGACTACCCTGCCCTTGTTGCTGTGTTAGAGAAATGTTTGAAATTTGGCTCCAATATTTTATGCCTCAGAAGTTCTTACGATGGGAAATTCAGAGACCGCCGGTCATTTATTATTTCCTGGTAATAACATGCTGACGATTGACATTTCCTTTTGATTTGGCCTAAGACCACTTAGCCCTGCTGGCTTGTGCCACCATGATAAACGTTTGCTCATTGGCATTCCATGAGTTGTTACAGGAGAATGAGGACGGTGGTTACCTCAGGAATGGAGCAGAAGCTGACCCGGAGTGCTATCTGCTTTCGCTATTTTTTGTCCTCCATAGTCCAAAGAAAACAACGGACCTCCTAGACCTGAAAAATTCGACAACACTTGAAAAAAAAAAGTCATCCATGTAAGAAAAATGAGGTTGGAGCAGAGTCTTTTGTCAGTCAAATCTTCAAGTAGGTGCTCTTTTGTAGAGGGTGTGAATATATATTCAACAAAAGAAAAGAAACAAAGGTGCACTGTTTTGAAGCAGAAAATTTTTGAAAGCCTTTAGTAGAGCATGACAGATAAGCTAAAAACAAGTGGACTCTTGCGTTGCAGCCATATTGGCCTTCTTCAGGGCTTAAAATGGTGTGAGCAGAGCCCATCTACATAGAGGCTCTCCACTTCCTATTAATGCCATTGTACTGAAATTGGCTGCAATTCACCTAGAGGGCGCTTGCAAGATGAATGGATGAATGGTCCTCAATGAATGGGAGTGAATGGAGCTAAACTGCTAAAATAATTATTTACACTGCTTCCAGACAAAAAAGCCCAAGTTTTATTTTAGTTTTTGCAAATATTGTATTGATTAAATTTCAGAATTTAAATGAAAAAATACTAATGTCCTTTCGTTTTTCTTACTGGGAAGGTGATTTTGCTGATGAAACGCCAGCATTCTGTTAATGCATGCTGATTTGTCAGTTAAGGATTTATGACTGGTTGCGACAGGACATCCTCCCTTGATGGCCCCCAGAGTCTTTGGAAGTTTTTGAAATGAAGTCGAATGAAAATCTAAAGCAGAACCATGTAGATCTGACAGCTAAATGTAGATCTGGCTAATGTAATCGTATGATAACTAGTCATGGTTGCGAATGCTGTACCAGTTGTGTTCTCATTTATTATCACTCTGTTGTTTTGTAAATTGCCCTCTGGGCTGGCACCTACTGCACGCCTGGCTGGCCTAGAAGGGGTCTCCTCTCTTTGTGGTCCTTCTCAAGATTTCTCCTATTTTTCCCTAACGTCTGGGTTTTTTGAGGAGTTTTTTCTTGCCCGCTATGAGGATCAAGTCAGGGGGTGCCACCCTGCTCTGTTTTGTTGTAATCCTGTGGGCATGTAAAGCCCTTTGAGACTGTAAACAGTGATATTGGGCTCTAAATAAACTTAAACTTGAAACTTGAAACTTGAAAGTGTCAGAATGATGAACGCTGTATAGTATCTTGCGGTGCATGATGTCACAAATACTTACAGAGAGGTATTTTACTACAATTCAAAAACCATAAAAAAATGTAAAAGTGGAACTATATCCATTGTCTCTACCCCTTATATTGAAAACCCAATGAAAACTGTCAGAAAAAAAAAAGAAAAATCCACCCCATGCACAGTACGCTTTTGGGGCTACAGCTCCGTAGGCCCCCCATTCAGTCTGGACTATCTCACGAGCGCTCCCTGTGAAACAAGAAGTTCTGACAGTGGACTGGCTCTATGTAGATGAGCTCTGGTGTGACTAACAGGAAGTGAAACAGGGTATAAATAATGCCCACAGGTAAAGGATAGGTGGAACCTACCAACAAGTCATGTGACAAACAACTGACATAAACAGAAATATGAAAAGTAAGCAAACACTCATAATGACAGATTTATCCATGTATTTATGTATTCATCCATGTGTTCATCCACGCCTCCAGCTCCTCACTCTGCCAAATGTCCCGCCCCCTGACCAATTGGGTCAAAAGAACATGTGATGTCATGCGTAATATTATTGAATATGTTCAATATCTTTTTTTTGTCTCCCAACAAAAGATAATACGAACCACGCGTGATAAAGCTCCT
The DNA here is from genome assembly GCF_902362185.1 of Chanos chanos. Lineage (NCBI taxonomy): Eukaryota > Metazoa > Chordata > Actinopteri > Gonorynchiformes > Chanidae > Chanos > Chanos chanos. Next base: position 5,844,237 of record NC_044501.1, on the reverse strand, counting down.
TGTCTGCTTTGTTATGCATCAGTTTCCAAGAAATCAGTTAATACCATTATACTGTTCATAGGAATACAAAAGTCATTGAAAAAATATCTTTTTTAAAAGATATCAGATTGCATGAAACATGCTTAAAGCTTATACGCTCGGTATGGGTTTCAGTTCTGTTTTTTCTCCCCCAGGTTAGTAACTAAAAGAAAAAGACAATAGTGATAAGGAAAATGATCATTGAAGCGACCTTGTGTTGGATTTTAAAAAGTGTTTGGTCAATATTTTTGGTTAATACATTCAAGTTTATGTATTTAGGAAGGAAACTCCTCTACAATCATTGAAATTACCAATAACATGTCGGTGCTCAGTTTGACCACTTCATTATAATATTGAACAGGAAGTTGTTTCTTTCCTCTCTCCTTTTGCTTCTCACTTCTCTTCACACAGTCTGTAGAGGAAATGGAATAGGTTCTTTAATCTGCGCTGTTAGTTCCAAAGAAGCAGGACAGAGACCAGACAGAAGGAAGTGACAGACAGGGCTGACGTCACTCTTCTGACATATTGTGAGGTCACACTCTGAGAAAAGTCCGTCAAAATAAGGCACAACGTACCGTGTTAATATGAGGGAATATTCTGTATTGACTTTTCACAGGTGTTTTTCCCCCTAACTTGAATTATGCATTGCATTGTGGGAGCAAGAACAGCCAGTGCGAAAAGTACAAGAGACAGGGCAGCCATCACACATATAGGTCGTTTAATCCTGCCAAAGTTTGGAGGTGGAGAAACCGTTTTGACACTTCTGTGGTAAAAGTTTTTTGAAAACACTGTTGCCTTTAATGCCCTGATGCACGGTTGCTTCAGAGTGACTCTCCAAAAACTGCACAGACTCATTATAACCAGCAGGATCTCTATGATTGACGACTGTGAGAGGGTTGGACTGAAATGCATCTTTTGTGACTAGACAGTATCTACAGAAATACTCACCAGACCTGAAATTTTCTGTAAATCCCCAATTATGTCAGAAAAGGGTTAACAGAAGTGTCCTTGAATAGTACAGAGGATGTACTGTAAATCTACAGAATGTTCCATTTTAGAGTTGAAGGAAATGTCCATAACCTTAAAGGAAGAGGTACTGGTAATTTTCTGCAAGGACATTATCTGTTTCTTTATGGATTTTTTTTCTTGCAGTGTGTAAAGTAGTCATAGCACAGAACACTACCACATAGATTAACCCTCCTCCCCAAAACATTTTCAGCAGCCATGAACAGATATAAAACCCAAATACCCAAATTCCCTTAATCTTATCCCATCTGTATCCAGACACATTTAAGGTCTAACTGGTCTAACCACGCAAATTAAAATAAGGCAAGTTTAATGTAAACAATCATTGAGGTAACCTTGCGTTGGATTTTTTTAAAAAATGTGTAGTCAGTATTTTTGGTTAATACATTTGACTTTATGTTTAAGAAGGAAACTCCTGTACAATCACTGAAGTTACCAATAGCATGTCAGTTCTCAGTTTGACCACTTCATTATAATATTTAGGAGGAAGTTATTTTTTTCTTCACTTCATCCTGTGGAGGAAAAGGTGTGTGTTTAAATCTGCTCTGTCAGATTCAAAGAAACAGAGAGGAGAGCAGACAGAAGGAGGTGACTGCTCATCTCATGCGGTGATGGTAAGAAACAAACATTGTTTCGTCGGATTTTGTAAGCGAATTTTGGTTTGTTTTTCAAGTTTTGCAAAGTTTTCATCTAAACAAATGCTCAAAATGTTTTTGAACTATAGTTGATTTTCTGAGGTGGGACTTTGTGTGTATTTTTTTTTTGTGTATGTGTGTGTGTGTGTGTGTGTGTACAACATGAAATGGGAAATACAAAATAGTAAATATGATTAAAATGTGGTGATGGTGATAACAAATGTGCCTTGCAGGTGTGTTTAACAATGACTCCGGGATCAGTAGGCCCATTCACAATCACTTGGGTGCTTTCTCATGTAATCTCAGGTAACACTTCAGTTCGTTTTACAATATATCATTTGTCAGAGGCCAAGTAATGAGAGGAGATAGTTTAATACAGTGTATTTACAGTGTATCAATTTTACAGTCATGTTTTTTCCACGTTCAAATACAACAGCGCTCTCGTAACAACAGAATGTTGGTGTTGGAATGTTGCAGGTGTTCTAAATTGGAATGTTCACCATGATAGAGATAAAATCTGCGCCCTTAAACACTCAACTTTGAACCTGTCCTGCAGCTACTCAGTTGACAAAGGTCACAAGGTCACCACAGCCTTCTGGTACCTCAAAGGGACGTTGGGTCAGGAGCCTGCTAATATTTTACTGAATTCGAGTTTTCAAGGACGATTGAAATATCTCGGAGACAAGGAACAAAACTGTGGTCTCAGAATCTCAGATGCGAGAGAGAATGATTCAGGCATTTTTGACTTTTTGTTCAAAACTAATGCAAATGAAGAAAGCCAGACCAGTGAATCTGGAGTCAATGTCACTGTTACAGGTGAGTTAATGACATTATTTGAATTTTCTTACCAGTAAACTTAATACTACATTTTTGTGAATGAAGAAATGGCAAAGGATGATTTTTTCTTTTCTTTTTTGTGTGTGGGCTTGTGTGTGATCTGGGTTGAATTTGCCCCTTTGAAAATTTGTTAAAATTGAACTGTTCTTTGTTGTTTAAAGTAGTCTTCAGTGGACAGAGAGATTAGTTTTGCATGTGGGAGACAAATCAGTCATTTTCTAAGAAATTGTACATTACTGCCATTTTAATGGTGCTCTGAGCAATTCAGCTTCATTGTCTATAATTCATTCTATTTTCTATATAAAGACACACTGAACTGAGTCTGTTTGGAAACTTGTCACTGACAACCTTCCTCCCCCCATAGTGTAACTGCACAGTTTAATCTCAAATAATGTGTGTGTGTGTGTTTATTGTATATGTTGTTCAGATTTTGATGTGCATGTGCTGCCTATGAAAGATGTCTTGACTGAGGGCGACTGGTTGATACTGAGCTGTGGGCGCTGTATCCCCACCAGTTTCATACCCACCTACATCTGGAAGAAAGACGGACGTCCCCACGCCACCAAACAAGGCAACAACATCCTCGAGATGGAATCCGTTAAAATGGAGGACGGGGGCAAGTACTCCTGCTCAGTGAGGGGACACGAGAGAGTGAACTCTCCTTTTGTCATCATCACAGTCAAATGTAAGGACAGTCGATGTTTTCTCATCTTTCTGTGCACTGGGAGAGTGGAAATTCAGTTCAGATTCAGTTTCAGTTGTGTAGTAAACCAGCAATCTCCCAAAAGTGAAATGCAAAGAATGGACTTTGAGCAGATCTAAACATGGGTTCCTGTCTTTGTCTGACTGGTAGTGTATAGTCAGATTTGGGAACTCCTCATTCTTTGTTAAACTAACTGTCTGCATGCAAGACAAAGATGAGGTCAGCAAGAGACACTTTAAAGGGAAGAATAAAACCTTAGGGTCAGAGCTGTTGGAATGCAGTCCATATCGTCTTTTGTAAAAGTATTTTTCCCACATTGCCTTTTCTAGCAACATTAAGAAACTGATTTGATGTTCATTACAGCTTACATCTTCCCTATATTCTTTAGGTCAGTGTTTAAGTACACTCTGTCATTACTTAGTTTAACAAATACTGAGGGATAATCACCCTGTAATACATTACATATTAGCGTAAGAATGTCACAGCATGAACTGGTGGATTTCATATATGTGAAAGGCATGATGGGTGGCTGTGCCTGTCAGTATTAACATATAAAAACAGACACGCAGCTCTAAAATATCTTCACAATCAGCATTGGAGCACTTCTATTCAAGCCTCATGCTTGGAGTGTCAAGATCATTTCAGTACCTCCTGTGATTTTTACATGGCAGCTTTGGCATGTGTTTGTGTGTGTGTGTGTGTGTGTGTGTGTTTGTTTAAACTGTGTGCCACAGTCGAGGCCACAGAATCGATGAAAACAGAGGGACAGAGTGGAGAATAACGGGGACTTTTCTCTACTTCTTCAAATACTGAGCAGCGTTCCACGCTGACAGAACAGTGGCAAATCAGACAAGAGTGTGCATGTGCCAATCTTATTTCAATTTGATAAACAGGGCGATTTCTTTTAATTAATGGACAGACAGCTTGTTTGGCACTGGCCTGTCATGACAGGTCACACAGTGTGGTAAGAAGAACACTGTAGTCACCACACACGCACACACCACTCCCAAGCAGTCGTTGCTGAATTTCGAAATTTGATAAAGATGGTAGAAGATAAGAACCAGACACACTATTTCTCAGAAACAAATTTGCGTCACGAGAAACAGGAAACATGACCAAATAAGGTGACGCGTGAGGAGGAAAACTCAGACAGGCTACGTGACACTGGCTTGTGATGGTTTTGAAAAGGGTCAGAATTGTAGATGGGAAGTGAGTTAGGGGGCTGCTTCATTGCCTCCATTATCACCATCACACCTAACAAAAGTACTGACCAGCCTCACTTCCATTTCCACCACTCATTCCTCTTTTTTCTGTAGCACTTGGGGTGGCAGTTTAGTGGTTATATGTAGCACTCTGACATGGTTTTAGCATGGTGTCAGACTAGGAGGGTCATTCCTCTGAACGCACGGTGCTCCACTTTGCTTGCAGTACGTTGTCCCTGGTTACAAACGGCTCAACTCAGGTGATTTGGATTCCTGCATTTCCAGTGTAGGCTGTAGCTCTTCCAGCCAGGACTGCATGGATGTTCTGAGCCAGGCTCAATAGCAAGGCCCCCTTAGCCCAGGTCTCACCTGATTGGTGTGTCTGCAGGAGGGGGGGAGGGGGGGGGGGGCTTGTTGGAGCAAACAGCCCTGATGTGTTCTGTCATTTACGCAAACTTGCTTCTTGATGGCGTAACTAGCCACTTCCACTCGTGGTTTACAGGTCTGCAGTGCAGTTTACTGATAATGGGGATTTACAAGATTTTGCCAGTTGAGACACTGCCTACGATTTTTTTCATGTACTGAGGTGTTGAGCAATAGTTAAAAAAAAAAACACAGTCACATATAGTACCAAACATACAGGGTCGCAGTAGGTCAGTATGACTCAAGAGTATGTTTTTTAGTTATATATATTGAGAGACTCTGTTACCTCTTGGAAACTTTTTTTTTTTCCTTTGTTTTTTCTTTGTTTGTTTGTTTGTTTGTTTGCAGCTGTTATTTGTCATCGATAAATTACTCAATTGAACATATGCTTATACACTTACACTCCTATAGGAAATGGTTGAAGAAAAGTGCTTTAATCTCTCTCTCTCTCTCTCTCTCTCTCTCTCTCTCTCTCTCTCTCTCTATCTCTCTCTCTCTCTCTCTCTCTCCCATTCTAGCAGGAAACAATATTGACTTGCAAAAGAAGTGGAAGGTATTAATGATGATTGTCACAAGTGTCTGCCTAGTTATTAATGCACTGCAGAGGTGGTAAAATTCAGATATTATGTTTAAGTCAAAGTGAAGACAAGACCCTAAAAGAATGACTGAAAATCATCCATGAAACAACAACAACAACTTTAGTCAAAGCTTTAAAGTATCAGGCTTTTAATGTACTCAAGTTTTCAAAAGTACAAAAAGAAAAAATCCTTTATGTTTGTATTGTACAACTTAATGTTCATGAAAGGTTGAAACCAACCAAACTGTTGTTAATCTTATCATTAACCTCACAAGTAGTGATATTCCCAAACATTTTCAGTAAGTTACTTCTTGGCGAAAATAAATTACACAAAAAAGAAAAAGACTTATGACTGACCGTGACAAATGAAACCAGTAGCGACAGTTACCAATGGAAATGTGTTGACATAAAAAGGACAGAATTTCTTTTCAGATATAGTCGGGTAGAAAGTGATAATTGCTCAGATTATCAATATTCAGTCCAAGCACAAATTCACCAATATTCTATCAACAGTCTCAAAGTACTTTTTCTTTATTACTTACCACCTCTGATGTACTGTCATTATTATAACAAATATGACTCCCTATAACTTATATAATGACATTTATAACACTTTCTTTTTATTCTGGTGAAATAACCTACTAGGGTCAACAATGTTATAATGCATATTGTAATTTTGTGACACAATTGGATATATTGATTTTATGTACCTTGTAACTGGATGTTATAATGCAGGAAAGCTCCAGCAATGATAACGGTGTGCAGTTCCTAGAACTATTAAAAAATATCTCATCATTCACAGTGTTGCCAGTAAAGGTTAGTGGCAGTGAAGTAATTTTCTATCTATCTATCTATCTATCTATCTATCTATCTATCTATCTATCTATCTATCTATCTATCTATCTATCTATCTATCTATCTATCTATCTGTCTGTCTGTCTGTCTTTCTATGTATGTATGTATGTATGTATGCATGCATTCATGTATGTATGTATCTATGTATGTATGTATGTATGTATGCATGTATGTATGTATGTATCTATCTATCTATCTAATATACTACAGTTTCTGCTGTGTTTATGCCTTAAATGGTAACTGTAGTTCAATTAAAATCATAAACAAAAGCCCCAGTTACAGATAATATGTCACACCTCTGTCTCTGCCTTCCTTTCCTTTGGCCAATCAGAGCCCAGTTTACCTGGTTTTCTGATCACCCTATGATCTAATTATTGCACCCGTCTTCTCTTTCTTACCCTAATGTGTCTTTTTGGATTATGTACACCCCTGTGATTTCTTATGTTCCTTGCAAAGTCATCCATTCCCCTGAGAGTAGTGAACTGTGTTCAGTCTGTGTGGTAGTGGTCTTGGTTGTCTCCTTGTTCCTGGTCAGTTTATCTGGTTCCTGCTGGTGTCCTTGCTTCACTGTTAGCATTCCTGTTCCTACTAGCATACCTGCTCCGGTTGGCCATCCTGTATTTTGACTATGCTCTGTTAACTGTCCATTAGTCTTAGTCTTGCTCTAATTAGTTGGATTGCTATGTATTATATGTTGCCTGTCCTGAGATTTGCATCTTACATAATGTTCTGAATTGAAATAAAGCCTGTTCTTACATATGCACCCAGTATCTCTCCATAATAGTGACACAATATAATCCCTTGCCACAGTGGTAGGCAAGAGTAATTTGTAAAATAATGAAAGTATAGAAAGGTTCCAATACACAATATTAAGTCAACATCTAGCTACAAAAAATAATACGTCATTTTTGTTTTTGCAGAAGGTAAAAGCTCAGCTGGATGAGGTGTTAAATACGCTGGAGAGGAAATTTGATAAATCCAGTGAATCTGAATCAGAAAATTTGGCATCACAGGCGAGCACAGTTCTGAACATTTCTGAGACACTGGTCTCTTTACTGGTGAAACCAACAAACACAGAAGAGATCCTCAACTTTACCTCCAACACCACTGGTACATAATGTCTTTACCCTGACATCACACACACAGTCCTCTCTATCAGATATGTTTACCTATGCATGGATGGGCACCTCCATGTCAAATACATTCAAAACAGATCAGTGTTCACTTCTGACAGGACTGCTACTGTAGTCCAGGTGTGCTCAGTTCCTGTCTCTGAGGGTAAAAGTCCAACGACTCTGGTCTTTGACTGTCTGAGAACTACACTCACTTTTATACTAGGAGAAATCTGTATCTAATTAAGAGTTAAGAGTAAAAAGGAGCAGAACTCTGGTCCTCCAGCACTGGACTTCCAAACCCCTGTTTTAGACCAACCTATCTACATGGTGCAAGACAACAAAAGCCTAACTGTGTATCTGTAGCTTAATAATTTCTAATTAGTTAAGAATGCCGGCAATGGACTCAAATGTCTCCAGATGTGTTTTAACAGAAACATTGTGGTACTCTTCATGGAGAGAAGAGTAGTAGTTATATGTGCATACCCTTCATGTCGTCTGATTGATGTGATGTGGAACTGTCTGTTTAAATTCATGTTGTCTGTCTGTCAGAGGTCAAAGTCTACACTGTTGGACCAAACGCCACTTTAGAAAGCATCACTCGACTGAATAATACTGCCGCTTTCCTGGATATCGACATCATCAGTATCGCCAAGAACAACAAGGGTAAGTTTAAAATCTCAACTCAAAATAACAGTCCGTGTTATGCAGAAATTATGATGGTTGGCCTTGATGTGTGTTTGTTAAGTTTGACTAAATGTTAAGGACTCAACATTAAACACACTGAATAACAGAACGTACTGTGGTGATAAATTTTTGGTAGTTTGGATTTAAAATATTATTCATCTGAAACTCAGGACATGCATCTGTGGCCTTCATGACGTATGACAACATGTCAGAAATACTGAAGCCCACCTTCTTCCCCTCAAAGAAAGACACAGTCAACACTATGATGTCCACAGTAGTCTCAGCCTTCCTGCCCAAAACCACCAACAAAACGCTTACCAATCCAGTTAACTTCACCCTGAAACACATCAGAGTAAGCATTTAAACTTCTTAAACAGATATAGGGAAGGAAATAGCTGGATCATGACATGAATACAGCATTATGTATGATAAATGAGAAAATAAATAAATACTTCATATTAGCAATAATAACATATGCCACAATAAGCATAATTACAAATCAATAAAAAACATGTGATATACATGTGAATGTAAATTTAGACAAGTGAGAAGGAGGCACGTGTGGGGTAAGACAGAAACACACAAGCATTCATTTCACTTTATTGGATTTCACACTTAAAGTTTACACATGTTCCACCTCCATTAACCAGGAGATGGATCCTACAGGAACACTTTACTGTGTCTACTGGGACAAAACTGAATGGAGCACAAATGGCTGTGTGAGAATCAGTGAGAAAAATTCCAATGATACAATCTGTTCCTGCACACACTTGTCTACCTTTGCTCTCCTCATGCAAACTGAAAAATTACCTGAGGTAAGGGATCACAGGTACTTTATCATGTAGATAAAAGTAAAATATAGTACAGAATGAGAAAGTAATGGCAATTGAATATACATGTTACTTTGTGTCATGATTAATGTGTGGAGTGATGTAGTACCACGGCCTTTTTATGTGAGAAAGTGTCATGACTTAGTTGCAATGTCATGCTCTGTCCATTAGTGGCCGCTATTTTCCCCACCTTGGTTCTAATTTTTACTTTCATCAAGATTTCATGGATTTATCTCATTCATAAAAGCGACCAACACCATCATATTTCTAAAGTCACGTTATAGCTTATGTGATATTTCATATGGACTGGCAGATATATAGTTTAAGATGATTTTTCATTGTTTTTATTATGTTAGTATGTATGTTTCCTTATGAGATCTGTTTGTGTGTTTATGTGATATTTCATTGGATTATTAGATCAGCATTTTATGATATAAATTTAAAATCTGGTTTTTTTAATTTATTTTAATAAAAAATACTTTTTATTAAATTTTATTACCAAGAACACGGAGCAGCTGAGTAGGAAAACATCATCCTGATGTTTCATAGTCACACTTTACCCTTTGTCACATGGATGTCTTGGACAGGCAGAGAATTCCCTTTTCTTTAGAGGCCTGAATAGAACCTTTAAGTAAACCCAACAGAGGGTGTTTGGGATGAAATAGAACAGATCCTTTTCAGTGTGAATGTGGAGTCCATTACAGCAGCATGGGCCATTATTCTATTGAAACCTTTCTAGCAACTTGTAGCATCAAAGGTCTGAAGAGTTGAGATTGTTCTGGAAGCAAAAGCTCATCTGACACAGTTCAACATCAACCACTTGTTGTTTTTCAGTGGAGTCATCGCTTGGAGCTGCTGAACACGATTGCTGTCACAGTAGGGCTGACATTGCTGTCCTTGGCTGTTTTGACCCTCGTCCTGTTTCGTAAGAACTCGAGAGTGAGCAGCGTACTTCGACTGAACCTCTGCATCTGTCTGCTGCTAGCACACCTCCTCTTCCTGCTTACTCAACGTTTTCTGGCTCACAGCAATTACAAGGTGTTGTTAATGGCATATCACCCACCATCAGGTCACTTATATTAGTGAAATAGTAACAGTGATGTACTTGAACAATAGCATGATAATAAGTTACTTTATCAAAATCATGAGGATGCGGCTGCTAATGATGTTGATAGGGATGATGAACATTATGATGATGATGATGAGAACTAACATATTTCCTTCTCTAACATCTTGCCTTCTGCTCAGAGACTGTGTTCTGCATTTGCGGGAATATTGCACTTCCTTCTTCTCTCTGCATTTGTGTGGATGTTCCTTGAGGCCATAACACTGTTCATCTCAGTGAGGAACCTATCAAAGATCAGATCCAGGTGGAGGGAGGTGCTTCACTGGAAATACCAGCTTGTGATTGGTTATGTGGTCCCCACTCTTGTGGTTGGTGTATCTGTGGCTGTTCAGCGTGACGGTTATGACAGTGAGACGTGAGTACGGACAGAGGATCTTTCCACCATCGATTAAAATCTTCAAGTGATTTTACATTTTTTCAGTTAACAAGAATATGATGGTAATTACATGTTACTGGGGATGTAGAAATCAAAATCTGTTTGACAGGAAGATGCATTCAATTTTCAAGTGCTGTGTTGGTCAGTAACAAATAATAATAAACTATTTGGTGTTATGTTTTACACTGTATGATTGGTGATGGATACTCTTCTCTTCTGTGTAGGTGCTGGATTAAGTTGGGGACGAGCTTTGTGTGGAGTTTCTTGGGTCCTGTTTGCTTCATTCTTGCAGTGTGTATCCTTTAGTGATCCTATTCTATGTTGCTCAGACAGACTTGCCTCTTATTATACTAATACAGAAATATAGAAGGTATTCATGGGAGTTCCCTAGGTCCTGAACACATTTAAAATAGGTCCTGAACAGGTTTAGAATAATGTACTTAAACCGGTTGTAGAGTCAGCAATTGAAACTATAATTTGCTCTCACCTGTGCAGGTTAATTTGATTCTCTTCATTGCCATCATCATCACTCTTCAGTGTACACTGATGCACCTGAGCGGTGATGTCTCACAGATCAAAACCAGCAGGTAACACAGAAAGACCCACAACACACGCCTTCACATAAACATCTACATTTTTCTACCACTCCATTACTAATGTCATTAATACACCTAAAAACAAACTGACACTCTTTAGGACTATGGTGTTCAAAGCACTGGCCCAGTTTTTTATACTGGGTTGCCCCTGGATACTGGGGTTCTTCACACAGTTCAGTAAGGCGCTGGAGATCATCTTCCTTCTCCTCACTTCCCAGCAGGGCACCTTCATCTTCCTGGTCCACTGTGTCCTCAGTGAAGAGGTAAAGCAGAATCAAGTTCAGAAACCTTTGAATTGTTTCTCATGCATAAGTTTCCAGATGCACTGCAACCTGCATCAGTGAACTCTGGCCATGATATCTGTCTCAAACTGTTTCTCTTTGACTCCCCCCCTTCTTTTTATGTTTATTTCCAGGTCAGAAAGCAGTACAAAAAGTTGTGGTACATCCTCTGTCCTCACCATGAGACCAAGGAACAGATGACAGAGGTGAGTGACATTAAGTAACACCAGTCAGATTGCAGTATCACATTTTCTGACATGAGTGAGATGTAGTGTGTCTTGGTTTAAGACATGACTTGTACTTGGACTTGAAATAAAAGACTTAGGGAAGTCTTGACTTCTGCTATTTTTTTCCTTTTATTTGTTTTTGCTCCACCAATTCACTGTACAGCAATTAAACACAATAAAATATGGAATGAAGTTATGCCAGTTGGGTCCTTTTAGCACATCTTATCAGTGTTAATGTTAAGGTTGTGTTTAAAAATCAAAGTATGAATAAAATAACTGTTCCTATTACTTCCTATTACTCTGTGACCATTAATTTGGCCACTGTGTGTGTGTGTGTGTGTGTGTTGTGTGTGTTCTGCAGACCATGAGGACTGTCCAGAGTAACATTTACACCACCGACGCAGATCTCAGTGTGGACTTGGATAAAAAGGATTAAGAGGAAGGGGTGGGGGGTCTACAAGCAGTATATATTTAAGAGAACTATACATGGCCCAGAGTAGCCTGACAGTACTGTACTAATTAGAGCTGTGTGACTCAGATCTTCACAAAAAAAAAAAAAAAAAAAAAAAAAAAAAAAAAAAATATATATATATATATATATATATATATATATATATATATGTCTTTTTCAGAACATGGGGACACACAGTAGCATTTACAGCACTGATGCTGTCTCAAGTGTTGACTCAGATAAAATGGATTAGTAGGGAGGGGAGAGGAGAACTCAGTCCCCATAAAGAGGACATGATGAATTAAAGGCATGGAAGTGGTTAAGAAACCATTAAAATAAAAAAAAGAGTGATTTACGACACCTAATTAAAAGCAATGTCTAATGTGTTATAAAGTTCATTTTAAAAATGAGAAGTGTATCCATAGATTTGAGGTTTACTAGGTGGGAATTCTACAGTTATATTTAGATTAGATTCATTAACATTAAATGACTGAATGACTGAATTTTTGGCCTGTTTTATTTTTTTCCTGATTATGGAGTTAATCAAACTGAACTTAAGCATTGGAGAAAAATATGAAAAACAATAAGTTGAGGACAGAACATAGAGAACATGCTTTTTATCATGCATGTAAGACTGTGTCTTGTCAGAGTCATTTCTTCCAGTACATACACATACTCTCTTAAAGACTAAGTTCTGTCTCTCATCTTAATTTCAACTCTTTCCATCATCTGGAGAACAATAAAACAAATAGTATGATTCATGCTGAGACTGTCCTCTGTCCTCAGAGCTCACTTCTGCCCTCTGCTGGTCATTAAACATTCTGTTTCTCTGGTTCATTCATTCAGTCATTCAATCATCAGTTGCACCTGTCTTTTGTTATGTAGCTGTACTGATCTCTGTGTATATATATATACCCTTGTCTGTACCTGTACCTGTGTGTGGTTAACCTGTTTTTCCTGAGTTCTCTTTTTCCATCTGCCTGTATCTGAATTTGTTCCCTGAGCTTTGTATCCTTCAGATTGTTTTTAATAAAGGGTGATTTGTACATACATCCAGCCTCCTTCATGATAGTCTGCTTGCACTGTCAGATTTGGTTGTGTCTTTCCTTGCTTTGGTCAGAGTGTGAACTTTCCTAGTTTGTGAACAATCTGTCTTAAAAACAAAAGGAAGTGAGTGAGTGATGCGGTGGAATGGTTTGTAGGAGAACAGAATCAAAAGAACAGGTAGAGAAAGTATTTTTGACACCTCTGGGTAAGCTGGGAGTAAAACTATGTGTATTGATCACATCATTATTACAGTACTTTTGGCTGTGACTTATCATTAGTCATATCATTTAGGCAGAAGAAATGATAGAATAGACAGAAATCACAAACGCCCAGAAAGCAAACAGGGCTGATTTACACTGCATCAGTTCCTCCAGCAAAATATTATGGAAAATGAAAAAACAATGGGCTGAGCACACCATTATTATTGTTATCATTATTATTATTATTGTTGTTGTTGTCATCATTATTATAACAACAACAACAACAATAATAATCAAAAATCATCACAAAGCCAAAACATCAGCGGGGCCAAAGGCATCACAGTCGTGCACATAAATCACAAGTTAAGTATTAAATGCATGTGGTGATTAAATCAGTAATAATTACAGTCCAGGGAAGCCCTGTCTCTTCTCAGTATCTGTGCTGTCGTGGACTGAGGGAGGTTCTGAATTGATGAGCAGAGTTGATTTGTTTTATTTGAAATGAACAGGATGAACTAAGGCACCTAAGGCACTATGTCATCAGAAACTAACATACCAACGCATTACTTTTTGCTGTTGTTGTTGTTTTTTTTTTTTCTTGTTTTTTGTTTGTTTGTATGTTTGTTTGTTAGTTTGTTTTGTCTTCAGCTTTTCAATGACTGGATAGAGGGCGCTGTCCAAGGTGCTGAATCCTAACTTTTTTTCTCTCTCTCTCTCTGGAATTGTCTTGCTTTTACCACTAGGGGGATACCTTCACCTCAGGACTGAATGCCTCAATCTCCATGACAACAATTACGCTGTCTACCACTAGGCCTACTGCAGTTTTATAAAACATGACCACAAGAGGGAGCCCTTATTTAATCTTTATTAGTCTGTTTTCATAATGATGATGATATTTGTTACTACAACATCTACTACTGACACTATTGTAGTTTTATTGACTTATTCCAGTCAATTCCAGTTATTATTCCAGAGTATTAGAGAGTTCAATAATAATTATGTATGTTCTGTATATTTTAACAATTTAACAGTTCACATTATTAGGTGGCAAGTCCTTACTTGGTCCTCCATTGATACTGTATCAGAAGGAGTGATGTAGCTCACGATTTACTGATTAGATTTTAAGTTGCTAGTTTCAGAATCTTTAAAAAATTTCAACATGTTGTTTGTTACAATGCTGATAGGCAAGACTTGGTATGGATAATGCCCAGCGGCAGTGACATCATATCATAATAAAACAGTTAATATATCGTCTTTTTGAATGTATGATAAATAGGATGAATTTTGCACCTTCTCCCCCAGCTTGCTAAATGTAGGGACACAGGCATAGAAAGTCTGACCACAATGAGAGAAAGAAATGATTGTATTGACAGAGGAAAAATTAACTTCTGTTGAGGCTTTTCTTTTATTTATTTTAGTAAAAGGAAATGTCCTGTAGCAAAAAAAACAAAAAAAAAAACAGGAAACAGAATATCTTCCCAGAGAAAGGTGCTGAAAGCAGACTCTGTCGTTTCTCAGTCGGAGACTGGTGTTCAGGCAACAGACTTTCCGTGCCTAGTCAAAACTATCTAACTAAATCAAAACGATACCCATTTTGCCTGTTGCTGTTGCCTGTTGTCGCAATTTAATATGACGCGGAACGGCGAGTGAATATGTAGGCTACGTACACCAATAAGTTCGTACCACAGCGTAAGAAGAGGACGTCGACGTAGAGTAGGCGCTTGTTTAATGTGGTTGAGTTCGCATTTGCGTTCACACTGCTTTAAGAATGTGGTCCTATGTGGTCCAGACCACCTCCGAATGTGGTCTGAGTGATCAGATCTTGATGCGACCTCAGTGCTCACTGGATGCGTTTACACCTGTACTTTTGAGCTGTCCACTTGTGATCGGATCACCAAAATCAGATCGTAATGCAAGGTGTAAACAGGGCCACTGTCTCTGCTCAACTGCACTTTACACATTCCTGCCACTAGATGTCCTGTCTGTACAAGGGGATGGCATTCAAAGTGTTTATTCAAATAAGTGTTGGTCAAAAACAAACAAACAAACAAATTTAAAAAAAAGTCTTGTTGATATCACTGAGCATTTTTCATACTGACTTCTGAACAATGGCCACAGCTGTAGGACCTCAGTTATTCTTAAAACATAACACTGGTGTGTAACATAGTCATTCTGGCCTCAGTTCTGTGACTGATCTGAAATATGTTCTGCTCTTTGATGCTGTTTCATTCAAACTAATGGGGCATATAATTCAAGGGATGTCCTACTGTGAAAGACAGGATGAGCTGTCTCTAAATGAGGAAGACCTGAGCACTTAATTTAATTTTTCTTTATTATTATTATATTTTTATTATGTATACACTTTCACAACTCAGACTACTGTTAGTTCTATATGATTTAGTTTTTGAAGGAGTATCTCTTCAATTTGGATTGAAGCTGCTGTCCAAGGTTCTTCATCTTCCAATATAATCCAGTAGATTCCTTCTTTGACCACTAGGGGAGCAATTTCACCTGTTGGATGACTGTCGGCACACCCTCCTCTTCCACAGCACCAATAATATGGTTAAGGTAAGAGTAAAGATTAGAGCCAGTATACACACTTGTCTTGTCTGCTCTATGAGTGAACACAGTGGTATATATGCTCTCTGCTCTAGAACTGATCCTGAATAAACGATGGAAAACATTTTCATATTTTGTCTCTCTGTCTCTCTCTCTCTCTCTCTCTCTCTCTCTCTCTCTCTCTCTCTCTTTCTCTCTCTCTCTCTCGCTCCATAAACATTTCAGAAGCCAGATTTATTGATTCTATCATCAGATGCTCAGATGTGGCTTTCGAAACTCTGGCCATCAGTCACCTTTTCATCTTCATGCCAGAACTTTCTTTTTCATGTTAGACCTATGTTAAGACTTTCTTGTATTATCAGATGTTGAGTGTTTCGTAGTGCTGGACTTGTTAACCTGCGTCAGGACTGAGTGGATGATGAAAATCTAATCAAACTGTTAGATCTTGCTGAGTGGAGTTCATTTTGGCAAAACTGTCATTGATCTGTGAGAAAACACACACACATACACTCACACGCACACACACATGCACACACACACACACACACACACACACACACACACACACACACACACACACACACACTTATAAATGGAAAGTGGTCATATGACTCTCATACCACAATTTTTTATCCCTCTATGGCTTGTTCTGACTCATAAATGATTCTTTAGGCTCTAATTTTTTCTGTGTGGTTGTCACCTTTACGCTGAGAAGCATAAAGTGAACAAACTTCAAGACCATTTCAAATCGGAGTTTAGTGTGTCTGACTAAATGCTGACAAACTACATGTTCTGCCAAAACCCTTAAAGAAACAATATATTTTATTCATGATCACAACTAAAATGTTCAAAGAAATGTCTTGTCTCAGACCTCAGATCTTTATCATCTAAACACAGGTTGAAATCCCTTGCTCTATATCATATCTCAATGTTTAATTTCTCTATAGAGCTCTGCAAACAGCTAGAGGGTGTGTGTGTATGTGTGTGTGTCAGTGTGTGTGTGTGTGTGTGTGTGTGTGTGTGTGTGGTGTGTGTGATTGCATATCTTAAGTAGATGTGTTAAAGGTGTTGAACTTTGTTCAAACAAAGTGAACAAAGTTCAACACCTTTTTAATCCACAGACACTGAAGATGTGATCCTAAGTAGGGAGAGGAGAGAGACACAGATAGAGGAGAGAGACACTCATACAAACCTAGGGCAAAATTCTATTTGTTCCATAATTATCAAACCATCTTTAACCTTTTCATGAGCTGTGTCCCGTTTAGCGTGACTGGCTGAATGCCGATAAAGTACATGTTCTGCCAAAATTCTTAAAGAAATGTTCAAAGAAATGTGTACTCTCAGAGCATCTTTAAATTTGGTTTGTTTGGTTATTTAAAATTATCAACGAAAGGAGGAACCTTTCATCTTTT
This sequence comes from Chanos chanos, assembly GCF_902362185.1. Classification (NCBI taxonomy): domain Eukaryota; kingdom Metazoa; phylum Chordata; class Actinopteri; order Gonorynchiformes; family Chanidae; genus Chanos; species Chanos chanos. The sequence goes on along the minus strand of NC_044501.1, from coordinate 5,827,057 downwards.
GGATCTTTTTTCACCATGACTTCCTGTTTTTAGTTCTTTACAGGAAGTGAAATCAGTAGTCATAGCAGTAACCATTTCTGGGAAATAAAACCAAAGGAAAAAAAAAAAAAAAAAAAAACTTGTGAAATGCCCCACTCTCTAAGAGAAGGGGGTGGGGTTTCAGTTCCCCTTTCTCTGTGAATTATAACCAAGCCGTTTGGTATAGGTTATTCATTAACCTTCTCATAATAAAATTCATAAAACATTCTTATATTATCATACAAATTTTGATTCATGTGTCAGAGGAAAGTAATAACAGTAATAATTCATATAATACTTTATTTGAACAGTTCAGTCTACTAGTTGTTTAAATCCAAATGGTGAATATTCAGTGAACCATCACTGTAAAGACAAAGAGAAACTAAAGGAATTCCGATAAGAAAGAGAAAAGAAAGATTTATCAGAGAGAGAGAGAGGGATGGTTTCTAGTTGAAGGATTTTAGACGACTTGTTTGAGAGAGAGAGATGTTTTAACATGAGAAGAGGAAGTGAGGGAGGGTTTGTACAGTAAAATGTGCTATTCACACTCTCTAAGGACATATTGTTGGGTAGACTATATTTATACGTGTGACAACTTTCCTTTGGCAGTCAGACGATGGTGCTGAGACCTGCAACACCATGGTAAGAGACACAAGACAGTAACTTTTCCCTCTTAAAGAGCCATGCTATTTTTTAAATAGATTTTTAAATTTAAAATTTAAAGTAAAATTTATTACATTTAAAATAGAATACAGTATTGAACCTTCTTCTGCTAAGTAATGTGAGAAATGAACTGACTCATGTCTTTGACTTTATTGTACCTGTAATTGGAGTAATAAGCAATTGGTAATTTTTTTTAAAATAACGAACTATATTTTAGCCCTGTGATCAACCTGTCCAGGGTGATTCCTCACATTTCTCCCAATGAATTCTGGAATAGGCTCCAGCACCTCCCGCGACCCTAACTGGGATAAAGGGCTTAGATAGTGAGTGAGTGAGTGAGTGAGTGAGTGAGAACTATATTTTAAATGTATGTTTTAGACAATATTGAATACAGTGATAATAGTGTCTAAAAGTATTTTTACTTCCTAAAATGTTGTGAGTTATTAAAAAACTAAAACAATATTATTACACAGGTTAATGTGATGCCATCATTTGTAATGTCTCTTCCTCCTTCTCTGGTCTTTCTGTTTATGGTTCAGGGTAAGTCTTTTCTCTCTCCTTATTCTATAAAAAATGAAATGAAACAATGTAGGAGGTTTATGTGTAGAAAATGAATGCATTTCCTGTACCAACACTAGAGTTGGTCTCTGTGTACTATGTTCTTTGCTTTGTGTTTCATTAAGAAAAGTCTCACTGTATGAGATGAATGTATGTGAAATGAATCAGAGAGACTGTGTAACTGTGCTTAAGACCTCTGTGTACGTTGATCTCACAGTTCACACATCTAGATAATAAAAGCGGTACCACTTTACATAAGACTACCCTTATAAAGGTGTTTGTGAATGGTTTATAATCAGACTATTAATTAGGTTGTGAACACTTTATAAATCATTAATAAGCTGTTATAAACCATTAGATAAAAAGCACAACAGTCACCTGGTGCTTGCCAGATAGTGATCCCACATTTATGTGTACAGTTAAGCCTCCGATCTCATTGGTTACTTCGCTTACTTTGTCTTCTCCATCAGCCAGCATTTAAACCTGTCAGCCCCATCAGATATTTGTCAATAAGTTACTAGCATTTAACCATCAGTAGCATTTCTTAATGGTCAAAAAGTTTCATTTGGCGTATCAAATTACTGCATATTAAATTTTCATATCAAATTACCAGATTCATACACTAAGGCTGCAATATTGTTTATCTTGACATTTTCAGCATGCTATCAGCAGCCGTCCCCATTATTATCACAGGTATTGATATGACATATGCTATCATATTAAAGTGGTATATTGTGATGCATGTTGGGGGGGTAGATGGGTGGAGCTTCCCAGCATGCCTTGGGGCGATGAACTGTTGTTTAACCCCAGTTCGCTATTGTTCAGTTTATGTTTCTTGTTGTGGCTTGCAGAAGTTTATGTGTATTGTTCATCATGTAGTCTTTGTGTTGTTTTGTTAATAATTGTGATGGTTTAATGTTATCTGTGTACGGTAAATGTAATTGTCTGTGTGAATTATGTACTTCCTGCCTACCCTTCAAAACATTTTGGGTATGTCACATCCTGGTTTGCACTGTTGCAAAATAAAAGGTAGTGTTATCACTAACGATCTAACAATTCATTAGTAATCGGTGATGTGTTTTATGTTTTACAGTTAGGTTCTATTTAACAGTTAAAAATGTTAATAAGTCATTAGTAAATGATGATGTGTTTTACACTTAACAATGATGCTCCCTTTTAGCAGTTATAAATGTTAGTAACTCATTAGTAAATGGTGACTTTACAATAAGGCTCCCTTTTTCCAGATACTTTGCTCACACAACATTTGTTTAGACACAAATGACCGTCTACCAAAGTATCATTACACATCATGTATGATGATGATGTGTGTTTTATGTGTTTCAGGTATTTATGGTCAGAGTTGGGGTGTGTGGTACAGGCCTGATAGTATCTGTGCCGTGAAGGGTTCATCAGTAAACATGCCCTGCTCTTACACATATCCCAGCGGTTATAGAGTTAAAACAGTTTACTGGACAAAAAATGAAAATGGTAACCGCCCTGAATTGTCTGAAGAGCCAGCTTATAGAGGCAGGTTTCAATACCTTGGAGATAAACAGTTAGACTGTAGCATGAAACTGAGTGATGTGAGAGAGAGAGATGCAGTTATGTATCTATTCAGATTTGAAACAGATAAAACAGGGGGGAAATGGACTGGTTCACCTGGAGTCCGACTCTCAGTTACAGGTATTTTCACAACATCTATAGATACATGAAACTTTATCATTATCATTATTATCATTATTAATACAGTATTTAAATGAGCACCAAACATCTCTCATTATTATGATACAATTGAATCTGAGATCTTCTCTGTTCTCTCCTGTTTTCAGACCTACACGTGGAGACTCCAGAGAGAGTGAAGGAGGGTGATACAGTCACTCTGAAATGTAGAACCACCTGTTCTCTGAGTAACAGTCCAACCTTCATCTGGTATAAAAATGGACATGTTTTAACAAGGAAAAACATGAAGAACAATGAATTCTCTCTCCAGTCAGTCAGCTCTGATGATAGAGGCAGTTATATGTGTGCTGTACAAAGTCATGAGAATCTTCCCTCTCCTGCTGTCACTCTCGCTGTCATATGTGAGTAGAAATTTATTTCATGAACCATATGTACTGTGACATCACTCATGGAGTTAAACAATCACAGACAGATGTCCGTGAAGATTCTCAGTAATCCAGGTCATGGTTATCCAAGAAGGGGTTAAGTCGAGGTCAACTGGACTTGATTTGTAGATACCTAAAGACCTTTCATCTTTCATCCAAGAGGCTTCTTCAGCTCTGACTGACTCGTGTGGAATCTCGTGTATTTAACCTCTGTGGGCTCATTATCAAGGCCATTCATGTCACTTGGTTTGTTAGTTCTCCTGGTAGTTGTAACGACAGTAGATAGAGTCGCTGGCGTCACACGCGGCCAAGTGTGAATGATTGTTACATCTCCTAGGAAGGGATGAAAGGACAGCATTGTAGGTGAGAGGTGAAACATCTTCAATGATCTCCAAAGCAAGTCCAGCTGCCCTCCACTTAAGCCCCTCTTTGACAATCAAAGACAGCTTACACCTACTTCACATCACAAGGTGAACAGTTCTACCTCCATTAGATATCTCTGTAGAAATGCATATATATCTAATGGGGATTAAGATATATGATATGACTCTTCGTGTTTGTAGTTTCATTCTGGCCTCAGTGGTCATTGTGATTTTTCTATATTTTGTTTTGACTAGATTCTCCAAAGAAGACCACAGTGTCAGTCAGTCCCTCTGGTGAAATAGTGGAGGGCAGTTCAGTGACTCTGACCTGCAGCAGTGATGCTAATCCACCAGCCACCTACACCTGGTTTATGAAGAATGGAACTGTCACTATAGGAAAAGAAGTGACCTACAGGATCAACAAGATCAGCTCTGAGGACAGTGGAGAATATCACTGCAAATCCAATAATAAACAAGGACATCAGTATTCAAATACTGTATCTCTAAATGTCTTATGTAAGTAAGATATGATGTGACTCTTCGTGTTTGTAGTTTCATTATTACCTCAGTGGTCATTGTGATTTTTCTATATTTTGTTTTGACTAGATCCTCCAAAGAAGACCACAGTGTCAGTCAGTCCCTCTGGTGAAATAGTGGAGGGCAGTTCAGTGACTCTGACCTGCAGCAGTGATGCTAATCCACCAGCCACCTACACCTGGTTTATGAAGAATGAAACTGTCACTATAGGAAAAGAAGAGACCTACAGGATCAACAAGATCAGCTCTGAGGACAGTGGAGAATATCACTGCAAGTCCAGTAATCAACATGGACATCAGTATTCAAATACTGTATCTCTAAATGTTTTATGTAAGTAAGATATGATGTGACTCTGTGTTTGTGGTTTCATTAATTACCTCAGTAGTGAATGTGCATTTTGTATACTCTGTTTTCTCTAGATCCTCCAAGATATACCACAGTGTCAGTCAATGCATCTGGTGAAATAGTGGCAGGCAGTTCAGTGACTCTGACCTGTAGCAGTGATGCTAATCCACCACAGATAAACTACACCTGGTATAAAGAGAGTCTAACTTCACCTGTAGGATATGGACAGACTTACATCATCAACAACATTCAGTCCAATAACAGCGGACTATACTACTGTGAGGCCCAGAATAAACATGGCTCTCAGAGAACCACTGCTGTACCAATCAAAGAGAAAGGTATGGAAACTGCCACTGATGTTGTCATATAAAATCTGACTTAACTAGAGACGCATTTCCACAAGAAAATATGAATGCGATTGCACTGCAGCATCATCAAATCTTAACTGTAGAAATACTGGATCTGTGTCAAACTGAAGTTTAGAAACAGAGCAAAAGACCATTGAATCCAACTATTGAGCTAATGCCATCTAAGATACAATTGTTGTCCCCTCAGTTTTCACTGTGGCCTTAAGCCAGGGTGATAAAACGATTTTGATACGTATCGCAATAGACACTTTGTCAACAGCAATAAGAAAACTGTTCAACAGAATGTTCTATAGTTTCACTTATATCCATTAAATACAAACTGCAAGGAAAGCACATAAAGAATACAAAAAGTTTGTTTGCATGAACAAACGCCAAATGTGCTCACCACTGGCTCATAAACAGCCTATCATATCCCTTGATAATAGAGCATGCTTTGAGTGACACGCAAACAGCCAATCATTTAAAAGGTGTATTGTTCTGTCGCACCATCAACATTTGACAGAACAACAGAAACAGCGTGGAAGTGAGAAAATGAGTGCAGACGCTGAGGAAATTGTTGATAAAAGTAAAGCAGTTCAATTCAAAATTATGATGGAATATTAGAGCCACATTGAGGAAGAAAAAAAAATTCTGAGCTTCTGAGAATAATGTCGTAGTGTTACGTGAATAAAGTAGTATTAGGAGAATAAAGTTGTAATTTAACAAGAAAAAAGTGATACTATTACAAGAATAAATATTATGAGAGAAAAGTTGTAATTTTAGGCTTTGTGTTATGTTAGAGGGGAAATATCAGGAGAGCAGCCTGCCGCCTGTGTTAAAATGAGGAACATGGAGCATCTTGTGAAGTTATATTTTAGTACGAGTTTCACAAATTACGAAATACTTAATCTTTTGTCACATCAGCAGCACATTATCATATGTATCAGGACTTGAAAAGATTGTGCAGGAAACTGTGTCTATTCCAAAGAAAGAATCACATGGACTTGGAGGAAATTGCCTCTTTTGTTACGATTTTATTCTTGCAATATGATTTTTTCTTGTAATATTACAACTTTTTTTCTTGATTATATTATGCCTTTATTCTCATTAAATTACGACTTTATTCTCGTAATATTATGACTTTTTTTCTCAATTACGACTTCGATCTTATTCTTGAAATCTCAGAATTTTTTCCCCTCAGTGTGGTCCAATACTCCGTCATACAAAATATAGTGGTTAAATTCAACCTTTTTTTCTTTTCTCCTGTAATTAATCAAAATAGGTCATCAAAATCATCCATAATTATCGATATAGACTGAAAGGAAAATTTTTATGAAGATATTTTTTTCAGCTATATCTCCCAGCCCTGAGCCTAATCATAAGGGCTACATGTTTGCCCCCTCTCAAATCTCAAATGCCCCCTCAGCCATTGCACCCTGCAGCCGGCCCTGGTATAATTAAAGCAAATAAATCAGTTTGAAATAACCTGAATTCATGAATTTCCACGTATTACTTGAAATTATTATAGTCGAAAGAGCCATTAGTTCGACCAACTAAAAGCAGTCATGTAACATGCACTAGAATGAATTATGTTTATCCAAGTCTCACGGGTGTCCCTGCTATTGGGAGACTGCATCTGCAGCAACCGTGCGAAAAACACTGGATGGAAAGAAACGGTAAGAGTTCCTTCCAGTAAGGCAGCTTACAGCTCATACAGCTGAGACTTGGTTTTCAATTGTTAGTGCATGCCTATAACGCCAAGTTTGTTGTGGTTTTTCAGGTGGTTTCCATTTAAATGACAAAGAATCTATCATTAGGTTTATATTTACATGTTTATTGAATCTTAATTTGTTAGATCAAACTTTGAATGAACATGCTTTATTTTCGTGGAAAAACCTTCCCCAATGAAATTAAAAGGGTTTTCACACTGTTTCACACTAGACCTGGGTTAAGTGTCCGTTGGAATACACGACTAATGTTTACATTCTACCATTGTTTACTTTACCCCCGTTTCACACTGACACCTTCTAGCCCCACGTTTAGTGGAATTTCAGGGGATAACACTGGTCAGTACACCGGTTTTAATTTTCCGAACGGTATGAATTTTTCATATACCGCCATTCTGTAGCATAGCTGAAACAACAGCTATAACGTATCAATAAGCAGTAAATTACATAACGTTGTTGGCCGTTAGAAGCCGGAGTACTATGAGTTTAGGAGAGGGGACCCCTGTGCATATCCTCCTTGCACTGTTATAACTTTGACACAACAGTTGATTACCCACAACTCATTCTCTTTAATAAGGAAAAGCTCTATAGCTCACAACAATTTGTGACTCATACACAATTTGTAATACTAATAATTGTACGTTCACAAAATTACACCGCCGAGCGGCATACTGGGTACAGTTTGCCAGGTAGCATAACAGTCTGTTAATAGCTGGGATCAACTCCGTTGGTAGATTAAAGAACAGAAAAAAGAGATCGAGGATGAAAAAACTGGAGAGGCCCAAGAGAGGAGCTGTGTCTGCAGTTTGGAAGTTTTTTGGTTTGAAAAAAATCCGACGCAGACAAAAGACTCGTCCACACCAAGCTGAAGCTGAAGGTAAAACTGAAAACGCAGATTTACGCAGATTAAAACGTTTCTCCGTACACAATATCATTTTCGTACCATTTTCCAAATTTTCCACGTCCACGCCAAAACGCTGAAACGTTTACAGAGCAGCACTGACTGCATTTCGCCTGCCATGTTTGTCTGTGTCTTCAGCACGTCATTGTTTTCTCTATCCACATTTACAACGCGAACCCAACGTTCTCAAGTTTATGCATCTCACAGAGCGTTTTCAGAAAGTATTGTTTTCTGTGGAGGAAAACGCTGTTTTAGTATGGACGGAAGGGTTAAATGGAGAAATAATCATGTTTCTTCAAATTTACCTGGTTTAGTGTGGACAGGAACACTTTGAGTATTTTAGGTCAGTTTACAGTGTTTATCGAACTATCTTAAAATATTTCGTTTTAAAAACAAGCAATGTTAAAGTTGTTGAATCTATTTATTTTTAAGTTCTGTTTTTACTATGTTGCAGTTTGCACAATAAAAACTGTTTACATTTTGCAATTGTTTCATGGATATACTGTGTTATTACACATGATGACATATTGTATCTTTTTTGGGGGGCCACGCAAACCCTATAATCAAAGGCTTCATTATATACATGATGAAATTAAAATGTTTTTATATTCTGTGTACTCCTGACAGTAGAATAAGTCACTATAAACCTATATAAAGGCCCAGTCATGAAAAAAAAAGAAAAATACCGTGATATACCGTGAAACCGCCAGAATCTTCAAAAAAAATACAGTGATACAAATTTTTGGTCATACCACTCAGCGCCAGGATAACCCCCCAACCTCGGGGCTAACCCTGCTCTGGACCAGGGCCAGCAAGCCTTAGGCTAAAGTCGGGGTTAACCCACTTTGGAATGTGCCAGGATTGTGAAAAGCCCCCAGTTGTAAGATTTTCCTTGTGTAGAAGCAGCACCAAAAACTGTAGTACTTCATCCTACTACCTTAAATAGAACAATATGCGATGGCTGACACCATCACATAACTAGAGCTATGTCGAAGTGATTTGTACTTTGTTTTCTCAGGAGACTACAACACTATCATTTACGCAGTTACTGGGATCACAGTGTGTGGAGGAACTCTACTTCTCATTGGTTTAATGTGGATGAGGTCAGTCAACATGTGGGAATTTTACATTCAAAATCTCAGTGATTAATAATCCAACTTGTCTACCTCTGAGTATGTTTGTAGAAGTAGAAAAAAAATCATATTGTTGGCAAAAATATTATTTCCTCATCATATCTTCATTCACTTGTGTATCAGTAAAAAGAAGAAAAGCGGGAGCAATCCTGCAGAACAAAGTTCAAAACAGGCACGTATTCTTGTTTATTATTATTATTATTATTATTATTATTATTATTATTATTATTATTGACATTGTTGTTGTTTTCATTGTTGTTCTATTTATTGCTGAATCTCTCAGGATGTTGCCTGAGGTGCTGTTACAATGCCATGCTATTCTGATTTGGTTTGGCGAGTGAATGAGTCACACTTAAGCTTTTCAGCAGAAATGAGAATATGAAAATTTAATGATACATTCAATAAAAATAATAATCAGAAAGTCAGTGCTTATGCACACTGATGTTTTTAGGTTGTGTTATTAACTAAGTCCGGCAGAACGCTGGGAGCATGTGTTGAACATTGTTTGTTTACTCTTCTTACAGTAAGTTGAGAGAAAAGACAAAGATTTTCCATTTTGTTTTAGGGTATAAGGTTTGGTGAACAGGGATCATGTACTTCCATGCTACTGTATCAGGGTTTTTTTTTTTCATCTTTTTGTCCATGACAAAGCCACAGCCTCCTGTGTCAAACCATCTACACATTCCTCCACTCCACCCCTCTACTGGAGGAACTGTGGTGAAAACACTAGGGATGATTATCCCGTAGTTGTCCCTGATCAACCCCTGCATCAGCACAGGCCCAGAAAGTCAAGATCTCTCCTGTTTGGTTAAGGAGCTTTACAATGGGCCACTGAGCAAAGGACAAGGGAGGAACATTTTATGTCTGTGTGATGAATTACTGCCACTTCATAAACTGATATGAAACCCAAGTCATGCAGGAAATTGCTGTTAATGTTGGTAATGAATTAAGACAGGAGCTGGAGCATGTGCTCAGTGGTGTTTGATTGCTCCTCTGATGTTAAGTTTGTGTTGGAGTTTGTGATGTAATAGCGAGTTTGTTAAAACTGCACCAAAAGAGTAACACTGAGAAGTGATTTATTTGTTTATGTCTGTTGTTGTTGTTTTTTTGTTTTGTTTTGTTTTGTTTACCCAGAATTTATTTTTTTAACAGAAATTGTCAAGTCATCATTTAAATACTCTAGAATGAACAGTTATGTAAGTTTATGCTGTATAAAAACATCTTTTTTTCAATTGCTTTACTAATGTGTCTTACAGGACATTTTGTATAATAATGTCCCACCAAGCGGCTTCAGTGATGGCACCAAATCACATGACCCAAACACTCAGGATGACCCAGCCAATCAGGATGATGAACTGTATGCCAACATTTCTTTTTCAAAAACTGAGTCATCATGCTCTGTCTCTAACATCTGTTACGATGATATATATGCTAACATGTAGACATGGTGACAATGTCATGAAAACAACACAGGCAGATGACATTCAATGACAGTGTAGTTTGGAGGTTTCCTCTTTATTTTGTTTCTTTATTTTCTCCACAATGTTGTTTCTGGGCTGTCTTTTGGGTTGAGCATTTTGGGACAGTTGTCATTTACATTTACATATTTTAAAATTTTACTTATGCATTCATTGTTTAAATGTTAAGTATAATGTTTTTAATGCAATGCTGAGACCAGTGTAAAGTTATAATTTGAACTATTGCCTCTCTGTAGATTGATATAATTAAAAATACTTCTTCTATATTCTACACAGTGTCATTTTTGCTGAAATCTGCCATTTTGAGTTCTCGTTTGAAATCATGAAATGAATGTAAATTCCTGATAATCAAAGGTTTAAAATGCTTTTCTGTTATTGTCCTTTGGTGACATTGATTTCAGATGTGTTTTATGTTGTTATGTTTTTATCACAGTTTGATGTTGCCTAATACTGATATGATTTTAATGTTGTATATGTTCAGGAAAATGAATCTATTCATTCTCCTGATGTACCTGGAAGTGGATCATTGTTAATGTTCAATAAACATGTCATTTCAGTCCGTCACTGTGGATAATTCTTGCGTTACTATGGCTACTAAATCTCCAGAGCTCAGCAGTATTGAGACAATATCTCTGCTCTAATCCAGAAAGCAAACAAATCCAAATCGTTAGGCAAGAGATTGGTCAAAAACAGGGTACAAACAAGGTCAAAGCCAGAGATCCACGGGGCAACCAAATCCAAAACGTTAAGCAAAAACAGGTCCAGGTAAACACGGTCAAACATACAAAATCACAGAGGGCAAACTTTCACAGGCAGGCACAGACAGAAAACGGTCACAATCTGTCAAAGAACAGACGCCAGCACAGGGCTTAATTACACAGAACAATTGTCTTGAAGGACAGGTGATTGGTGGAAGTAAATGAGGCAATGATAGAAATCAGGTGAGGGGCAGGGACAGGAGAACACAGGAACAAACAGAAGCACATGGCAATACTAGACACAAACAAAGGCACATGGCAACACAATACCCAGAATGGCCAGCAGGGCGGCCAAAAGACAAAGTCCTGACAGGAGTACTGACAGGAACCATCTTCAGTCCTGTAATGGTTACATGCTTTGAAGTGGTGTCTCTAAATTCAGTAGATTGACAGCTCTGGAGTGTAGTGACATTTCCAACCTGTTCTCATGGAACTGGAATTGAACATTAACATGTGTTCACATACACCATGGACAAAACACCAATAATCGAATTTACTTGAGAAACTGTTGCAGTTCTTTGTTGAATCCTTTAGAGGGCACTAGTTCACCTCTCTCAGTTCTCAATTTCATTTCCAATACAATGTCTTCAATGTCATTTCATTAAGAACTGATATACAAAAGGTTGTTTTAGAAACGTTTCTGATGCTTAAGATTAACACTTAGGGGTAAAAGCAAGTTTACAACTGCTATACAATTATGAAGAACAGGCCCAGCAGGTAAACAGTTAATCAAAACAATCTCTGAAGAAGACACCAGTACAACAGAGGGTGAACAGACACATTGACACCCACTGTCAGAACCGTCTCTTGATGATTCATGCCAAATTTGATGGTTATTTATTCACCGGTCTAAGACAAGTTTGCAAAAGTAGGTTTTTTCGAAAAATTCCATACAGTGGATGATTCTGTTCAGTTCATCGTGACCTGGGGATTCAGGGGACATACAGATCACAACTCTAGGACAAATGGTTCAAAAGTCATAAGCAAAAATGCACTCTGAAATTTGGCCTGTTAATGGCGCCACAGGGAGTGACAGATTGGCCCCCTTTTTTTTTTTTTCTTCTTTTTTGCTTTTCAGAAACATAAATCATAAAGACAGTAATTAAAATTTGAATGATGAACTTTATTAACCTTTTTTTATGGCAGAGTTTCTGTTTTTGAAGCAAGAAACAGGAAGTGACAGGACACCTCGCAATGAGAGAAGTGTGAAAGAATGGAGTGTTACCATAGCAACGGTGCCACGTTGCTCACACATTACTTAGAATAACCTTTGAATTCACAAGTTCAAATTTTATCGATCGCTCCTTATCAAAAGCGAGAGAGAGAGAGAGAGAGAGAGAGAGAGAGAGAGAGAGAGAGAGAGAGAGAGAGAGAGAGACAGGACTTCCTCATCCTGTGACTGAGTGCACTCCTCTCTATCTCTCATTACATACAAATGACTGACTCTAGTTCATTTTTGGTTGATCTGAAAACTCCAACCAAACTAGCATATGGTCTAAATAGTGGAAACTCTGGCTGACTGAACTCACATCAGTCACAGACAGCTATTGACATGGTAAGTATATTGATATTGGGTATCAATATCGGGCATCGATACCAAAGGTACCACCATAGATGGCATGCAGGCAGTTTTTAAGAAATATTGACAGATGTTAAACAGCTAATTAATTAATATTTTAATAACAGCTTTGTCATCTATAATCAATTACAATAATTACAAACCTGGTATAACCTGAGGTAACAATCAGTCTGTCCTCCACTGGGAGCGTTTGTTAACATGTTCATGCTTTTGCACAGCAGTTTTCTATTTTGTCTGGTAAGTACTAACAGCATAGAGGTTCAAGTCTGTGTTGGATGCTCAAATGCCTGAGGCATGTTAAAAAAAAAAAAATAAATAAATAAATAAAGGTCAGTAACCATGACAACCTGTGTTTGAGATAAAGCCCTACTGCTCTATCTACATATATATCTGTTAAGAGTGTAACTTCTGTGCTTTGAGTGTTAACCTTCGTAGCATTAACCAAAGATCTTTTCTGGGTTCGTGTCAAAAGTTCAAACCGTATGTCCGCAGTTTCACGCCCCGGAAAGAAACAAACTGTGACAGTTGGTGGCTGATTGGCATCTCCAACCCCAGACACCATAACATTCTTAATGCTGTTTACGCTGGTCTGATCTAAGACTCTCCCTTTACCATTCTTGTGGGCATGCAGCCATCTCAAATCATACACTCAAAGAATTGAGAATCGTTAGTGCTACAGCAAATCTTTTGTTGAAGAGGCCAAGGAAATCCCCCAGGCTTCAGCTCAAAGCCCAGTTAGATGGTTCTGGAAGAACCTGCTGCTACTCCAACTGGAAGGTAATAGAATAAGCTTAGAACATTAGAATCCACCAACTGTTACAGTATCTGACTGGGCCAGACTAGAGGTAGCATCTGTTAGTTTGTCAAAATGTGGACTTTTTATGTTCATTTGAATTGTTCTCTCACACACATGCACAACAAGTGTGTGTATGTTTATGTGTGTGTGTGTGTGTGTGTGTGTGTTTGTGGTTGGGGGTGGAGTTAATGAGATAGAAGAACGTGTTGTGATGTGATATATCTGTGATAGAACTGATGTTTCTCACTCAGTTGTGTGCCACTCTGCTGAGAGGAAACAGGGTCGCTAAAAAACAGGATCTGTGCTACTGTCTGAAGTTGGTGTGACTGGCTGTAACTGGTTTGACTGGTCAGAATGAGGACTGTTCCTGTTGTCGTCTGTTGTCTCCTCTCTGGTGAGTTTAGTCTTCCTCTGTTTAGTCTACTACACTGCGTCAGACATTTTACATCAACATGTGAAGAGAAAGGTGATTAGATGAGAACTGTGTCTCGTTTCTTCATGACATGTGTGAATGGTTATTCAATGTATTTTTTTTTCAATTGTTTATTTATTTATTCATTTTTTATTCTCTTTTATTTGTAAGGGACCATGTACAACATTAACCATAAATGTTACCATTTGGTGCATAGTACCAGAGTTAGCCTAAGGCTAATTTTCATCGGCAATATCCTGGCAGGTCACAATTAAAACTTCCACTTGGTAACAGAGCAACATTAAGCAAACTAAAGCACAAAATACAAACCGCAAACAATGATGTATCACACACACACCTTGTCAGGACCATGAGTATGTTAAACAACTTAAAAGCAAAGGTAGTTGAGTACTAGGCAAAATGAAAATAATACAAAGTCAAGCAAAACACATAGAAAATACAGTCAGTGACTGCAAGGTTGAGAGGCTTTTAACAGATTTTTCAATATGACTTTAAAGCTTTTGATAGAACTACAACACTTTGTCATCTGGTAATGTCAGGGCACAGTCAAGGACAGATCCAGCAAAATCAGGTTTATTAGCCAACAGTCAAAAATCAGGAGGCAGAAGTCGAAATCCAAAACACAGTATAGGTATAATTGCAGTCCTAACACAGGGACACCAAAAGATGTAGGTGTGATAGAATTAATAAATCAGTCTCATAAAATTTATTAACCATTAATTTGGGTGTTCAATATTTTATAAATTAAACAACTAAGATTAATGGGATAAGCTAGCTGTAACACTGTGCTACAGTCTTAGAGAGTATTGCAGTACTAATGTATTACAATTACACTACTAAACCATAACACTCATGAACAACCAGGTTGGTGAAGGTAACTGGGAGTGCTTTGATGGCAGAGGTTGGCATTCGGTGAATACTGCGGCAGAAACAGACAGGACAACAGTTTATTTCAAAGATACTATTTATTAACCTAATCAACACTACTTGGCAAACTAATACTGATATGGTACAATCAAGAATCAGCAGCAAATAGAATGATCAAAGGGTAAATGGTAACAAAATGGTGATGAGTCTATGTGCAGGTATTCAGTGTAGGACTGAATGAGTGTTAGACCAGAGATGAGTGAGCGTGTGTGTGTGTGTGTGAGAGAGAGAGAGAGAGAGAGAGAGAGAGAGAGCGTGCGTGCATGTAGGTGTGTGCCCAGCTGCGCGCTGAAGAGAGAGGGAGGAGTTCTTTGGAGAGAGGCTGTGCGCATGTGCACAGGCAAGAGGTATGCGTGGTATGTGGATGTAGTAATCCCAATGTTGGAGGTGTGCAATCAGGAAAAGGGAGTTAGAGAGAGAACGCATGCCAGATCAATCCTTCATAAGAAAATAATAAACGGCTAAAAACCGCAGCGTACATGAAATACAGTGTGTACATTAAAACCATAAAGAATTCATATGATAACACTTTCTTCACGTTAACCGCATATAATCTTAATACTAAAGTGTGCCCAGATACCAGCCTTACTTTGAATAGCTCATTGCGTGGCGACCGAAGGTGCATCTTTGGTGGCCTGATGAGCAGTGCAGTTCGCAGGTCCAGGGAGAAGCTCCTTTCCTTGTCACTTGAAGATCTTCGGGGCTCCGTTACTCGTCCGACGATCTTTAAGGGTTCTTGATTTAGTTCGTCGACGTTTAAAGAAATAAAAAGGGCTCCGGTCGCCTTTTCTTCCGTCGAATACTGTGTGCGTTACAGTGTAACTAGCCGGTAGAAGTTAAAGTTGCAACTGAAAGTAAATTCAGAGAAAGTAAATTAAACTTTGGTTGTACAAATGCTTCGTTGTTACTTTGTCCTTTTCTTCGGCAGAGAAAAAGAGACACCCGCTGCTAGCGAGCCGCTGCTAGAGCGAGCCGCTGCTAGGGGGTTGCAGAATTGCGGAGCTGGAAAGAGAAAGAGTTTGGAATTTTCCGCGGTTTTATGGCGAAAATTGCGTCAACACTGTATATGGTAGCTGGCTCCATTGCTGTATCCAATACCGTTACAGTGAAATCTGAGAAGATGGGTACAGATTACCCACGCAGTCAAGCAGGGAATTATGCGTAATATGTTCTACGGGCCTGACGACCCCTACAACAGGCAGAGTTCATAACCAGGAGAGCAATCAGAAACAGGCAAACAGTCCAAACAGCAGGCAGAGATCAGATCCAGAGACGGGCAAAAATCTAAAAGCAGGATACAGGCAAGCAGAGAATCCCACATCCAAGGGGCAAGAGTAACGTCAAATATACCAGGCAGAGGTCAAAACCATACAGCGCTTACAGAGCAACATGTAATACAATAAGACATGTGAGAAAGGATCATGGGCGGCACGGTGGCGCAGTGGATAGCGCTGTCGCCTCACAGCAAGAAGGTCTCGGGTTCGATTCCCGGCCGGGCGGCCAGAGTCCTTTCTGTGTGGAGTTTGCATGTTCTCCCCGTGTCTGCGTGGGTTTCCTCCGGGAGCTCCGGTTTCCTCCCACAGTCCAAAGACATGCAGGTTAGGTGAATTGGAGACACTAAATTGTCCCTAGGTATGAGTGTGAGTGTGATTGTCTGTGTGTCTGCCCTGCGATGGACTGGCGACCTGTCCAGGGTGTTTCCCCGCCTTTCGCCCTGTGACCGCTGGGATAGGCTCCAGCAACCCCCGCGACCCTAGTTAGGATAAGCGGCTTAGATAGTGAGTGAGAGAAAGGATCATGGCATGCATAAATATCTTGGCTGCATCCACAGAGAGAGAGAGAGAGTTTCTCTGCCTAGTTGTATTTAATAGTTTTTATCATTTTCTTGACATGTTTTTTTTTTAAATTAAGATGTGGATTCAATATTACGCCAAGACATTTAAGTTCAGTAACTATATCAATCTTTTCATCCTTAATGAAGATGTCAACATTAGGAGGTTGTACGTTGGTTTTGGAGAAAATCATACCTTTTGTCTTAATAATGTTCAAGCTTAAACAGGATTGATCAAGCCATTCAGCAATCCTTTCCATAGCAGCGGTTAACTTCATACATTTGTAACTGTATCCCATGGCACTGTTGTGGAAAATCATTAATATACAGTCTAAAGAATCAGTATTTTAGACTTTACAATAAGGCTCCCTTTTTCCAGATACTTTGCTCACACAACATTTGTTTAGACACAAATGATCGCCTACCAATGTATCATTAGACATCATGTATAATGATGATGTGTGTTTTATGTGTTTCAGGTATTTATGGTCAGAACTGGGGTGTGGAATATCCTGATAGTATCTGTGCCCTGAAGGGTTCATCAGTAACCATGTCCTGCTCCTACACATATCCCAGCGGTCATAGAGTTGAAACAGTTTATTGGACAAAAAATAAAAATGGTAAACGCCCTGAATTGTCTGAAGAGCCAGATTATAAAGGCAGGTTTCATTACCTTGGAGATAAACAGTCAGATTGTAGCATGAAACTGAGTGATGTGAGAGAGACAGATGCAGTTATGTATCTATTCAGATTTGAAACAGATAAAACAGAGGGGAAATGGACTGGTTCACTTGGAGTCCAACTCTCAGTTACAGGTATTTTCACAACATCTATAGATACATGAAACTTTATCATTATTGTTATTATCATTATTAATACAGTATGTATTTAAATGAGCACCAAACATCTCTCATTATTATGATATAATTGAATCTGAGATCTTCTCTGTTCTCTCCTGTTTTCAGACCTACACGTGGTGACTCCAGAGAGAGTGAAGGAGGGTGATACAGTCACTCTGAAATGTAGAACCACCTGTTGTCTGAGTAACACACCAACCTTCATCTGGTATAAAAATGGACATGTTTTAACAAGGAAAAACATGAAGAACAATGAACTCTCTTTCCAGTCAGTCAGCTCTGAGGATAGAGGCAGTTATATGTGTGCTGTACAAGGTCATGAGAATCTTCCCTCTCCTGCTGTCACTCTCACTGCCATATGTGAGTAGAAATTTATTTCATGAAACATATTTACTGTGACATCACTCATGGGCTTAAACAATCACAGACAAATGTCCGTGAAGATTCTCAGTAATCCAGGTCATGGTTATCCAAGAAGGGGTTAAGTTGAGGTCAACTGGACTTGATTTGTAGATACCTAAAGACCTTTCACCTTTCATCCAAGAGGCTTCTTCAGCTCTGACTGACTGGTGTGGAATCTCATGTATTTAACCGCTGTGGGCTCATTATCAAGGCCATTCATGTCACTTGGTTTGTTAGTTCTCCTGGTAGTTGTAACGACAGTAGATAGAGTCACTGGCGTCACACTCGGCCAAGTGCGAATGATTGTTACATCTCCTAGGAAGGGATGAAAGGACAGCATGTAGGTGAGAGGTGAAACATCTTCAATGATCTCCAAAGCAAGTCCAGCTGCCCTCTCGGTCATCATTTGGCAAAAGCTGGCATCATGCTGCTTCTCAGACTGGGAGAATAGGTATAAGTTAACAAGCTGGTTCGTCTCAAACAGGCCTGCCCAGCAATGCTGAATAATAATCATCCCCCTAAACAGCCTAAGTGGGAGGCTTACGCCTCACCCATACAGTCACTATGCTCTTGGTTAACACTGTCACCTTCTACATCAAAGACGTACACCTTTGGTGGTCTGAAACATTCTTCAGAATAAGTAAAGGATCTTCTTAGCTTAGCTGTTTGGCCTTTGAACAAGCGTGAAATGAACTTTGAATGTCAAACCTTGTGTCTACAATGTATTTATGTCATGGCCTTGCCTCACACAAGGTCTTCCAGCGATGGGCTGGTCTAAAGCTTCAGCAGAAGTTTCCCTGAGCCCTCTGCCTAATGGAGGCTTAGGAGGCTTAATATCCCTCTTATCTGCGTGATGGGTGACTCTCTCTGGTGACGGTCATCATAAAACGACATAAAATGCCCTTTTTTGAAATATAATGGTATTCTAATTGGAATAGTCTATGCAATAGTCCACAGTCTTTCATTCTTATGTCCATTTGGCACTGCCTAAGAGGTGAGGATCAGTGCTTCAGCTGTGAAGTGAGTCGGGGGAGGGGCTGCTTTTGTTGTGTCTGTTATCATCATCACTCCAAACACCTTCTTCCATTTTTCTGCAGATCCTGAAACCACCAAGTCTGTTTTGGTAAGAATGCAGCCTGCTGAGACAGATTGCACAAGTGAGTAAGAAGAGCACTACTCCATCACCACCACTTATACCCTTTTCCTGTGCAGCTATAGTGTGGTGCTGGCATGTAATACACAGGCATGTAGTTGGCCTGGTTTCAGTGTGGCAGCAGACTATGAGGATAGTTCCTCTGACAACACGGCAGGTCATCTCCGGCTGGCTACTGTGGTTCCTCTCCTATCACTTTGTTTTTTGTACATTGTCCCTGGTTAGAAATGACTTGGCTTGGGCGACTTGTTTTCTTAGGCCTGCTGCAGAGCCTGTTGCTCTGTCTCGGCCAGGATCACTTCGAAATGACCTCCTCGATTCAGTCCTCATGTGCTCAGTGTTTTCAGAAGCAGGCCTTGCTAGAGGAAACAGTAGAAGGTGTTGTGTCCTTGAAATCAACCTGCTTCTGGAAGGCTTAATTAGCCACTCCCCCTTGAGGTTCATGGTTTTGAGATGTGGTTTACAATGCTGGGGCTTTACAGGACTTTGCCAGTAAAGACCCAGCCTGTCATAGTTTGACCTATCAGTTTGACCTATCATAGTTTCACAGTCTGAAAGCACCTCTGTGGGATGAACATTCGTCATATGTTGAAATAAACAGCAACTGATAAAACAGATACAGCCACACTTAGGAATGTACAGAGTTTAAGTCAGTATAAGGTTTAGGAGTCGTTATATGTGCTGAGAAGCTATGCCCTCTCTTGGAGACTATGAAACACATTATACATATTTTATCGTTATACTTCTTTGAGTCAGTAGATTAAACAAACTCCATTTAAAATGTGCTTATACTTTCCTTCTTTCACTAATATTTCTCTCTCTCTCTCTCTCTCTCTTTCATTCTAACAGGAAACATTGACTTGCAAAAGGCGTGGAAGGTATACATGAGAGTAACTGATGATTATCACAGATTTCAGACCAGTGACCAATGTTCTGTCATAACACTAACTTTTTTGACTTTGATGCAATGTTTATAATTTCCTCTTTTGAAATAACTTGGCAGGATGAATGCAGTTATATTGAACAGATTTATAATGTAGTGACACACTTGGATATAGGAATTTTATATTATGTTGAAATGCAGGAAAGTTCCAGCAATGATCATGGTGTGCAATTCCATATTTTAAGCTTCATTTTTCCTCATACACAAATCAGCAAAGTAGAGTCTCATTCTGCCAGTTGCAGTGTCCATTTGCCTTAAGCAGCAATGGAGGCAAAAAAAGATCCGAGAAAAATTTAAAAATGGAAGGGCAGAAAAGGTTACGTGTGCGAGTGATTTAGTAAAATACTTAGCCGTGATGAGTCAAATGCTGGGTATGTCATATGCAACAGCTGTGGAACGTAGACTGCTTTGATCTACGAATACAGACTGATGCCGGCAAATAAGGCACGGAGCCCACTATTCACCATACGCTTTATTTATCGACCAAATACATGGAACATGGAAATACTACGTACATGTGCATACTGCAAACAACTTGAAGTGCTTTCCCATTTTGTTCTGTCTACTCACATGGATGTCTTAAAGTACTCATGTAATATACTACACTCTCTGCCGTTTCCCCTTCATTGGTAATTGCAGTTCAATTAAAATGATAATAAAGTCCCACTTGCAGGAAATACTATAAAAACAATGACAGTGTAGAAAGGTTTCATTACAAATTTTAGATTCAATATTCATGTTTCAGAGGGCAGCAATTCATATTATCTGTTAATTGTTCATAATTTTCCCTCCTTTTTTTTTTTTTTACAGAGGATAACAGCACAACTGGATGAGGAGTTAAATACACTGGAGAGAAAATCTGATAAATCCAGTGAATCAGTAAATCTGGCATCACAGGCAAGCACATTTCTGAACAATTCTGAGACACTGGTCTCTTCACTGGTGAAAGCAACAGACACAGAAGAACTCCTCAACTTTACCTCCAACACCACTGGTACATAATGTCTTTACCCTGACATCATACACACAGTCCTCTCTATCAGATATGTTTACCTATGCATGGATGGGCACCTCCATATCAAATACATTCAAAACAGATCAGTGTTCACTTCTGACAGGAGTGCTACTGTAGTCCAGGTGTGCTCACTTCCTGTCTCTGTGGGTCAAAGTCCAACTGCTCTCGTCTTGGATTGTCTGAGAACTACATCCACAAAAACGAGAAGCACTTTGGTCCTCCAGCTCTGGATTTATATACCCCTGTTTTAGACCAGTCTACCTAAAGGGTGCAAGACAACAAAAGCCTAACTGTGTATCTGTAGCTCAATACTTCCTGTTCAGTTAGGAACACAAGCAATGGACTCAAATGTCTGCAGATGTGTTTTAACAGGAACAATGATACACTTCATGGAGAGAAGAACATTACATGTGCATATATGTGTATATGTGCATACCCTTCTTGTCTTCTGATTGATGTGATGTGGAATTGTCTGTTTTAATTCATATTGTCTGTCAGAAGTGAAAGTCTACACTGTCGGACCAAACGCCACTGTAAGGAACATCCTTCGGCTCAGTAATACTGCCGCTCTCATGGATATCGACATCATCAGTATTGCAAAGAACAACAAGGGTAAGTTCAAAATCTGAACAGTCCATGTTATGCAGAAATTACGATGGTTGGATGTGTGTTTGTAAAGTTTAAGTAAATGTTAAGAACTCAACATTAAACACTGAGTAACAGAAGGTACTGTGGTGATCATTTTTTGGTAGTTTGGATTTAAAACGTTGTTTATCTGAAACTCAGGACATGCATCTGCGGCCTTCATGACGTACGACAACATGTTAGAAATACTGAAGCCCACCTTCTTCCCCTCAAAGAAAGACACAGTCAACACTATGATGTCCACAGTAGTCTCAGCCTTCCTGCCCAAAACCACCAACAAAACGCTTACCAATCCAGTTAACTTCACCCTGAAACACATCATAGTAAGCATTTTGACTCCTTAAATGGATATATGGAAGGAAACAGATGGATCGTTACATGATAACAGCATTATGTATGATAAATGAGAAATTATTATGCATCAGCAGTAATAACACATGCCACAATAAGCATACTTACAAATCATTAAAAAAAAAAAACATGTTCTATACATGTGAATGTACATTTAGACATGTGAGAGGGAGGCACCTGTGTAGTAAGGCAGAAACACAAAAGCATTCATTTCACTTTATTGGATTTTACACTTTTACAAGTTTACACATGTTCCACCTCCACTGACCAGGACATGGATCCTGCAGGAACCCTTTACTGTGTCTACTGGGACAAAACTGAATGGAGCACAAATGGCTGTGTGAGAATCAGTGAGGAAAATTCCAATGATACAATCTGTTCCTGCACACACTTGTCTACCTTTGCTCTCCTCATGCAAACTGAAAAATTACCTGAGGTAAGGGAATGCAGGTACTTTATCATGTAGATAAAAGTAAAACATATTACAGAATGAGAAAGTAATGGCAATTAAATATACATGTTACTTCATGTCATCAATAATGTGTGCAGTGAAGTTTTACCACAGCATTTTGATGTGAGAAAGTGTCATGACGTAGTTGTGATGTCACGGTCTGTCCATTAGTGGCCGCTATTTTCCCCATCTCATTTTTACTTTCAGCATGATTTCATGAATTTCTTATTCGTAAAAGTGACCAACAAGGTCATGTTTCCAAAGTCATATTATAGCTTGTGAGATATTTCATAAGGAATGATAGATCAACATATTATGATGATTTTTAATGGTTTTCATTAGGGCCATACCCGACTCAGAATTTTGTCAATATAGGTTATCTGACAATCAGAAAATCCATTGGCATGAGTCCCAGTGATGATTTCAGCCACATTAACATGCTCAAAGGCAACAAAATCATGGGAACAAATTTTTGAGCATTTAAAAATCAATAAAAGATTAGACGCCTATTTTAATTGCCGACATATAATATCGGGCTACCATGTGGATTTGTTGGAATAATGAGACTGTTTAAATTCAGGTCTTGTAGCCTATTTTTTTTTCATTTCCACTTTAAGCATTAAGAACAATGTGTAGCCAAAAATGAATAAACAAATGAAACAGTTTAAAATAAATTTACAGCATTTTTCAACATTCTTGCATACAAAATTAGCATTTAACACTGTTAGGACTGTCCTTCAAAAGTTCGTAATGCCGCTTTAGACTTAATGCTTTAGACTTCTTCTGTGATATGGTTATAGCCAGCCTAGTTTACCAACCACTCCACCTCAGGTTTCAGCTTCTCTCATCAGTTAACCACCAGCGCATGTTGTCACATGGATTTTTTTTTATTCAGCAAGCGTGCCAGCTAGCCCTGCTAGAATCTAAAAATATATCTATGATTCCCTTTATTTATAATTCCTCACTGAAATGTTATCCCTGTACAACAGTGGACGGGATTTATATAGAAATGTGTGTCAAAAAACACCCTCTGAGCAGCAGTTCTGGGGATAAAAGTAGCTCTTCAAACTTCAGAGTTTAAAGTTGAATGCCAGAAATAGTTCAGTCTTGCAACAAACCATGGTCACGTCCTGTCTAGTATCAAAGTCTGGTTGTTGTGGTTTAATAGTGAGGGGAATGATTTCATTAGATCTGTGAGGTCATTTTGAAATAGATGCTGGTACACTTAAATGCCACATTTTGAAATAGATTCTTGTACACTTAAATGCCACAGCTTACCAGAATATTAGAACAGGCCCAGTGCATGTTTCATAGTCACAGTTTATCCTTTACCACTTGGATGTGTTGGATAGGCAGAGAGTTCACTTTTCTTTAGACCTTTTTCAGTGTGAATGTGGAGTCCATTACAGCAGCATGGGCCATTATTCCATTGAAACCTTTCGAGCAACTTGTAGGATCAAAGGTCTGAAGAGTTGAGATTGTTCTGGAAGCAAAAAGTCATTTGATCCTGTTCAACCTCAACCACTTGTCTTTTTTCAGTGGAGTCATCGCTTGGAGCTGCTGAACACCATTGCTTTTGCAGTAGGGCTGACATTGCTGTCCTTGGCTGTTCTGACCTTCATCCTGTTTCGTAAGAACTCGAGAGTGAGCAGCGTACTTCGACTGAACCTCTGCATCTGTCTGCTGCTAGCACAACTCCTCTTCCTGCTTACTCAACGTTTTCTGGCTCACAGCAATTACAAGGTGTTGTTAATGGCATATCACCCATCATCAGTTCACTTATATTAATGAAATGGTAACAGTGGTATACATGAAAAATAGGTTGATATTAAATTACTTTATCAAAATCACAAGGATGCTGCTGATGTTTATAGGGATGATGAAGATGATGATGATGATGATGATGATGATGATGATGATGATGATGATAGTAATGGTGACAACTAACATATTTCTTTCTCTAACATCTCGCCTTCTGCTCAGAGAGCATGTGCTGTGTTTGTGGGAATATTGCACTTCCTTTTTCTCTCTGCATTTATGTGGATGTTCCTTGAGGCCATAACACTCTTCATCTCGGTGATGAACCTATCAAAGATCAAATCCAGGCGGAGGGAGGTGCTTCAGTGGAAATACCAGCTTGTGATTGGTTATGTGGTCCCCACTCTTGTGGTTGGTATATCTGTGGCTGTTCAGCGTGACGGTTATGACAGTGAGACGTGAGTCCGGACAGAGCATTGTATTTTATCCACCATCGATTAAATTCTTCAAATGATTTTCAAGTTTGTCAGTGAACAAGAATATGATAGTAATTGCACATTACTGAGGATGTAGAAATCAAAGTGTGACTGACAGGATGATACATTCCATTTGAAGTGCTGTGTTGATCAGTATTAAACAATAACAAACCATTTGGTGTAATGGTTTATAAAGTATGATTTGTGATGGATTCTCTTCTCTTCTATGAAGGTGCTGGATTAAGTTGGGGACGAGCTTTGTCTGGAGTTTCTTGGGTCCTGTTTGCTTCATTCTTGCAGTGTGTATCCTTTAGTGATCCTATTCTGTGTTGGTCAGATAGACTTGCCTCTTATACTGTGAATATACTAATACAGAAGGTGATGGGAGTTCCCTAGGTCCTGAACAGGTTTTAACTAATGTACTTAAACTAGTTGTAGAATCAGCAGTTGAAGCTATAATTTGCTCTCACCTGTCCAGGTGAATTTGATCCTCTTCATCACCATCATCATCACTCTTCAGTGTACACTGATGCACCTGAGCGGTGATGTCTCACAGATCAAAACCAGCAGGTAACACAGAAAGACCCACAACACACGCCTTCACATAAACATCTACATTTTTCTACCACTCCATTACTAATGTCATTAATGCACCTGCAAATAAATTGACACTCTTTAGGACTATGGTGTTCAAAGCACTGGCCCAGTTTTTTATACTGGGTTGCCCCTGGATAATGGGGTTCTCCACAAACATCAGTGAGGGGGCAGAGATCATCTTCCTACTCCTCACGTCCCAGCAGGGCACCTTCATCTTCCTGGTCCACTGTGTCCTCAATAAAGAGGTAAAACAGAAACAGTTTCAAAAATCTTTGAATTTTTTTAGCATGCATATGTTTCCATATGTACTTCGACCTGCATCAGTGAACTCTGGTCATGATATCAACACCCCCCACACACACACAGTCCCACCCCTGTCTTTTTACGTTTGTCTTCAGGTCAGAAAGCAGTACAAAAAGTTGTGGTACACCCTTTGCCCTCACCATGACATCTATGCATTGTCAAATGAGCAGATGACAGAGGTGAGTGACATTACAATTTGCAATTTAGCATTTAGCAGATGCTTTTAGCCATCAGTGCATCAGTCGGATTCCTATAGCTGACACCAGTCAGATTCAAGTGTTATATTTCTGACATGAGTGAGATGTAGTGTGTCTTGGCTTAGGACATGACTTGGAAATGGAATTAAAATAAAAGACTTAGGGAAGTCTTGAGTTTCTGAGGTTGCTTTTACTCCACCAATTCACTGTACAGCATATAAACGCATTAAGATATGTAATGAACTGTTGGAAACAATTATGCTGGTTGGATATCTCCAAAGGGTCCGTTTAACACCTGTTATCAGTGTTTAGGTTACGATTAAAAATGAAAGTGTATATAAAATAACGGTTTTCCCCTGACTCTGTGACCATTAATTTGACTTTTGTGTGTGTGTGTGTGTGTGTGTGTGTGTGTGTGTGTTCTGCAGAACATGAGGACTGTCCAGAGTACCATTTACAGCACCGATGCTGTATGTGTCAACTTGAATAAAAAGGATTAGCAGGGATAGGGGAGCAGAGGAGAGGAGAAGAATCTACAAGCGGTTTAGTCCTTAGTTTTGTCTTTTAGCCCCTAATTCAATTTTTTTATTGTTTGAGTGTCCATTATATATATGTGTTCTTAAGAACATGAGGACACAGTGCAGGGTTCGTATGGTCATGAAAAGCCTGGAAAAGTCATGGAATTAGAAAATAGCAATTTCCAGGCCTGGAGAAGTTTTGGAAAAATAAATAAACCCAGAAAGTTTTGGAAAAGTCATGTGAATTTGCTCCACAGATACCTGTTTAACAGAGCATATCTGGTTCAGTAGGGCTGTGTCGAATGCTAATCGAATTTTAGGCAACCTTTTTCGAACGAAGCTTCAAAAGTCTCTGACGTGATCGTTTTGGCCTGTTTTGGAATACTCTACTTTCTACTCAATAATATGAAAAAAGAGATGATTAATATGAGGGAACTGCAAGTCACATTTTTTATTTTTAAAAGTTTGACACTCTTTACTAGACATTATTTACATCACTTGATCCTGAATTTGCTGTCTTTGTGGTGTCCACGGTTGGCATACCTTCCATAGCTGAGGAGGCCTAAGGTTAAGCTAAACTTAGGCGTAACTAACAATATTGTACACCTTAATTATTAAGAGAGCCATTTTACGAATTCAGAAATTAACATTTCAGATGGTTTCCCAGATTTGTTGTTGAGCGATGGTACACGAGTTTTATCTCGCATATCTGGCACTTTGCTATTTTTTTAAAAATCATTTTCAGTAAGCTTAAAATGCTTTCCAACCAGGGATTTTTTGGACATTTTTTGTCCAGGACTGAGAATCACGAAAGAACGTTATTCCTATTTTATCCGCGAATTTAGGATGCCTTCATAGAGAGCAACACGAGGCTTTCGTTACTGAAATTCAAAAAGTACAGTGTGTTTACTGGCAAAATTGTTCGTTAAATGATATTAAAAGTTGGCCGCTTTGTCTTGCAGTAGCAATAACCTTAAAACTCCAACCGAGCACACCTAATCATAGAATGCTTAATTTCCCAATCGAATGCCAATTCAGTGAACCAAGCCTCGACTTTTTCAGCACCACCCTGTGGTTCAGTTAAGGTGGACTGAGAAAAATCTATATTGGTTAAATGGTACTTTAATATTCTGGCAGATCAGTCACGTCATGTTACTTTATGTTGTTCTCTGCGTGGAGCAACATCAGACTCCGACGTGAGTTGCAGCTTGTACTTTAACAAAATGTAAATTTGCGCAATGCCAGGAAAATGGCGATTTAATCATGTCTGGCTTCAAACCGCATAGCTTGTCATTAATTTTAGTTAAAATATACTGTGATAAATTTGGACATGGATTTTTATTCTTATTTTTCATGTATACACAGACATTTCAGAGAATGTAAGGTCATGAAATTTTACCTCATGGAAATGTATTGGTAAAAATGTGTATGAATCCTGACAGTAGTATTTACAGCACTGATGCTGTCTCTAGTGTTGACTCAGATAAAATGGATTAGTAGGGAGGGGAGAGTTCAGTCCCCGTGTCTCTCTTTACATATTAAATACTAATAAAACATAAAGAGGACATGACGAAATAAAGGCATGGAAGAACAGGGGGTTAAGAAACCATTAAAATGCAAAAAAAGAGCGATTTACAATGCCTACGTAAAAGCACTGTTAAATGTATTAATGAATGTGTTAAAATGAGTTCATTTTAAAAATGTGAAGTGTATCCATAGCTTTGAGTTCTACGAGGGAATTCTACAATTCTACAATCAGATTAAGCTTAGATTCCTTAACATTAAATGACTGAATGACTGTCTGTTTTATCCCCCCCGCCCCCCATTATGAAGTTGATCAAACTGAACCTAAGCATTGGAGAAAAATATGAAAAACAGTAAGCTGAGGAAAGAACATAGAGAACATGCTTTTTATCATATATATAAGACTGTGTCTTGTCAGAGACATTTCTTCCAGTACATAAACATACTCTCTTAAAGACTAGGTTATGTTTCTCATCTTAATTTCAACTGTTTCCATCATCTGGAGAACAATAAAACAAATAGTATTATTCATGCTAAGACTGTCCTCTGTCCTCAGAGCTCACTTCTGCCCTCTGCTGGTCATTAAACATTCTCTTTCTCTGGTTCAGCCATTTAATCATCAGTTGCACCTGTCTTTTGTTACGTAGCAGTACTGATCTCTGTGTATATATACCCTTGTGTCTCTTTGTCTTATTGTGAAGTCATGACTCTGACCTTTAGCAGTATTAATCTTGTGTTTCTGTAAGTACCTAAACCCCTCTCTGGACCTGTACAGAGAGTCTAACTAACCAAAGGCTTTCAAAAAGGGGTGGGGACATGTCCCCAGCGTCCCCAGCATAAATGACGCCAGTGGTTCCAGTGTACTATGCTGTCCAATTAAACTAATAGGGCATATAATTTAAGGGATGTCCTGTTGTGAAAGACAGGTTGGTGTGTGTGAGGAAAATGAGCTGAGTTTTTTGGGGTTTTTTTTTGGATTATGTTTTTATTATGCATGTACTTTCATAACCCAGACTACTGTTAGTTCTCTATGATTTAGATTTTGAAGGAGTATCTCTTCAGTTTGAATTGAAGCTGCTTCCCAAGGTTCTTCATCTTCCAATATAATCCAGTAGATTCCTTCTTTGACCACTAGGGGAACACGTTGACTTTAGGGATCACTGGAAACACATCTTCCTCTCTCAGAGCAGCAATTAATATGCTCTACCACTAGGGGCAGTGATGGGACTAAGGTAATGGTTAAGATTGCAGTGAAAATTAGAGTCAGTATACACACTTCTCCTGTCTGTGAACATTACAGTATGATCTCCTCTGCATGACTGACCCTAAATGAACAATGGAAAAACCTTTCTCTCTCTCTCTCTCTCTCTCTCTCTCCCTCTCTCTCTCTCTCTCTCTCTCTCTCTATCTATCTATCTCGCTCTCGAAACATTTCAGAAGACAGGTTCATTGACTGTATTATCAGATGCTCAGATGTAGCTTTTGAAACTCTGGCCATCAGTCACCTGTTAGACTTCATGCCAGAAATTTTTTTTACATATTAGACCTGTGTTAAGACTGTCTTATCCTATCAGATGTTGAGTGTTTGGAAGTGCTGGACTTGTTAAGCTGCGTCAGGACTGAGTGGATGATGAAATCCAATCAAACTGTTCGATGTTACTGGGTGGAGTTCATTTTGACAAAACTGCCACAGATCTGTGAGAAAAGACAGTTTGAACTGACAAATATACGCATACACAAAAATGCAGCAATGAGGGTGAAATGTTTTATTCCTCTATAACAGCTGAAGGGTGTGTGTGAGAGATAGAGAGTGTATGGTTTACACTCTCTTTTTTACTGTGTGGATGTCACTTTCAGGACGAGAGGCACAAACAAAGTGAACAAAGTTGAACACCATTTCAAATGGGAGTTTAGTGTGTCTGACTTAATGCTGAGAAACTGCATGTTGTGCCAAAACCCTTAAAGAAACAATATATTTTATTCATGATCACAACTAAAATGTTCAAAGAAATGTGTTGTCTCAGACCTCAGATCTTTATCATCTAAAATGATCAGCATAAGAGAAAAGCTCACATCTGTGTGATTCAATTTTTCACCCTGATTTTATGTTCCTAGGTCTTTATAGAGAAGTTGTTCAGTAGTCATAGTGAACGAAAGAAAGAAAGGAAAAAAAAAATCACCTTTTAGCCTACATGCCAGAAATTTCTTTTTCATATGAGACTCACCTTGGTCCTAGCAGATGCTGAGTGTTTGTATTTCCTCGTTCACTCAGTCCTGACCCATCTCAGCAACTGTCTCTGATCTGATCTGTGAGAAAATGCAGTTTGAGTGCTAAAAGAAAAAAAAAACAGCTTTAAGTGTGACACTGTGGATCGGAGACAAACCGATGTTTGTTTCTCTATAGGACTCTGAAGGGTGTGTGTGTGTGTGTAGAAGTACTTTATTCGTCACACACACACTGAGCAGTGAGCAGTGAAATACAGCCTCTGCATTTAACCCATCCTAACATCAGTGAGCACACACACTAGAGCAGTGAGACACACACCATAAGCTACGCTATGAGGACTAACTCCTGGTCTTTTCTGCCAGGGCCTTGGAGCACTAATCCTTCTTCTTTTCATATGAGACTCACCTTGGTCCGAGCAGATGGTGAGTGTTTGGATTTACTCATTCACTCAGTCCTGACCCTTCTTAGCAAGTCAAGCACTACCAGTTAAGCTGTTAGTTCTTCCTAGGTGGAGCTCATTTTGAGTGAACTATCTCTGATCTGATCTCATCTGTGTGAAAAGGCGGTTTGAATGCTACGAGAATGTTTTCATGAGCCTCATCAAGTTTACCGTGTCTGACAAACGACAGTCGAACCTCGACTCTCGTGGGTTTAACTTTCGTGGATTTGATTATTTGCGAGTTTGCCAATAATAATTAAATGGGAACTTTTTTTTTTTTTTTGAGTTTTGCGGCCTACTACGGAAAATTGCAGACAGTGCATAGACTAGAAAATGTAAACCAAGCTAAAAAAAAGTTTAGTAAGTCATAAATGCATAAAATGTATATATTATTAATCCATTCTATCATAAACATATCGTCACTGTCAGGTGGAAACCTTGTATCTCCATATTTCATCTGTTATTTTTATTCATAAATCAATGCTGTTGTTCACCCTTTACGTCTGTCTGTGGGTTTCATAAATATTTAACTGATGAAAAGTTTTAAAAAGAGGCCTGAGACAAGCAGAAGCACAGAAGAATGCAGGTAAACCGCTGTGGGTTGGGGTGCAGTTTAGTCTAACGTTTACTAAAGGAGAAAAAACAAACTGTTGTGAGTGTGAAATGAGTACTGGCCTGTGGATCAGAGATCTCACATGTCTTCACACTCTATCATACCCCAGTGTGTATTTCTCTATAAGACTGTTTGTGTGTATGCGTAGAAGAAGTGTGTGTGTGTGTGCATATGCATATGCGTATGTGAGTGCATGCCCATGTGTGTGCATGTGTGTGTGTAGTGTGTGTGATTGCATGTCTTAAGTAGATGTATTAAGCTCTGTTTTTCTGTGTAGTTCTCTTCTCTAGACTGAGAAGGACAAACAAAGTGAAAAAGGTTCAACACCATTGAAAACCACAAACACTGAAGATGTTATTCTGAATGCGGAAAGAAAGAGACACTAATACAAACCTGAGTCAAAATTCTCTTCATCGTACAATTATCAAACTAGCTGTAATGTTTTCACGAGCCTCATTGAGTTTACCATGTCTGACTAAATGCTGACAGACTACAGTCAAACCTCGACTTTCATGGCTTTAACTTACGTGAATTTGTATCTCCATACTTCATCTGTTATTTTTATTCATAAATCAATGCTGTTGTTCACCCTTTACGTCTGTCTGTGGGTTTTATAAATATTTGACTGATAAAGTTTTAAAAAGAGGCCTGAGACAAGCAGAAACACAGAAGAATGCAGGTAAACCACTGTGGGTCAGAGTGCAGTTCAGTCTAGCATTTGCTCAAGAAAAAAAGAAACTGTTTTAAGTGTGACACTTGTGGACACTTGCCTGTGGATCAGAGATCTCACATGTCTTCACACTCTATCATACCCCAGTGTTTATTTCTCTATAGGACTCTGCAAACAGCTGTGTGTGTGTGTGTGTGTGTGTGTGTGTGTGTGTGTCTATGTGTGTGCGTGTAGAGGAACAAATACTTTATTCGTCACACACACACTGAGCAGTGAGCAGTGAAACGCAGCCTTTGCATTTAACCCATCCTAACACCAGTAAGCACACACACACACACTAGAGCAATGAGACACACACTATAAGCTATGGGGACCAACTGCAGGTCTTTTTTGCCAGGGCCTTGGTCAAGGTCACCGACTGGAATACTGATACTATTCCTAACATGCAAACTCCCCACAGAAAGGGCCTGGGACCCAGGGCCTTCTTGCTGTGAAACACCAGTGCTAACCACTGAGCCACTGTGAAGCATGAGTGTGTGTGTGTGTGTCTTAAGTAGATATGTTAAGTTTTCTTTTTTCTGTTTGGCTGTCACGTTTAGACTGAGAATGACAAACCTGGTGAACAAAGTTCAACACCTTTTTAATCCACAGACAGTGAAGATGTTATTCTAAATGTGGAGAGGAGAGAGAGATAGAGGAAGAGACACTCATACAAACCTGAGGCAAAATTTTATTTGTTCTATAATTATCAAACCATCTTTAACGTTTTCATGAGCTGTGTCCCCTTTTAGTGTGACTGAGATGTTCTGCCAACATTCTGCAAGAAATAGTGTGTTTTATACATGATCTGAACTGAGATGTTCAAATTAATGTGTACTCTCAGACCATCTTTAAAATCTTTGTTTGGCTATCTAAAATTATCAGCGAAAGAGGGAAGGTTTCATCTTCATGGACAATTTTTTCACCATGACTTCCTGTTTTTAGTTCTTTACAGGAAATGAAATCATTCAGTAGTCATGGCAGCAATCATGTTTAAAAAAAAAAAAAAAAGACACGACTGAAACCCCCCACTCTCTAAGAGAAAGGGGTGGAGCTTCAGCTCCCCTTTGTCATACTGTGAATTATGACCAAGCCTTTTGGTGTATGTTATTCATTAACCCTTTCATACTACAATTCGTAAAGCTTTCTAATATTATCATACAAATTTTGATTCATGTGTGAGAGGAAAATAATAACAGTAATAGTTCATATAATACTTTGCTTGGACAGTTCAGTCTTCTAGTTGTTTAAATCCAAATGGTGAATATTCAGTGAACCATCTCTGTAAAGGAAAAGAGAAACTAAAGGAATTCTGATCACAAATACAAAAGAAAGATTGATCCGAGAGAGAAAGGGATGATTTCTAGTTGAGAGTTGATTTTAGATGCTTTGTTTGAGAGAGAGAGAGAGATGTTTTAACATGAGAAGAGGAAGTGAGGGAGGGTTGAACAGTAAAACATGTTAAACACACTCTTTAAGGACATATTGTTAGGTAGACTATATTTATATGTGTGACAACTTCAGTGTGGCAGTCAGACGATGGTGCTGAGACCTGCAACACCATGGTAAGAGACACAAGACAGTAACCTTTCTTTCTTAAAGAGCTTTTGCAGTTTTAAAAAACTATATTTAAAATGGAATATAATAACAAAGCTTCTTCTGCTGACTAATGTGAAGAAATTAACTGACTCATTCCTTTGACTCCTTTGATACCTGTAGTTGCAGTAATAAGCGATGTAGATTTCAGAATAAAAAACTATATTTGAACTGTATGTTTTTGAAAAATTTGAAGACAGTGATGATGTTGTCTAAATGTGTTTTTGCTTTCTGTGATGTTTTGAGTAATTAAACAAACAAAACAATACTATTACACAGGTTATTGTGGTGCCATCATTTGAAATGTCTCTTCCTCCTTCTCTGGTCTTTCTGTTTATGGTTCAGGGTGAGTCTGTTCTCTTTCCTTATTCTTTAAAAATGAAATGAAACAATGTAGGAGGTTTATGTGTAGAAAATGAATACATTTCCTGTGCCAACACTAGAGTTGGTGTCTGTGTACTATGTTCTGTGCTTTGTGTTTCACTAAGAAAAGTCTCACTGTATGAGATGAATGTATGTGAAATGATTCATAGAGACTGTGTAACTGTGCTTAAGACCTCTTTGTACGTTGATCTCACAGTTCACACATCTAGATAAAAAAAGCAGTACCACTTTACATAAGACTACCCTTATAAAGGTGTTTGTGAAAGGTTTATAATCAGACTATTAATTAGGTTGTGAACACTTTATAAATCATTAATAAGCTGTTATAAACCATTAGATAAAAAGCGCAACGATCACCTGGTGCTTACCAGATAGGGATCCCACATTTATCTGTACAGTTAAGCCTCCGATCTCATTGGTTCCTTAGCTTACTTTGTCCTCTCCATCAGCCAGCATTTAAACCTGTCAGCCCCATCAGATATTTGTCAATAAGTTACTAGCATTTAACCATCATTAGCATTTCTTAATGGTCAAAAAGTTTCATTTTCAGCATGCTATCAGCAGCCGTCCTCATTATTATCACAGGTATTGATGTGACATATGCTATCACATTAAAGTGGTATATTGTGGTGCATGTTGGGGATAGATGGGTGGAGCTTCCCAGTATGCCTTCGGGTGATGAACTGTTCAGTATATGTTTCTTGTTGTGGCTTGCATGTAGTCTTTGTGTTGTGTTGTTATTCATTGTGATGGTTTAATGTTATCTGTGTACCGTAAATGTAAATGTCTGTGTGATTTATGTACTTCCTGCCTACCCTACACACATTTTTGGGTATGTTACATCCTGGTTTGAACTGTTGCGAAGTAAAAGGCAGTGTTAGCACACTAGAGAATATCTAACAATTCATTAGTAATTGGTGATGTGTTTTATGTTTTACTGTTAGATTCTGTTTAACAGTTAAAAATGTTAATAACTCATTAGTAAATGATGATGTGTTTTACATTTTACAATGATGCTCCCTTTTGGCAGTTATAAATATTAGTAACTCAGTAGTAAATGGTGATGTATTTTACACTTTACAATAAGGCTCCCTTTTTCCAGATACTTTGCTCACACAACATTTGTTTAGACACAAATGATCGCATACCAATGTATCATTAGACATCATGTATAGTGATGATGTGTGTTTTATGTGTTTCAGGTATTTATGGTCAGAACTGGGGTGTGGCATATCCTGATAGTAATTGTGTCCTGAAGGGTTCATCAGTAAACATGTCCTGCTCCTACACATATCCCAATGATAGTACAGTTAAAACAGTTTATTGGCCAAGC
Source organism: Chanos chanos (assembly GCF_902362185.1). NCBI lineage: Eukaryota > Metazoa > Chordata > Actinopteri > Gonorynchiformes > Chanidae > Chanos > Chanos chanos. The sequence goes on along the minus strand of NC_044501.1, from coordinate 5,792,068 downwards.
ATAAAAATGCTAAACGCCCTGAATTGTCTGAAGAGCCAGATTATAAAGGCAGGTATTAATATCTTGGAGATAAACAGTCAGACTGTAGCATGAAATTAAGTGATGTGAAAGAGAGAGATGCAGTTATGTATCTATTCAGATTTGAAACAGATAAAACAGGGGGGAAATGGACTGGTTTACCTGGAGTCCAACTCTCAGTTACAGGTATTTTCACAACATCTATAGATACATGAAACTTTAGATTGTCATTATTAATACAGTACACTCTGAAATGTAGAACCACCTGTTCTCTGAGTAACACACCAACCTTCATCTGGTATAAAAATGGACATGTTTTAACAAGGAAAAACATGAAGAACAATGAACTCTCTTTCCAGTCAGTCAGCTCTGAGGATAGAGGCAGTTATATGTGTGCTGTACAAGGTCATGAGAATCTTCCCTCTCCTGCTGTCACTCTCGCTGTCATATGTGAGTAGAAATTTATTTCATGAACCATATTTACTGTGACATCACTCATGGAGTTAAACAATCACAGACAGATGTCCGTGAAGATTCTCAGTAATCCAGGTCATGGTTATCCAAGAAGGGGTTAAGTCGAGGTCAACTGGACTTGATTTGTAGATACCTAAAGACCTTTCACCTTTCATCCAAGAGGCTTCTTCAGTTCGGACTGACTGGTGTGGAATCTCATGTATTTAACCTCTGTGGGCTCGTTATCAAGGCCATTCATGTCACTTGGTTTGTTAGTTCTCCTGGTAGTTGTAACGACAGTAGATAGAGTCGCTGGCGTCACACGCGGCCAAGTGTGAATGATTGTTAAATCTCCTAGGAAGGGATGAAAGGACAGCATGTAAGTGAGAGGTGAAACATCTTCAATGATCTCCAAAGCAAGTCTATCTGCCCTGGACTTAAGCCCCTCTTTGACAATCACAGACAGCTTACACCTACTTCACATCACAAGGTGAACAGTTATACCTCCATTAGATATCTCTGTAGAAATGCATAGATATCTAATGGAGATTAAGATATATGATGTGACTCTTCGTGTTTGTAGTTTCATTATGGCCTCAGTGGTCACTGTGATTTTTCTATATTTTGTTTTGACTAGATCCTCCAAAGAAGACCACAGTGTCAGTCAGTCCCTCTGGTGAAATAGTGGAGGGCAGTTCAGTGACTCTGACCTGCAGCAGTGATGCTAATCCACCAGCCACCTACACCTGGTTTAAGAAGAATGGAACTGTCACTATGAGAAGAGAAGAGACCTACAGGATAAACAATATCAGCTCTGAGGACAGTGGAGAATATCACTGCAAGTCCAGTAATCAACATGGACATCAGTATTCAAATGCTGTATCTCTGAATGTTTTATGTAAGTAAGATATGATGTGACCCTGTGTTTGTGGTTTCATTAATTACCTCAGTAGTGAATGTGCATTTTGTATACTCTTTTTTATCTAGATCCTCCAAGAAATACCACAGTGTCAGTCAATGCATCTGGTGAAATAGTGGCAGGCAGTTCAGTGACTCTGACCTGTAGCAGTGATGCTAATCCACCACAGATAAACTACACCTGGTATAAAGAGAGTGTAACTTCACCTGTAGGATATGGACAGAGTTACATCATCAACAACATTCAGTCCAATAACAGCGGACTATACTACTGTGAGGCCCAGAATAAACATGGCTCTCAGAGAACCACTGCTGTTCCAATCAAAGAGAAAGGTATGGAAACTGTCATAGATGTTGTCATATAAAATCTGACTTAACTAGAGATGCATTTCCACAAGAAAATATGAATGTGATTGCACTGCAGCATCATCAAATCTTAGCTGTAGAAATACTGGATCTGTGTCCAGCTGAAGTTTAGTAACAGAGCAAAAGACCATTGAATCCAACTATCGAGCTAATGCCATCTAAGATAAAATTGTTGTCCCCTCAGTTTTGACCATGGCCTTAAGCCAGTGTGATAAAATGATAGCGATACGTACCGCAATAGACACTTTATCAACAGCAATAAGAAAACTGTTCAACAGAATGTTCTATAGTTTCACTTGTATACATTAAATACAAACTGCAAGGAAAGCACATAAGGAATACAAAAAGTTCATTTGCATGAACAAACACCAAATGTGCTCACCCTCGGCTCATAAACAGCCTATCATATCCCTTGATAACAGAGCATGCTTTGAGTGACACGCAAACAGCCAATCATTTAAAAGGTGTATTGTTCTGTCGCACCATCGACATTTGACAGAACAACAGAAACAGCGTGGAGAGAGAAAATGAGTGCAGACGCTGAGGAGATAAAAGTTAATAAAAGTAAAGCAGTTCAATTCAAAATTATGATGGAGTATTAGGGCCACATTGAGGAAGAAAAAAAATTCTGAGCTTCTGAGAATAAGGTTGTAGTGTTACGTGAATAAAATAGTATTAGGAGAAAAAAGAAAAAGAAAAAGTGATACTATTACAAGAATAAATTTTATGAGAGAAAAAGTTATAATTTTAGGCTTTGTATTATGTTAGAGGGGAAATATCAGGACAGCAGCCTGCCGCCTGTGTTAAAATGAGGAACATGGAGCATCTTGTGAAGTTATACTAGTACAAGTTTCACAAACAACGAAATACTTAATCTTTTGTCACATCAGCAGCACATTATCATATGTATCAGGACTTGAGAAGATTGTGCAGGAAACTGTGTCTATTCCAAAGAAAGAATCACGTGGACTTGGAGGAAATTGCCTCTTTTGTTACAGTTCTATTCTTGCAATATGATTTTTTCTTGTAATATTACGACTTTTTTCTTGATATATTATGCCTTTATTCTCAGTAAATTACGTAATATTATTCTCGTAATATTATGACTTTCTTTCTCAATTACGACTTCGACCTTATTCTCGAAATCTCCGAATTTTTTTCCCCTCAGCGTAGTCCAATAGTCAGTCATACAAAATATAGTGGTTAAATTCAACCTTTTTTTCTTTTCTCCTGTAATTAATCAAAATAGGTCATCAAAATTATCCATAATTATCAATATAGACTGAAAGGAAAATTTTTAAGAAGATATTTTTTTTAGCTATATCTCCCAGCCCTGAGCCTAATCATAAGGGCTACATGTTTGCCCCCTCGCAAATCTCAAATGCCCCTTCAGTCATTGCACCCTACAGCCGGCCCTGGTATATTTAAAGCATTTACATGACAAAGAATCTATCATTAGGTTTATATTTACATGTTTATTGAATGAACCTTATGCCACTGTGTACTTGTGCCACTTATGTGTGTGATGTACCTCATTCCGCTGTGTGGAAACTTTTCAAACATGTGTCCATTTATTGTGTGATTTTTGAAAATACAAGTTTTCTGTTGGCTTCACGGTGGTGCAATTTATGAGTTAATATTAGATTAGATTTATTTGTTCAATTCACATATTCAAACTGGATCACTGACAGCTGTAGTAAATACCTACTCAAATAAATCATCTAACTTGATCACATTAAACTGATGTTATCACAGTTAATTACATTCATTTAATCCGTTTTAATTTGCTAGATCAAACTTTGAATGAACATGCTTTATTTTCGTGGAAAAACCTTCCCCAATTAAATTAAATGGCTTTTCACACTGTATGAGCTGACCCTGGGATAACTTAGCCCCTTTCCACACACACATTGTTAACCCAGGACTAACCTAAGCCCAGGGCTATACGATTCACACTACACTTCTACTAGACCTGGGTTAATTGTTCGTTGGAACACATGACTAATGTTTACATTCTACCATTGTTTACTTTACCCCCGTTTCACACTGACACCTTCTAGCCCCATGTTTAGTGGAATTTCTGTAGCATAGCTGAAACAACGGCTATAACGTATCAATAAGCAGTAAATTACATGACATTGTTCACCGTTACAAGCTGGAGCACTATGCAGAGTTTAGGAGAGAGGATCCCTGTGCATATCCTCCTTGTACTGTTATAACTTTGACACAACAATAAATTACCCACAACTTATTCTCTTTAACAAGGAAAAACACTATAGCACAGGACAATTTGTGACACATACACAATTTGTAATACTAATAACTGTACGTTCACAAAATTACACCGCCGAACGTCATACTGGGTACAGTTTGCCAGGTAGCATAACAGTCTTGTTGATATCTGGGAGAAGCTCCGTTGCTATGGTAGATTAAAGAACAGAAAACAGAGATCGAGGATCAAAAAAGTGAGACTGGAGATGCACCAGAAGAACCTGTGCCCAAGAAAGGAGCTGTGTCTGCAGTTTGGAAGTTTTTTGGTTTGAAAAAAAATCCGTCCACACCAGGCTAAATCCGAAGGTAAAACTGAAAACGCAGATTTTATGTTCAAACGTTTCTCTGTACACAACATCATTTTTCGTACCATTTTCCAAATTTTCCACGTCCACACCAAAACGCTGAGCAGAGCAGAGCAGCAATGACTGCATTTCGCCTGTCATGTTTGTCTGTGTCTTCAGCAAGTCATTGTTTTCCCTGTCCACACTACAACGCGAACCCAGCCATCTCAAATTTATGCATCTCATAGAGCGTTTTCAAAAAGTGTTGTTTTCGGTGGAGGAAAACGCTGTTTTAGTATGGACGGAAGGGTTAAACAGAGAAATAATCATGTCTTTTCAAATTTACCTGGGTTAGTGTGGACAGGAACACTCTAAGCATTTTAGGTCAGTTTACAGTGTTTATAGAACCATCTTAAAATATTTTGTTTCAGAAAGAAGCAATGTTAAAGTTGCTGAATTTATTTATTTTTAAGCTCTGTTTTTACTATGTTGCAGTTTGCACAATAAACATTGTTTACATTTTGCAATTGTTTCATGGATATGCTGTATCATTACACATAATGACATATTGTATCTTTTTTGGGGGGCCACACAAAGCCTATAATCAAAGGCTTCATTATATACATGATGAAATTAAAATGTTTTTATATTCTGTGTACTCCTGACAGTAGAATAAGTCACTATAAACCTATATAAAGGCCCAGTCATGAAAAAAAAAAAAAAAAAAAACGTGTTATATCGTGAAATCACAAGAATCTTCAAAAAATACCGTGATACAAATTTTTGGTCATACCACCCAGCGCTAGGATAACCCCACAACCTCGGGGCTAGCCCTGCTCTGGACCAGGGCCAGCAAGCCCTAGGCTAAAGTTGGGGTTAACCCACTTTGGAATGTGCCAGGATTGTGAAAAGACCCCAGGTGTAAGATTTTTCTTGTGTATAAACAGCACCAAAAACTGTGGTACTTCATCCTACCACTTGAAATAGAAGAACAATATGCGATTGCTCACGCAATCACATAACTAGAGCTATGATGAAGTGATTTGTACTTTGTTTTCTCAGGAGACTACAACACTATCATTTACACAGTTACTGGGATCACAGTGTGTGGAGGAACTCTACTTCTCATTGGGTTAATGTGGATGAGGTCAGTCAACATGTGGGAATTTTACATTCAAAATCTCAGTGATTAATAATCCAACTTGTCTACCTCTGAGTATGTTTGTAGAAGTAGAAAAAAAATCATATTGTTGGCAAAAGTATTATTTCCTCATCATATCTTCATTCACTTGTGTATCAGTAAAAAGAAGAAAAGGGGGAGCAATCCTGCAGAACAAAGTTCAAAACAGGCATGTATTCTTGTTTATTATTATTATTATTATTATTATTATTATTATTACTACTATTATTATTATTATTATTATTATTATTATTATTACTATTATTATTATTATTATTATTATTATTATTATTATTATTATTGACATTGTTGTTGTTTTCATTGTTGTTCTATTTATTGCTGAATCTCTCAGGATGTGGCCTGAGGTGCTGTTACAATGCCATGCTATTCTGATTTGGTTTGGCGAGTGAATGAGTCACACTTAAGCTTTTCAGCAGAAATGAGAATATGAAAATTGAATTGATACATTCAATAAAAATAATAATCAGCAAGTCAGTGCTTATGCACACTGATGTTTTTAGGTTGTGTTATTAACTAAGTCCGGCAGAACGCTGGGAGCATGTGTTGAACATTGTTTGTTTACTCTTCTTACAGTAAGTTGAGAGAAAAGACAAAGATTTTCCATTTTGGTTTACGGTATAAGGTTTGGTGAATAGGGATCATGTACTTCCATGCTACTGTATCAGGGTTTTTTTTTTCATCTTTTTGTCCATGACAAAGCCACAGCCTCCTGTGTCAAACCATCTACACATTCCTCCACTCCACCCCTCTACTGGAGGAACTGTGGTGAAAACACTAGGGATGATTATCCCGTAGTTGTCCCTGATCGACCCCTGCATCAGCACAGGCCCAGATAGTCAAGATCTCTCCTGTTTGGTTAAGGAGCTTTACAATGGGCCACTGAGCAAAGGACAGGGGAGGAACATTTTATGTCTGTGTGATGAGTTATTGCCACTTCTTAAACTGATATGAAACCCAAGTCATGCAGGAAAGTGCTGTTAATGTTGGTAATGAATTAAGACAGGAGCTGGAGCATGTGCTCAGTGGTGTTTGATTGCTCCTCTGATGTTAAGTTTGTGTTGGAGTTTGTGATGTAATAGTGAGTTTGTTAAAACTGCACCAAAAGAGTAACACTGAGAAGTGATTTATTTGTTTAAGTTTATTGTTGTTTTTTTTGTTTTGTTTTGTTTTGTTTACCCAGAATTTATTTTTTTAACAGAAATTGTCAAGTCATCATTTAAATACTCTGGAATGAACAGTTATGTAAGTTTATGCTGTATAAAAACAATTTTTTTTTTTAAATTGCTTTACTAAAGTTTCTTACAGGACATTCTGTATAATAATGTCCCACCAAGCGGCTTCAGTGATGGCACCAAATCACATGACCCAAACACTCAGGATGACCCAGCCAATCAGGATGATGAACTGTATGCCAACGTTTCTTTTTCAAAAACTGAGTCATCATGCTCTGTCTCTAACACCTGTTACGATGATATATATGCTAACATGTAGACATGGTGACAGTGTCATGAAAACAACACAGGCACATGACATTCAATGACAGTGTAGTTTGGAGGTTTCCTCTTTATTTTGTTTCTTTATTTTCTCCACAATGCTGTTTCTGGTCTGTCTTTTGGGTTGAGCATTTTGGGACAGTTGTCATTTACATTTACATATTTTAAAATTTTACTTATGCATTCATTGTTTAAATGTTAAGTATAATGTTTTTAATGCAATGCTGAGACCAGTGTAAAGTTATTATTTGAACTATTGCCTCTCTGTAGAATGATATAATTAAAAATACTTCTTTTATATTCTACACAGTGTCATTTTTGCTGGAATCTGCCATTTTGAGTCTGAAATCATGAAATGAATGTAAATTCCTGATAATCAAAGTTTTAAAATGCTTTTCTGTTATTGTCCTTTGGTGACATTGATTTCAGATGTGTTTTATGTTGTTATGTTTTTATCACAGTTTGATGTTGCCTAATACTGATATGATTTTAATGTTGTATATGTTCAGGAAAATGAATATATTCATTCTCCTGATGTACCTGGAAGTGGATCATTGTTAATGTTCAATAAACATGTCATTTCAGTCCGTCACTGTGGATAATTCTTGCGTTACTATGGCTACTAAATCTCCAGAGCTCAATATCTCTGCTCTAATCCAGAAAGCAAAGAAATCCAAATCGTTAGGCAAGAGATTGGTCAAAAACAGGGTACAAACAAGGTCAAAGCCAGAGATCCACGGGGCAACCAAATCCAAAGCGTTAAGCAAAAACAGGTCCAGGTAAACACGGTCAAACATACAAAATCACAGAGGGCAAACTTGCACAGACAGAAAACGGTCACAATCTGACAAAGAACAGACACCAGCACAGGACTTAATTACACAGAACAATTGTCTTGAAGGACAGGTGATTGGTGGAAGTAAATGAGGCAATGATAGAGATCAGGTGAGGGGCGGGGACAGGAGAACACAGGAACAAACAGAAGCACATGGCAATACTAGACACAAACAAAGGCACATGGCAACACAATACCCAGAATGGCCAGCAGGGCGGCCAAAAGACAAAGTCCTGACAGGAGTACTGACAGGAACCATCTTCAGTCCTGTAATGGTTACATGCTTTGAAGTGGTGTCTCTAAATTCGGTAGATTGACAGCTCTGGAGTGTAGTGACATTTCCAACCTGTTCTCATGGAACTGGAATTGAACATTAACATGTGTTCACATACACCATGGACAAAACACCAATAATCGAATTTACTTGAGAAACTGTTGCAGTTCTTTGTTGAGTCCTTTAGAGGGCACTAGTTCACCTCTCTCAGTTCTCAATTTCATTTCCAATACAATGTCTTGAATGTCATTTCATTAAGAACTGATATACAACGGGTTGTTTTAGAACCTTTTCTGATGCTTAAGATTAACATCCATCCATCCATCCATTTTCTCCCGCTTATCCGGGACCGGGTCGCGGTGGCAGCAGGCTGAGGAGGGTCGCCCAGACATCCCTTTCCCCGGCTACATCCACCAGCTCCTCCTGGGGGATCCCAAGGCGTTCCCTGGCCAGCCGAGATATATATTTCTCCCAACGTGTCCTGGGTCTTCCCCGGGGTCTCCTCCCAGTTGGTCGCGCCCGGAACACCTCCATAGGGAGGCGCCCAGGAGGCATCCTGACCAGATGCCCGAACCACCTCAACTGACTCCTTTCAATGCGGAGGAGCAGCGGCTCTACTCCAAGCCCCTCCCGGGTGTCCGAGCTCCTCACCCTATCCCTAAAGGTGCGCCCAGCCACCCTGCGGAGGAAACTCATTTCCGCCGCTTGTATCCGCGATCTCATTCTTTCGGTCACTACCCAGAGTTCGTGACCATAGGTGAGGGTTGGAACAAAGATCGACTGGTAAATTGAGAGCCTTGCCTTCTGACTCAGCTCCTTCTTCACCACGATGGTCCGGTACAACGAACGCATGACTGCCACCGCTGCCCCGATCCGCCTGTCGATCTCTTGCTCCATTTTTCGTAGGGGGCAAGCCACCTTTTTCCGGCATAGGACCATGGCCTCGGACTTGGAGGTGCTGATCCTCATCCCGACCGCTTCACACTCGGCTGCAAACTGCCCCAATGTGTGCTGGAGGTCACAGTTTGATGAGGCCAACAGAACCACATCATCTGCAAAAAGAAGAGACGCAATCCTAAGGCCACCGTACTGGACGCCCTCCTCACCCCGACTGCGCCTTGAGATCCTGTCCATGAAAATTAAGAACAAGATCGGAGACAAGGTGCAGCCCTGGCAGAGTCCAACACTTACTGGGAATGAGTTTGACTTTGTGCCGAGAATACGGACACAGCTCTCACTGCGGTTGTACAGAGACCGAATGGCTCGCAGCAGCGAACCTGGCACTCCATACTCCCGCAGTACCCCCCACAGGACACCCCGGGGGACACGATCGTAAGCCTTCTCCAGGTCCACAAAACACATGTAGACTGGATTGGCAAATTCCCATGATCCCTCCAGTATCCGTGCGAGGGTGAACAGCTGGTCCGTTGTTCCACGGCCAGGACGGAATCCACATTGTTCCTCCTGTATCCGAGGTTCGACAATCGGCCGCAGTCTCCTTTCCAGTACCCTAGAGTAGGCTTTCTCAGGGAGGCTGAGTAGTGTGATACCCCGATAATTGGAGCACACTCTCCGGTCCCCTTTTTCAAAAATGGGGACCACCACCCCCGTCTGCCACTCCACAGGCACTGTCCCTGACTCCCATGCAACGCTGAAGAGGCGTGTCAGCCATGACAGCCCAACAACATCCAAAGCCTTCAGCATTTCAGGGCGGATCTCATCCACCCCTGGCGCCTTGCCACTGTGGAGTTTTCTAACTGCCTCATTGACCTCTGCCAGAGAGATGGGTGACGACCCTCCTGAATCTTCTGGCCCTGCCTCCTCTATGGAGGGCGTGTCAGTCAGATTTAGGAGCTCCTCAAAGTGTTCCTTCCACCGTCCGACCACATCCTCAGTTGAGGTCAGAACATCCTCATCCCTGCTGAGAACAGCCTGGATGAAACCCTACCTTCCCCTCCTTAGTCTCCTGACGGTTTGCCAGAGACTCTTTGAGGCCAACCGAAAGTCCTTTTCCATGGCCTCCCCAAACTCCTCCCATACCCGAGTTTTTGCTTCCATGACAGCTGTCGCTGCAGCCCTTTTGGCATACCGGTACCTCTCAGTCTATTCCGGAGGTCCCCGTGCTAGCCAAGCCCGGAAGGCCTCCTTCTTCAGCCTGACGGGTCCATGACAGGCACCAACGACCGTCTGGCCACAGCTCAAAGCTGCCGCTTCAACAATGGAGGCTCTGAACAGGGTCCATTCAGACTCCATGTCCCCAGCCTCCCTTGGGATCAGGGAGAAGCTCCTCCGGAGGTGTGAGTTGAAGATCTTCCGTACAGGGTCCTCAGCCAGCCGTTCCCAGTTCACCCTCACTATGCGCTTGGGTTTACCAGGTCTGTCTGGCAGCCTCCCCCGCCATCTGATCCAACTCACCACCAGGTGGTGATCAGTTGGCAACTCTGCCCCTCTCTTCACCCGAGTGTCCAGCACATACGGCCGCAGGTCTGATGAGACAACTACAAAGTCGATCATCGACGGTTGGCCTAAGGAGCTCTGGTACCAGGTACACTTATGAGCTACCTTATGCTCGAACATGGTGTTCGTTATGGACAATCCATGACTCGCACAGAAGTCCAATAACAAAGCACCACTCGGGTTCAGATCAGGTAGGCCGTTCCTCCCAATCACTCCCCTCCAAGTCTCTCCATCATTGCCAACGTGAGCATTGAAGTCTCCCAGTAGAACTACAGAGTCCCCAGATGGTGTCTTCACTAGGACACTTTCCAGTGTATCTACGAAGGCTGGGTACTCTGAGCTGCCGATCGGCGCGTACGCCGTCACGACAGTCAGAGATTTCCCCCCTGCAACCCGAAGGCGCAGTGAGGCAACCCTTTCGTTCACCGGGACAAACTCCAACACGGCGGCGCTCAGTCGGGGGCTAACAAGTAACCCCACACCTGCCCGCCGCCTCTCGCCCCAGGCAACTCCAGAGAAGGACAGAGTCCAGCCCCCATCCAGGAGTTTGGTTACAGAGCCAAGGCTGTGCGTAGAAGTGAGCCCAACTATATCTAGTTGGTATCGCTCCACCTCCCGCACAAGTTCCGGCTCCTTCCCCCCCAGAGAGGTGACATTCCACGTACCAAAAGTCAGTTTCTGCACTGTAAGTCCAGTCCGCTGGGGCCCTCGCCCCATCCCGCCACCCGTGTGGCATCGCACCCAGCCCCTATTTCTCCCCTCGCAGGTGGTGGGCCCACGAGAGGGCAGCCCCACGTTGCTCATTCGGGCTGAGCCCGGCCGGACCCCGTGGCAGGTCCAGCCACCAGGCGCCCGTCGACGAGCTCCCCTCCCAGGCCTGGCTCCAGGAGGTGGCCCCGGTCTCCCTATTCCAGGCGAGGTGCCTGTATCTTCGTGGGTGCTGATCATAAGGGCTTTCCGAATCGCTTTTTGTCTGGCCCCTCACCTGGGACCTCTCTGCCTTGGGTGACCCTACCAGGAGCTTAATACTCCAGGCAGCACAGGTCCCAGGATCACAGGGACTCACAAACCCCTCCACCACGATAAGGTTGCGATTCCAGGAGGGGTTAAGATTAACACTTAGGGGTAAAAGCAAGTTTACAACTGCTATACAGTTATGAAGGACAGGCCCAGCAGGTAGACAGTTAATCAAAACAATCCCTGAAGAAGACACCAGTACAACAGAGGGTGAACAGACACATTGACACCCACTGTCAGAACAGTCTCTTGATGATTCATGCCAAATTTGATGGTTATATATTCACCGGTCTAAGACAAGTTTGCAAAAGTAGGTTTTTTTCGACAAAATTCCATACAGTGGATGATTCTGTTCAGTTCATCGTCACTCAGGGATTCAGGGGACATACAGATCACAACTCTAGGACAAATGGTTCAAAAGTCATAAGCAAAAATGCGCTCTGAAATTTGGCCTGTTGGTGGCGCCACAGGGAGTGACAGATTGACCCCCCTTTTTTTTTTTTTTTTTTTGCTTTTCAGAAACATAAATCATAAAGACAGTAATTAATATTTGAATAATGAACTTTATTAACCTTTTTTTATGGCAGAGTTTCTGTTTTTGAAGCAAGAAACAGGAAGTGACAGGACACCTCGCAATGAGAGAAGTGTGAAAGAACAGAGTGTTACCATAGCAACGGTGCCACGTTGCTCACACATTACTTAGAATAACCTTTGAATTCAAAAGTTCAAATTTTAGCGATCGCTCCTTATCAAAAGCGAGAGAGAGAGAGAGAGAGAGAGAGAGAGAGAGAGAGAGAGAGAGAGAGAGAGAGACAGGACTTCCTCATCCTGTGACTGAGTGCACTCCTCTCTATCTCTCATTACATACAAATGACTGACTCTAGTTCATTTTTGGTTGATCTGAAAACTCCAACCAAACTAGCATATGGTCTAAATAGTGGAAACTCTGGCTGACTGAACTCACATCAGTCACAGACAGCTATTGACATGGTAAGTATATTGATATCGGGTATCAATATCGGGCATCGATACCAAAGGTACCACCATAGATGGCATGCAGGCAGTTGTTAAGAAATATTGACAGATGTTAAACAGCTAATTAATTAATATTTTAATAACAGCTTTGTCATCTATAATCAATTACAATAATTACAAACCTGGTATAACCTGATGTAACAATCAGTCTGTCCTCCACTGGGAGCGTTTGTTAACATGTTCATGCTTTTGCACAGCAATTTTCTATTTTGTCTGGTAAGTACTAACAGCATAGAGGTTCAGGTCTGTGTTGGATGCTCAAATGCCTGAGGCATGTAGAAAAAATTAAATAAATAAATAAAAAAAAGGTCAGTAACCATGACAACCTGTATTTGAGATAATGCCCTACTGCTCTATCTACATATATATCTGTTAAGAGTGTAACTTCTGTGCTTTGAGTGTTAACCTTCGTAGCATTAACCAAAGATCTTTTCTGGGTTCGTGTCAAAAGTTCAAACCGTATGTCCGCAGTTTCACGCCCCGGAAAGAAACAAACTGTGACAGTTGGTGGCTGATTGGCATCTCCAACCCCAGGGACCATAACATTCTTAATGCTGTTTACACTGGTCTGATCTAAGACTCTCCCTTTACCATTTTTTCGGTGGTTTCATGTGGGCATGCAGCCATCTCAAATCACACACTCAAAGAATTGAGGATCGTTAGTGCTACAGCAAACTTTTTATTGAAGAGGCCAAGGAAATCCCGCAGGCTTCAGCTCAAAACCCAATTAGATGGTTCTGGAAGAACCTGTTGCTACTGCAACTGGAAGGTGATAGAATAAGCTTAGAACATTAGAATCCACCAACTGTTACAGTATCTGACTGGGCCAGACTAGAGGTAGCATCTGTTAGTTTGTCAAAATGTGGACTTTTTATGTTCATTTGAATTGTTCTCTCACACACATGCACAACAAGTGTATGTATGTGTGTGTGTGTGTGTGTGTATGTGTGTGTGTTGGTGGTTGGGGGCAGAGTTAATGAGATAGAAGAACGTGTTGTAATGTGATATATCTGTGACAGAACTGATGTTTCTCACTCAGTTGTGTACCACTCTGCGGAGAGGAAACAGGGTCGCTAAAAAACAGGATCTGTGCTACTGTCTGAAGTTGGTGTGACTGGCTGTAACTGGTTTGACTGGTCAGAATGAGGACTGTTCCTGTTGTCGTCTGTTGTCTCCTCTTTGGTGAGTTTAGTCTTCCTCTGTTTAGTCTACTACACTGTGCCAGACATTTTACATCAACACATGTGAAGAGAAAGGTGATTAGATGAGAACTGTGTCTCGTTTCTTCATGACATGTGTGAATGGTTATTCAATGTATTTGTTTTTTAAATTGTTTATTTATTTATTTATTTTTATTTTCTTTTATTTGTAAGGGACCATGTACAACATTAACCATAAATGTTACCATTTGATGCATTGTACCAGAGTTAGCCTAAGGATAATTTTCATCGGCAACATCCTGGCAGGTCACAATTAAAACTTCCACTTGGTAACAGAGCAACGTTAAGCAAACTAAAGCACAAAATACAAACCACAAGCAATGATGTATCACACACACGCCTTGTCAGGACTATGAGTATGTTAAACAACTTAAAAACAAAGGTAACTGAGTACTAGGCAAAATGAAAATAATACAAAGTCAAGCAAAACACATAGAAAATACAGTCAGTGACTGCAAGGTTGAGAGGCTTTTAACAGATTTTTCAATCTGACTTTAAAGCTTTTGATAGAACTACAACACTTTGTCATCTGGTAGTGTCAGGGCACAGTCAACAACTCAGATGCAGATCCAGCAACATCAGGTTTATTAGCCAACAGTCAAAAATCAGGAGGCAGAAGTCGAAATCCAAAACACAGGCGGAGTTCATAACCAGGAGAGCAATCAGAAACAGGCAAACAGTCCAAACAGCAGGCAGAGATCAGATCCGGAGACGGGCAAAAATCTAAAAGCAGGGTACAGGCAAGCAGAGAATCCCACATCCAAGGGGCAAGAGCAACGTCAAATATACCAGGCAGAGGTCAAAACCATACAAAGCTTACAGAGCAACATGTAATACAGTAAGACATGTGGGAAAGGATCATGGCATGCATAAATATCTTGGCTGCATCCACAGAGAGAGAGAGAGTTTCTCTGCCAAGTTGTATTTAATAGTTTTTATCATTTTCTTGACATGTTTTTTTAAAATTAAGATGTGGATTCAATATTACGCCAAGATATTTAAGTATAGTAACTATATCAGTCTTTTCATCCTTAATGAAGATGTCAACATTAGGAGGCTGTACGTTGGTGTTGGAGAAAATCATACCTTTTGTCTTAATAATGTTCAAGCTTAAACAGGATTGATCAAGCCATTCAGCAATCCTTTCCATAGCAGCGGTTAGCTTCATACATTTGTAACTCTATCCCATGGAACTGTTGTGGAAAATCATTAATATACAATCTAAACAATCAGGGCCTAACACTGATCCTTGAGGTACACCCATTGTGGACTTCATATTGCAAGATCAGGCATCATTAATCTTAACACACTGCATCCTATTGGATAGATATGAGAGCATCCACGCCAATGTTCTAGATGAAAAATGAAATGGAGAGTTTAGAGATAAGAACATTGTGATTAACTGTATCAAATGCTTTATGCAAATCTAAAAATACAGCACCCACTACTCCTCCTTTATCAAGCCTGGATTTTATTTGCTCTGTTAGGTGTAAGGTTGCTATTTCTGTAGAATGATTTTTTTTTTTTTTTCTGAAACCAAACCGCATGTGGTGTAAACCAAATTTTCTTGTATTGAGTTAAGTTGTCAGTTGTTCGATGACAACTTTCTTGGCAACCTTTGACAGCAGTGGCAGTATGCTTACGGATCTGTAGTTACTGGCTTTGTGGCGGTCTCCATATTTAAAAATAGGAGTAAAAATGGCATGTCTCCAGTCAGTAGGTAAAAAAACTGTGTTTAATTAAGAGGTTAATTAAAGCAATAGGAGGAGTTAAAATATTTTTATGTTTTTTGATAAGCATGGTATCAAGTTGAAAAACTCTGCATTTAGAACTTCTTAAGGAGCTGGTAATTTTATTCACTTGCATCTCATCAGTCAGAACCAGATGAAAACCCTGACCTGTAGTATCTATAGGTACAATATCCAGTTCCCCTTTTTTTAAAAAAAAATACTTAACTCATGAACAGACTCAGGAAACAAAACTGTTAAAAATAGCAGCAATAGAAATAGCAGCAATAGAAATATTATCTTCAATTAATTTTCCCTGAGCTTTGAGCTGAAAATCTCCTAAAAATGTTGTTCTCACCTTGTGAGATAATTAATATTTTTCCAAATTAATTCACTATTACTTTTTGCCTTTTGCCTTGCTCATTACATGAAGGTAAAAACATGATTTATCCAATCTCAGTTCTTTTGTAACAACCTCGTCTCCTCCTGCACCGACTCCAGCCATTCAGCGATCGGCGTTGCCGGTTTACTAATCATCGGCCTGTCCCTTCATCATTCACACCTGTTTCCACTTTGTTTTCCCTGATTCCCTCCTCTCCTCTTCATTAAAATACAAACATCTCTGCACTTGCGTCCGGCTTCCTGGTGATATCGTGACATCTTTAATCACTTTGTTCCACACGCCTTTATATATTATAAACCTTCATCAGTTTCCACAGATTTTCACCAAACCACGGTAGATTACCTTTATTCATATTTTTTTTTTCTGAATCCTTATAGTACATCTTTCCCTTACAGAGTTACACCCATATCCCAGATTATCAGAGGATAGTATGTCATCCCAATTCAAACTAAAAATTTCATTGTCAAATGCAAGTTGCATTGCCTTTAGGTATACAATGAAGAACATTTGTATGATTCATTTAGTATTTCTGAACCTGTTTTTAGTCAATTTCCTTGCAACCAGAGTTAAATTATGATCGGATAAGCCAGTGATCACGTTGTAAGTTCTAGTTATTCTTTCAGGCTTAATAGTGAATATTAGACCTAATTGTGTACTGGAAAGTTTTGCAATCCTTGTTGGACCTTTCGTTAACTGATCTAAACGATATTTGTCTGTAATTGTTTTTCATTTTTTTTTTCTATATAACTTGTCCTCCCAATTCATGTTGAAATCACCCATTAGAATTAATTCTTTGTTGTGATTGTACTCTTTCAGGATATCAGTGAGTTGATGGTAAAATGTGTCATTTGCTGAAGGAGGTCTGTAAACACCTATGATAGTAAATGACATTCGCTGGGACAGGATTATTTTTAATGCAGCAGTAGTGTGACATTGTACTGTGAGAGTGACCTGCTGTTGTGTTTCATTTTGTGTTGACAGATATGTGGTGTGTGTCATCAGAGGACATAACAGTGACAGGATATGAGGGAGGAAATGTTACAGTCATATGTTCTCATAAATGGGCTACAACCAACACTAAGTATTTCTGTAAAGGAGAGTGTACAGATTATAAACACATAATTATTAAATCTGAAAAGAAATTCACTCAGAAAGGAAGATACTCTCTCTACGATTACGGAACAGGAGACTTCACTGTGACCATCGCTGGACTGAAGAAGTCAGACTCAGGGACATACTGGTGTGGAGAGGAAAGATTTTTAATGGACACATACACTAAAGTGTCTCTCACAGTTATGGAAGGTAAGATGGTCCTGAGAAAGAACTGTGTGACTTGTGTAATGTAATTATGATTATGGATGTGCTGTGTTCGTTACAGATGCAGTGAAATGTAACGTCGTTACTTTGCGATATTTTCTCTAATTTTCTGTCTCTCTCTCTGTCTCTCTCCATATCTAGCTACCACTCCTAAGTCTGTGTCCTCTACATCTGTCAGTTTTCTCTCTACAACTTTTACAACCCCTGATCACATCACATCCACCTCTTCACACACAGGTAAGACACACACAACTCTCTCTCAAATAGGATGTCTCATCTTAGGCTACTTTAAACTGTTGTTTACCTTATATGGTCATGCATCCTGTCCTTCATGGTACAACTCTGTTTCTGGGGAATAGCATGTCTGGCTTCTATCTCTTACTGAATTTAGCAATGACTACGTGTGTGTGTGTGTGTGATGGATGCTGTTACGGGTAAAACTAAAAGCGTTAAAGTATGTTTGTTTAGAGTAGGGAGAGGGTTAGGTCGTTATTCTTTATTTTTGTCAAAGTGGAAATCAGTAGAGGGTCCCCAGAATCTGGCATTTGGCAAGATCATGAAATTGGGTAAAGGGAGCAAGGGGCTATACAAGCAGCAATGGAGGCAAAACAAGATATTTTAAAATGGAGAAATTTTAAAATGGAAGGACAGAAAAAGGTACGTGTGGGAGTGATTTAGTGAAATACTTAGCCGTGACGAGTCAAGTAGGTATGTCATATGCAACAGCTGCGAAACATAGACTGCTTTTATCTACGAATACAGACTGATGCCGGCAAATAAGGCACGTAGCCCACTATTCACCATATGTTTTATTTATCGACTGAATACATGGAACATGGAAATACTACGTACATGTGCATACTGCAAACAAGTCAAAGAAGAAGCCAAACTTAAGGACATAAGAAGTACATTAAGTGTATTAAAACAGATTTATTTATTGAATGATTAATTGATTGACTCATTTATTGTATAGCCCCTTGCTCCCCAGGGACCATGCTTCATCAGTGTTAATTATAGAGCCTTTACACAATCTGTTGGATGACTGGTTAAAATCAACATTTTCCTCTCTCTGTCTGCTGTGACTGTGGGGCATTTTTGTGGGATATGAAAACCCCATTTTGCATTAGTCAGTACATAACATCCATATATTTTCCCCAATTCCGTACCCCCATTTTCCATTATACCCCTTTCCTGTGCAGCTTTAATTAGTGTCGGGGTGGCATGTAGTTTAACAAATACTAAGGGATAATCACCCTGTAATACATTATATATTAGTGTAAGAACGTCACAGCATGAACTGGTGGATTTCATAAATGTGAAAGGCATGATGGGTGGCTGTGCCTGTCAGTATTAACATATAAAAACAGACACGCAGCTCTAAAATATCTTCACAATCAGCATTGGAGCACTTCTATTCAAGTCTCATGTTTGGAGTGTCAATATCAGTGCCATACCTCCTGTGATTTTTACATGGCAGCTTTGGCATGTGTTTGTGTGTGTGTGTGTGTGTGTGTGTGTGTGTGTGTTTGTTTAAACTGTGTGCCACAGTGGAGGCCACAGAATGGATGAAAGCAGAGAGACAGAGTGGAGAATAACGGGGACTTTTCTCTACTTCTTCAAATACTGAGCAGTGTTCCACGCTGACAGAACAGTGGCAAATCAGACAAGAGTGTGCATGTGCCAATCTTATTTCAATTTGATAAACAGGGCAAATTCTTTTAATTAATGGACAGACAGCTTGTTTGGCACTGGCCTGTCATGACAGGTCACACAGTGTGGTAAGAAGAACACTGTAGTCACCACACACGCACACACCACTCCCAAGCAGTCGTTGCTGAATTTCGAAATTTGATAAAGATAGTAGAAGATAAGAACCAGACACGCTATTTCTCAGAAACAAATTTGCGTCACGAGAAACAGGAAACATGACCAAATAAGGTGACGCGTGAGGAGGAAAACTCAGACAGGCTACGTGACACTGGCTTGTGATGGTTTTGAAAAGGGTCAGAATTGTAGATGGGAAGTGAGTTAGGGGGCTGCTTCATTGCCTCCATTATCACCATCACACCTAACAAAAGTACTGACCAGCCTCACTTCCATTTCCACCACTCATTCCTCTTTTTTCTGTAGCACTTGGGGTGGCAGTTTAGTGGTTATATGTAGCACTCTGACATGGTTTTAGCATGGTGTCAGACTAGGAGGGTAATTCCTCTGACCGCACGGTGCTCCACTTTGCTTGCAGTACGTTGTCCCTGGTTACAAACGGCTCAACTCAGGTGATTTGGATATCTGCATTTCCAGTGTAGGCTGTAGCTCTTCCAGCCAGGACTGCATGGATGTTCTGAGCCGGGCTCAATAGCAAGGCCCCCTTAGCCCAGGTCTCACCTGACTGGTGTGTCTGCAGGAGGGGGAGGGGGGGGGGGGGCGAGCCTTGTTGGAGCAAACAGCCCTGATGTGTTCTGTCATTTACGCAAACTTGCTTCTTGATGGCGTAACTAGCCACTTCCACTCGTGGTTTATAGGTCTGCAGTGCAGTTTACTGATAATGGGGATTTACAAGATTTTGCCAGTTGAGACACTGCCTACGATTTTTTTCATGTACTGAGGTGTTGAGCAATAGTTAAAAAAAAAAACACAGTCACATATAGTACCAAACATACAGGGTCGCAGTAGGTCAGTATGACTCAAGAGTATGTTTTTTAGTTGTATATATTGAGAGACTCTATTACCTCTTGGAAACTTTTTTTTTTCCTTTGTTTTTTCTTTTGTTTGTTTGTTTGGTTGTTTGCAGCTGTTATTTGTCATCGATAAATTACTCAATTGAACATATGCTTATACACTTACACTCCTATAGGAAATGGTTGAAGAAAAGTGCTTTAATCTCTCTCTCTCTCTCTCTCTCTCTCTCTCTCTCTCTCTCTCTCTCATTCTAGCAGGAAACAATATTGACTTGCAAAAGAAGTGGAAGGTATTAATGATGATTATCACAAGTGTCTGCTTAGTTATTAATGCACTGCACAGGTGGTAAAATTCAGATATTATGTTTAAGTCAAAGTGAAGACAAGACCCTAAAAGACTGACTGAAAATCATCCATGAAACAACAACAACAACTTTAGTCAAAGTTTTAAAGTATCAGGCTTTTAATGTACTCAAGTTTTCAAAAGCACAAAAAGAAAAAAATCCTTTATGTTTGTATTGTACAACTTAATGTTCATGAAAGGTTGAAACCAACCAACCTGTTGTGAATTTTATCATTAACCTCAAAAGTAGTGATATTCCCAAACATTTTCAGTCAGTTACTTCTTGGCGAAAATAAATCACACAAAAAAGAAAAAGACTTATGACTGACCGTGACAAATGAAACCAGTAACGACAGTTACCAATGGAAATGTGTTGACATAAAAAGGACAGAATTTCTTTTCAGATGTAGTCGGGTAGAAAGTGATAATTGCTCAGATTATCAATACTCAGTCCAAGCACAAATTCACCAATATTCTATCAACAGTCTCAAAGTACTTTTTCTTTATTACTTACCACCTCTGATGTACTGTCATTATTATAACAAATATGACTCCCTATAACTTATATAATGACATTTATAACACTTTCTTTTTATTCTGGTGAAATACCCCACTAGGATCAATAATGTTATAATGCATATTGTAATTTTGAGACAGAACTGGATATATTGATTTTATGTACCTTGTAACTGGATGTTATAATGCAGGAAAGCTCCAGCAATGATAACAGTGTGCAGTTCCTAGAACTGTTAAAAAATATCTCATCATTCACAGTGTTGCCAGTAAAGGTTAGTTGCAGTAAAGTAATTTTCTATCTATCTATCTATCTATCTATCTATCTATCTATCTATCTATCTATCTATCTATCTATCTATCTATCTATCTATCTGTCTGTCTTTCTATGTATCTATGTATGTATGTATGTATGCATGTATGTATGTATGTATCTATCTATCTGTCTATCTAATATACTACAGTTTCTG
Organism: Chanos chanos; assembly: GCF_902362185.1. Classification (NCBI taxonomy): domain Eukaryota; kingdom Metazoa; phylum Chordata; class Actinopteri; order Gonorynchiformes; family Chanidae; genus Chanos; species Chanos chanos. Next base: position 5,770,775 of record NC_044501.1, on the reverse strand, counting down.
CTGTGTTTATGCCTTAAATGGTAACTGTAGTTCAATTAAAATCATAAACAAAAGCCCCACTTACAGATAATATGTCACACCTCTGTCTCTACTTTCCTTTCCTTTGGCCAATCAGAGCCCAGTTTACCTGGTTTTCTGATCACCCTATGGTCTTCTCTTTCTTACCCTAATGTGTTTTTTTGGATATATACACCCCTGTGATTTCTTATGTTCCTTGCAAAGTCATCCATTCCCCTGAGAGTAGTGAACTGTGTTCAGTCTGTGTGGTAGTGGTCTTGCTTGTCTCCTTGTTCCTGGTCAGTTTATCTGGTTCCTGCTGGTGTCCTTGCTTCACTGTTAGCATTCCTGTTCCTACTAGCATACCTGCTCCGGTTGGTCGTCCTGTATTTTGACCATGCTCTGTTAACTGTCCATTAGTCTTACTCTTGCTCTAATTAGTTAGATTGCTATGTATTATATGTTGCCTGTCCTGAAATTTGCATCTTGCATAATGTTCTGAATTGAAATAAAGCCTGTTCTTACATATGCACCCAGTATCTCTCCATAGTAGTGACACAATATAATCCCTTGCCAAAGTGGTAGGCAAGAGTAATTTGTAAAATAATGAAAGTATAGAAAGGTTCCAATACACAGTATTAAGTCAACATCTAGCTACAAAAAGTAATACGTCATTTTTGTTTTTGCAGAAGGTAAAAGCTCAGCTGGATGAGGTGTTAAATACACTGGAGAGGAAATTTGATAAATCCAGTGAATCTGAATCAGAAAATTTGGCATCACAGGCGAGCACAGTTCTGAACATTTCTGAGACACTGGTCTCTTTAGTGGTGAAACCAACAGACACAGAAGAACTCCTCAACTTTACCTCCAACACCACTGGTACATAATGTCTTTACCCTGACATCATACACACAGTCCTCTCTATCAGATATGTTTACCTATGCATGGATGGACTCCTCCATGTCAAATACATTTAAAACAGATCAGTGTTCACTTCTGACAGGAGTACTACTGTAGTCCAGGTGTGCTCAGTTCCTGTCTCTGAGGGTAAAAGTCCAACCACTCTGGTCTTTAACTGTCTGAGAACTACACTCACTTTTATACTAGGAGAAATCTGTATCTAATTAAGAGTTAAGAGTAAAAAGGAGCAGAACTCTGGTCCTCCAGCACTGGACTTCCAAACACCTGTTTTAGACAAACCTATCGAAATGGTGCAAGACAACAAAAGCCTAACTGTGTATCTGTAGCTTAATACTTCCTAATTAGTTAAGAATGCCGGCAATGGACTCAAATGTCTCCAGATGTGTTTTAACAGAAACATTGTGGTACTCTTCATGGAGAGAAGAGTAGTAGTTATATGTGCATACCCTTCATGTCCTCTGATTGATGTGATGTGGAACTGTCTGTTTAAATTCATGTTGTCTGTCTGTCAGAGGTCAAAGTCTACACTGTTGGACCAAACGCCACTTTAGAAAGCATCACTCGACTGAATAATACTGCCGCTCTCCTGGATATCGACATCATCAGTATCGCCAAGAACAACAAGGGTAAGTTTAAAATCTGAACTCAAAATAACAGTCCGCATTATGCAGAAATTATGATGTTTGGCCTTGATGTGTGTTTGTTAAGTCTGACTAAATGTTAAGGACTCAACATGAAACACACTGAATAACAGAGGGTACTGTGGTGATACATTTTTGGTAGTTTGGATTTAAAATATTATTTATCTGAAACTCAGGACATGCATCTGTGGCCTTCATGACGTATGACAATATGTCAGAAATACTGAAGCCCACCTTCTTCCCCTCAAAGAAAGACACAGTCAACACTATGATGTCCACAGTAGTCTCAGCCTCTCTGCCCAAAACCACCAACAAAACGCTTATCAATCCAGTTAACTTCACCCTGAAACACATCAGAGTAAGCATTTTAACTTCTTAAATGGATATATGGAAGGAAACAGATGGATCATTACATGAATACACCATTACGTATGATAAATGAGAAAATAAATAAATACTTCATATTAGCAATAATAAATTATGCCACAATAAGCATAATTACAAATCATTAAAAACATGTGATATACATGTGAATGTACATTTAGACATGTGAGAAGGAGGCACCTGTGCGGTAAGACAGAAACACACAAGCATTCATTTCACTTTATTGGATTTCACACTTGAAGTTTACACATGTTCCACCTCCATTAACCAGGAGACGGATCCTGCAGGAACCCTTCACTGTGTCTACTGGGACAAAACTGAATGGAGCACAAATGGCTGTGTGAGAATCAGTGAGAAAAATTCCAACAATACAATCTGTTCCTGCACACACTTGTCTACCTTTGCTCTCCTCATGCAAACTGAAAAATTACCTGAGGTAAGGGAACACAGGTACTTTATCATGTAGATAAAAGTAAAATATACTACAGAATGAGAAAGTAATCGCAATTGAATTTACATGTTACTTTGTGTCATGATTAATGTGTGGAGTGATGTAGTACCACGGCATTTTTATGTGAGAAAGTGTCATGACTTAGTTGCAATGTCATGCTCTGTCCATTAGTGGCCGCTATTTTCCCCACCTTGGTTCTAATTTTTACTTTCATCAAGATTTTATGGATTTATCTCATTCATAAAAGCGACCAACAAGGTCATATTTCCAAAGTCACGTTATAGCTTATGTGATATTTCATATGGAATGGTAGATATATAGTTTAAGATGATTTTTCATGGTTTTTATTACGTTAGTATGTATGTTTCCTTATGAGATCTGTTTGTGTGCTTGTGTGATATTTCATTGGATTATTAGATCAGCATTTTATGATATAAATTTAAAATCTGTTTTTTTTTTATTTATTTTAATAAAAAATGCTTTTTATTAAATTTTATTACCATGAACATGGAGCAGCTGAGTAGGAAAACATCATCCTGAGGTTTCATAGTCACACTTTACCCTTTGTCACATGGATGTCTTGGACATGCAGAGAATTCCCTTTTCTTTAGAGGCCTGAATAGAACCTTTAAGTAAACCCAACAGAGGATGTTTGGGATGAAATAGAACAGATCTTTTTCAGTGTGAATATGGAGTCTATTATAGCAGCATGGGCCATTATTCCATTGAAACCTTTCTAGCAACTGGTAGCATCAAAGGTCTGAAGAGTTGAGATTTTTCTGGAAGCAAAAGCTCATCTGACCCCATTCAACCTGAACCACTTGTCGTTTTTCAGCGGAGTCATCGCTTGGAGCTGCTGAGCACCATTGCTTTTACAGTAGGGCTGATATTCCTGTTCTTGGCTGTTTTGACCTTCGTCCTGTTTCGTAAGAACTCGAGAGTGAGCAGCGTACTTCGACTAAACCTCTGCATCTGTCTGCTGCTAGCACACCTCCTCTTCCTGCTTACTCAACGTTTTCTGGCTCACAGCAATTACAAGGTGTTGTTAATGGCATATCACCCACCACCAGGTCACTTACATTAATGAAATTAATGAAACAGTGGTGTACTTGAAAAATAGCATGATAATAAGTTACTTTATCAAAGTCATGAGGATGCGTTATGATGATGATGATGATGATGAGAACTAACATATTTCTTTCTCTAACATCTCGCCTTCTGCTCAGAGAGCATGTGCTGTGTTTGCGGGAATCTTGCACTTCCTTCTTCTCTCTGGATTTATGTGGATGTTCCTTGAGGCCATAACACTCTTCATCTCAGTGAAGAACCTATCAAAGATCAGATCCAGGTGGAGGGAGGTGCTTCACTGGAAATACCAACTTGTGATTGGTTATGTGGTCCCCACTCTTATGGTTGGTGTATCTTTGTCTGTTCAGCGTGACGGTTATGACAGTGAGACGTGAGTACGGACAGAGGATCTTTCCACCATCGATTAAATTCCGCAAATGATTTTACATTTTTTCAGTTAACAAGAATATGATGGTAATTACACGTTACTGGGGATGTAGAAATCAAAGTGTGATAGACAGGATGATACATTCCATTTTGAAGTGCTGTGTTGGTCAGTATTAAACAATAACAAACAATTTGGTATAATAGCTTACACTGTATGATTTGTGATGGACACTCTTCTCTTCTGTGTAGGTGCTGGATTAAGTTGGGGACGAGCTTTGTGTGGAGTTTTTTGGGTCCTGTTTGCTTCATTCTTGCAGTGTGTATCCTTTAGTGATCCTATTCTGTGTTGCTCAGATAGACTTGCCTCTTATTATATATTACAGAAATATAGAAAGTATTCATGGGAGTTCCCTAGGTCCTGAACACGTTTAAAATACGTCCTGAACACGTTTAGAATAATGTGTTTAAACCGGTTGTAGAATCAGCAATTGAAACTACAATTTGCTCTCACCTGTGCAGGTTAATTTGATCCTCTTCATCACCATCATCATCACTCTTCAGTGTACACTGATGCACCTGAGCGGTAATGTCTCGCAGATCAAAAACAGCAGGTAACACAGAAAGACCCACAACACACGCCTTCACATAAACATCTACATTTTTCTACCACTCCATCATTAACATCACTAATGCACCTGCAAACAAACTGACACTCTTTAGGACTATGGTGTTCAAAGCACTGGCCCAGTTTTTTATACTGGGTTGCCCCTGGATACTGGGATTCTTCACATGGTTCAGTAAGGCGCTGGAGATCATCTTCCTTCTCCTCACTTCCCAGCAGGGCACCTTCATCTTCCTGGTCCACTGTGTCCTCAGTGAAGAGGTAAAGCAGAGTCAGCTTCAAAAACCGTTGAATTGTTTCTCATGGATGTCTCTCCATATGTACTGCGACCTGCATCCGTGAACTCTGGCCATGATATCTTTCTCAACCTGTTTCTCTTTGACTCCCCCCCTTCTTTTGTTTGTTTCCAGGTCAGAAAGCAGTACAAAAAGTTGTGGTACACCCTCTGCCCTCACCATGAGACCAAGGAACAGATGACAGAGGTGAGTGACATTAGGTGACACCAGTCAGATTCAAGTTTCACATTTTCTGCCATGAGTGAGATGTAGTGTGTCTTGGTTTAAGAAAAAAATCAAAGTATGTATAAAATAACTGATTTCCTATTACTCTGTGACCATTAATTTGGCCTCTGTGTGTGTGTGTGTGTGTGTGTGTGTGTGTGTGTGTGTGTGTGTGTGTGTCTGTGTGCGTGTGTGTGTGTGTTCTGCAGACCATGAGGACTGTCCAGAGTAACATTTACACCACTGACGCAGATCTCAGTGCTGACTTGGATAAAAAGGATTAGCAGGAAGGGGTGGGGGGTCTACAAGCAGTATATATTTAAGAGAACTATACATGGCCCAGAGTAGCCTGACAATACTGTACTAATTAGAGCTGTGTGACTCAGCCCAGATCTTCACAAACACTCTTAATTTTTTTATTGTTTGAATGTCCATTATACATATAAATGTCTTTTTCAGAACATGAGGATACATAGTAATATTTACAGCACTGATGCTGTCTCTAGTGTTGACTCAGATAAAATGGATTAGTAGGGAGGGGAGAGGAGAGGAATCAGTGTATAGTTCAGTCCCCGTGTCTCTCTTTACATATTAAATACTAATGAAACATAAAGAGGACATAAAGAGGACGAAATAAAGGCATGGAAGAACAGGGGGTTAAGAAACCATTAAAATAAAAAAAAGAGTGATTTACGACACCTAATTAAAAGCAATGTCTAATGTGTTATAAAGTTCATTTTAAAAATATGAAGTGTATCTATAGCTTTGAGTTCTACGAGGGGATTCTACAATTCTACAATTAGATTAAGCTTAGATTCCTTAACATTAAATGACTGAATGACTGAATGTCTGTCCCCCCCCCCCCGCCCCCCATTATGAAGTTGATCAAACTGAACCTAAGCATTGGAGAAAAATATGAGAAAGAGTAAGTTGAGGATAGAACATAGAGAACATGCTTTTTATCATATATATAAGACTGTGTCTTGTCAGAGACATTTCTTTCAGTACATAAACATACTCTGTCAAGGACTAGGTTATGTTTCTCATCTTAATTTCAACTGTTTCCATCATCTGGAGAACAATAAAACAAATAGTATGATTCATGCTGAGACTGTCCTCTGTCCTCGGAGCTCACGTCTGCCCTCTGCTGGTCATTAAACATTCTGTTTCTCTGGTTCAGTCATTCAGTCATTTAATCCTCAGTTGCACCTGTCTTTTGTTATGTAGCAGTACTGATCTCTGTGTATATATATATACCCTTGTCTGTACCTGTACCTGTGTGTGGTTAACCTGTTTTACCTGAGTTCTCTTTCTCCATCTGCCTGTATCTGAATTTGTTCCCTGAGCTCTGTATCCTTCAGATTGTTTTTAATAAAGGGTGATTTGTACATACATCCAGCCTCCTTCATGATAGTCTGCTTGCACTGTCAGATTTGGTTGTGTCTTTTCTTGCTTTGGTCAAAGTGTGAACTTTCCTAGTTTGTGAACAATCTGTCTTAAAAACAAAAGGAAGTGAGTGAGTGATGTGGTGGAATGGTTTGTAGGAGAACAGAATCAAAAGAACAGGTAGAGAAAGTATTTTTGACACCTCTGGGTTGGCTGGGAGTAAAACTATGTGTATTGATCACATCATTATTACTGTACTTTTGGCTGTGACTTATCATTAGTCATATCATTTAGGCAGAAGAAATGATAGAATAGACAGAAAACACAAACGGCCAGAAAGCAAACAGGACTGATTTACACTGCATCAGTTCCTCCAGCAAAATATTATGGGAAATGAAAAAACAATGGGCTGAGCACACCATTATTATTGTTATCATTATTATTATTGTTGTTGTTGTCATCATTATTATAACAACAACAACATCAAAAATCATCACAAAGCCAAAACATCAGTGGGGCCAAAGGCATCACAGTCGTGCACATAAATCACAAGTTAAGTATCAAATGCATGTGGTGATTAAATCAGTAATAATTACAGTCCAGGGAAGCCCTGTCTCTTCTCAGTATCTGTGCTGTCGTGGACTGAGGGAGGTTTTGAATTGATGAGCAGAGTTGATTTGTTTTATTTGAAATGAACAGGATGAACTAAGGCACCTAAGGCACCATGTAATCAGAAACAGTAACATACCAACGCATTACTTTTTGCTGTTGTTGTTGTTTTTTGTCTTGTTTTTGTTTGTTTGTATGTTTGTTTGTTAGTTTGTTTTGTCTTCAGCTTTTCAATGACTGGATAGAGGGCGCTGTCCAAGGTGCTGAATCCTAACTTTTTTTCTCTCTCTCTCTCTGGAGTTGTCTTGCTTTTTCCACTAGGGGGTTACCTTCACCCCAGGACTGAATGCCTCAACCTCCATGACCGTACGTTGTCTACCACTAGGCCTACTCTATAAAACATGACCACAAGAGGGAGCCCTTATTTAATCTTTATTAGTCTGTTTTCATAATGATGATGATATTTGTTACTACGACATCTACTACTGACACTATTGTAGTTTTATTGACTTATTCCAGTCAATTCCAGTTATTATTCCAGAGTATTAGAGAGTTCAATAATAATTATGTATGTTCTGTATATTTTAACAATTTAACAGTTCACATTATTACGTGGCAAGTCCTTACTTGGTCCTCCATTGATGCTGTATCAGAAGGAGTGATGTATCTCACGATTTACTGATTAGATTTTAAGTTGCTAGTTTCAGAATCTTTAAAAAATTTCAACATGTTGTTTGTTACAATGCTGATAGGCAAGACTTGGTATGGATAATGCCCAGCGGCATTGACATCATATTATAATAAAACAGTTAATATATCGTCTTTTTGAATGTATGATAAATAGGATGAATTTTGCGCCTTCTCCCCCGGCTTGCTAAATGCAGGGACACAGGCATAGAAAGTCTGACCACAATGAGAGAAAGAAATGATTGTATTGACAGAGGAAAAATTAACTTCTGTTGAGGCTTTTCTTTTATTTATTTTAGTAAAAGGAAATGTCCTGTAGCAAAAAAAACAAAAAACCCAAAGAAAACAGGAAACAGAATATTTTCCCAGAGAAAGGTGCTGAAAGCAGACTCTGTCGTTTCTCAGTCGGAGACTGGTGTTCAGGCAACAGACTTTCCGTGCCTAGTCAAAACTATCTAACTAAATCAAAACGATACCCATTTTGCCTGTTGCTGTTGCCTGTTGTCGCAATTTAATATGACGCGGAACGGCGAGTGAATATGTAGGCTACGTACACCAATAAATTCGTACCTCCGCGTAAGGAGAGGACGTCAGTAGAGTAGGCGCTTGTTTAATGTGGTTGAGTTCGCATTTGCATTCACACTGCTTTAAGAATGTGGTCGTATGTGGTCCAGACCACCTCCGAATGTGGTCTGAGTGATCAGATCTTGATGCGACCTCAGTGCTCACTGGATGCGTTTACACCTGTACTTTTGAGCTGTCCACTTGTGATCGGATCACCAAAATCGGATCATAATGCAAGGTGTAAACAGGGCCACTGTCTCTGCTCAACTTCACTTTACACATTCCTGCCACTAGATGTCCTGTCTGTACAAGGGGATGGCATTCAAAGTGTTTATTCAAATAAGTGTTGGTCAAAAACAAACAAACAAACAAATTTAAAAAAAGTCTTGTTGACATCACTGAGCATTTTTCATTCTGACTTCTGAACAATGGCCACAGCTGTAGGACCTCAGTTATCCTTAAAACATAACACTGGTGTGTAACATAGTCATTCTGGCCTCAGTTCTGTGACTGATCTGAAATATGTTCTGCTCTTTGATGCTGTTTCATTCAAACTAATGGGGCATATAATTCAAGGGATGTCCTACTGTGAAAGACAGGATGAGCTGTCTCTAAATGAGGAAGACCTGAGCACTTAATTTAATTTTTCTTTATTATTATTATATTTTTATTATGTATACACTTTCACAACTCAGACTACTGTTAGTTCTATATGATTTAGTTTTTGAAGGAGTATCTCTTCAATTTGGATTGAAGCTGCTGTCCAAGGTTCTTCATCTTCCAATATAATCCAGTAGATTCCTTCTTTGACCACTAGGGGAGCAATTTCACCTGTTGGATGACTGTCGGCACACCCTCCTCTTCCACAGCACCAATAATATGGTTAAGGTAAGAGTAAAGATTAGAGCCAGTATACACACTTGTCTTGTCTGCTCTATGAGTGAACACAGTGGTATATATGCTCTCTGCTCTAGAACTGATCCTGAATAAACGATGGAAAACATTTTCATATTTTGTCTCTCTGTTTCTCTGACTGTGTTTCTCTCTCTCTCTCTCTCTCTCTCTCTCTCTCTCTCTCTCTCTCTCTCTCTCTCTCTCTCACTCTCTCTTGCTCCATAAACATTTCAGAAGACAGATTTATTGATTCTATCATCAGATGCTCAGATGTGGCTTTCGAAACTCTGGCCATCAGTCACCTTTTCATCTTCATGCCAGAACTTTCTTTTTCATGTTAGACCTGTGTTAAGACTTTCTTGTATTATCAGATGTTGAGTGTTTCGTAGTGCTGGACTTGTTAACCTGCGTCAGGACTGAGTGGATGATGAAAATCTAATCAAACTGTTAGATCTTGCTGAGTGGAGTTCATTTTGGCAAAACTGTCATTGATCTGTGAGAAAACACACACACGTACACTCACACGCACACACACATGCACACACACACACACACACACACACACGCACACACACACGCACAAACACACACACACTTATAAATGGAAAGTGGTCATATGACTCTCATACCACAATTTTTTATCCCTCTATGGCTTGTTCTGACTCATAAATGATTCTTTAGGCTCTAATTTTTTCTGTGTGGTTGTCACCTTTACGCTGAGAAGCATAAAGTGAATAAACTTCAACACCATTTCAAATGGGAGTTTAGTGTGTCTGACTAAATGCTGACAAACTACATGTTCTGCCAAAACCCTTAAAGAAACAATATATTTTATTCATGATCACAACTAAAATGTTCAAAGAAATGTCTTGTTTCGGACCTCAGATCTTTATCATCTAAACACAGGTTGAAATCCCTTGCTCTATATCATATCTCAATGTTTAATTTCTCTATAGAGCTCTGCAAACAGCTAGAGGGTGTGTGTGTATGTGTGTGTGTGAGTGTGTGTGGTGTGTGTGTGTGTGTGTGTGTGTGTGTGGTGTGTGTGATTATATATCTTAAGTAGATGTGTTAAAGGTGTTGAACTTTGTTCAAACAAAGTGAACAAAGTTCAACACCTTTTTAATCCACAGACACTGAAGATGTGATCCTAAGTGGGGAGAGGAGAGAGACACAGATAGGGGAGAGAGACACTCATACAAACCTAGGGCAAAATTCTATTTGTTCCATAATTATCAAACCATCTTTAACATTTTCATGAGCTGTGTCCCGTTTAGCGTGACTGGCTGAATGCCGACAAAGTACATGTTCTGCCAAAATTCTTAAAGAAATAGTGTGTTTTACTCATGATCTGAACTGAAATGTTCAAAGAAATGTGTACTCTCAGAGCATCTTTAAATTTGGTTTGGTTTGGTTATTTAAAATTATCAATGAAAGGAGGAACCTTTCATCTTTTGGATCTTTTTTCACCATGACTTCCTGTTTTTAGTTCTTTACAGGAAGTGAAATCAGTAGTCATAGCAGTAACCATTCCTGGGAAATAAAGCCAAAGAAAAAAAAAAAAAAAAACTTGTGAAATGCCCCACTCTCTAAGAGAAGGGGGTGGGGTTTCAGTTCCCCTTTCTCTGTGAATTATAACCAAGCCATTTGGTATAGGTTATTCATTAACCTTTTCATAATAAAATTCATAAAACATTCTTATATTATCATACAAATTTTGATTCATGTGTGAGAGGAAAGTAATAACAGTAATAATTCATATAGTACTTTATTTGAACAGTTCAGTCTACTAGTTGTTTAAATCCAAATGGTGAATATTCAGTGAACCATCACTGTAAAGACAAAGAGAAACTGAAGGAATTCCGATCAGAAAGAGAAAAGAAAGATTTATCAGAGAGAGAGAGAGGGATGGTTTCTAGTTGAAAGATTTTAGACGACTTGTTTGAGAGAGAGAGATGTTTTGACATGAGAAGAGGAAGTGAGGGAGGGTTTGTACAGTAAAACGTGCTATTTACATTCTCTAAGGACATATTGTTGGGTAGACTATATTTATACGTGTGACAACTTTCCTTTGGCAGTCAGACGATGGTGCTGAGACCTGCAACACCATGGTAAGAGACACAAGTCAGTAACTTTTCCCTCTTAAAGAGCCATGCTATTTTTTAAATAGATTTTTAAATTTAAAATTTAAAGTAAAATTATTACATTTAAAATAAAATACAGTATTGAACCTTCTTCTGCTGAGTAATGTGAGAAATGAACTGACTCATGTCTTTGACTTTATTGTACCTGTAATTGGAGTAATAAGCAATTGGTAATTTTTTTTAAAATAACGAACTATATTTTAGCCCTGTGATCAACCTGTCCAGGGTGATTCCCCACATTTCTCCCAATGAATTCTGGAATAGGCTCCAGCACCTCCCGCGACCCTAACTGGGATAAAGGGCTTAGATAGTGAGTGAGTGAGTGAGTGAGTGAGTGAGAACTATATTTTAAATGGATGTTTTAGACAATATTGAATACAGTGATAATGGTGTCTAAAAGTATTTTTACTTCCTAAAATGTTGTGAGTTATTAAAAAACTGAAACAATACTATTATGCAGGTTATTGTGGTGCCATCATTTGAAATGTCTCTTCCTCCTTCTCTGGTCTTTCTGTTTATGGTTCAGGGTGAGTCTGTTCTCTCTCCTTATTCTTTAAAAATGAAATGAAACAATGTAGGAGGTTTATCTATAGAAAATGAATGCATTTCCTGTACCAACACTAGAGTTGGTCTCTGTGTACTATGTTCTGGGCTTTGTGTTTCACTAAGAAGGTTGAAGTCTCACTGTATGAGATGAATGTATGTGAAATGAATCAGAGAGACTGTGTAACTGTGCTTAAGACCTCTGTGTACGTTGATCTCACAGTTCACACATCTAGATAAAAAAAGCGGTACCACTTTACATAAGACTACCCTTATAAAGGTGTTTGTGAATGGTTTATAATTAGGCTATTAATTAGGTTGTGAACACTTTATAAATCATTAATAAGCTGTTATAAACCATTAGATAAAAAGCGCAACAGTCACCTGGTGCTTGCCAGATAGTGATCCCACATTTATGCGTACAGTTAAGTCTCCGATCTCATTGGTTACTTCGCTTACTTTATCTTCTCCATCAGCCAGCATTTAAACCTCTCAGCCCCATCAGATATTTGTCAAATAGTTACTAGCATTTAACCATCATTAGCATTTCATAATGGTCAAAAAGTTTCATTTGGAGTATCAAATTACTGTATATTAAATTTTCATATCAAATTACCAGATTCATACACTAAGGCTGGAATACTGTTTATCTTGACATTTTCAGCATGCTATCAGCAGCCGTCCTCATTATTATCACAGGTATTGATGTGACATATGCTATCACATTAAAGTGGTATATTGTGGTGCATGTTGGGGGATACATGGGTGGAGCTTCCCAGCATGCCTTGGGGCGATGAACTGTTGTTTAACCCCAGTTCGCTATTGTTCAGTTTATGTTTCTTGTTGTGGCTTGCAGAAGTTTATGTGTATTGTTCATCATGTAGTCTTTGTGTTGTGTTGTTAATCATTGTGATGGTTTAATGTTATCTGTGTACCATAAGTGTAATTGTCTATGTGAATCATGTACTTCCTACCTACCCTACAAACATTTTTGGGAATGTTACATCCTGGTTTGAACTGTTGCAAAATAAAAGGTAGTGTTATCACTTTAGAGAAAATCTAACAATTCATTAGTAATTGGTGATGTGTTTTATGTTTTACAGTTAGGTTCTATTTAACAGTTAAAATTGTTAATAACTCATTAGTAAATGATGATGTGTTTTACACTTTACAATGATGCTCCCTTTTGGCAGTTATAAATGTTAGTAACTCATTAGTAAATGGTGATGTATTTTAGACTTTACAATAAGGCTCCCTTTGCTCACACACAAATGATCGCCTACCAATGTATCATTAGACGTCATGTATAATGATGATGTGTGTTTTATGTGTTTCAGGTATTTATGGTCAGAACTGGGGTGTGTGGTACAGGCCTGATAGTATCTGTGCCCTGAAGGGTTCATCAGTAACCATGTCCTGCTCCTACACATATCCCACTGGTTATAGAGTTGAAAGAGTTTACTGGAGTAAAAATGAATATGGTAACCGCCCTTATTTGTCTGAAGAGCCAGCTTATAGAGGCAGGTTTCAATACCTTGGAGATAAACAGTCAGACTGTAGCATGAAACTGAGTGATGTGAGAGAGAGAGATGCAGTTACGTATCTATTCAGATTTGAAACAGATAAAACAGGGGGGAAATGGACTGGTTCACCTGGAGTCCAACTCTCAGTTACAGGTATTTTCACAACATCTATAGGTACATGAAACTTTAGAGTATCATTATTAATACAGTATGTATTTAAATGAGCACCAAACATCTCTCATTATTATGATATAATTGAATCTGAGATCTTCTCTGTTCTCTCCTGTTTTCAGACCTACAGTTGGAGACTCCAGAGAGAGTGAAGGAGGGTGATACAGTCACTCTGAAATGTAGAACCAACTGTTCTCTGAGTAACACAACAACCTTCATCTGGTATAAAAATGAATATGTTTTAACAAGGAAAAACATGAAGAACAATGAACTCTCTTTCCAGTCAGTCAGCTCTGAGGATAGAGGCAGTTATATGTGTGCTGTACAAGGTCATGAGAATCTTCCCTCTCCTGCTGTCACTCTCGCTGTCATATGTGAGTAGAAATTTATTTCATGAACCATATTTACTGTGACATCACTCATGGACTTAAACAATCACAGACAGATGTCCGTGAAGATCCTCAATAATCCAGGTCATGGTCATCCAAGAAGGGGTGAAGTCGAGGTCAACTGGACTTGATTTGTAGATACCTAAAAACCTTTCACCTTTCATCCAAGAGGCTTCTTCAGCTCTGACTGACTGGTGTGGAATCTCATGTATTTAACCTCTGTGGGCTCGTTATCAAGGCCATTCATGTCACTTGGTTTGTTAGTTCTCCTGGTAGTTGTAACGACAGTAGATAGAGTCACTGGCGTCACACGCGGCCAAGTGTAAATGATTGTTAAATCTCCTAGGAAGGGATGAAAGGACAGCATTGTAGGTGAGAGGTGAAACATCTTCAATGATCTCCAAAGCAAGTCCAGCTGCCCTCCACTTAAGCCCCTCTTTGACAATCACAGACAGCTTACACCTACTTCACATCACAAGGTGAACAGTTATACCTCCATTAGATATCTCTGTAGAAATGCATAGATATCTAATGGAGATTAAGATATACGATGTGACTCTTTTCGTGTTTGTAGTTTCATTATGACCTCAGTGGTCACTGTGATTTTTCTATATTTTGTTTTGACTAGATTCTCCAAAGAAGACCACAGTGTCAGTCAGTCCCTCTGGTGAAATAGTGGAGGGCACTTCAGTGACTCTGACCTGCAGCAGTGATGCTAATCCACCAGCCACCTACACCTGGTTTAAGAAGAATGGAACTGTCTCTGTAGGAAAAGAAGAGACCTACAGGATCAACAAGATCAGCTCTGAGGACAGTGGAGAATATCACTGCAAGTCCAATAATAAATAAGGACATCAGTATTCAAATACTGTATCTCTGAATGTTTTATGTAAGTAAGATATGATATGACTCTTCGTGTTTGTAGTTTCATTATTACCTCAGTGGTCATTGTGATTTTTCTATATTTTGTTTTGACTAGATACTCCAAAGAAGACCACAGTGTCAGTCAGTCCCTCTGGTGAAATAGTGGAGGGCAGTTCAGTGACTCTGACCTGCAGCAGTGATGCTAATCCACCAGCCACCTACACCTGGTTTAAGAAGAATGAAACTGTCACTATAGGAAGAGAAGAGACCTACAGGATAAACAATATCAGCTCTGAGGACAGTGGAGAATATCACTGCAAGTCCAGTAATCAACATGGACATCAGTATTCAAATGCTGTATCTCTGAATGTTTTATGTAAGTAAGATATGATGTGACTCTGTGTTTGTGGTTTCATTAATTACCTCAGTAGTGAATGTGCATTTTGTATATTTTCTTTTCTCTAGATCCTCCAAGAAATACCACAGTGTCAGTCAATGCATCTGGTGAAATAGTGGCAGGCAGTTCAGTGACTCTGACCTGTAGCAGTGATGCTAATCCACCACAGATAAACTACACCTGGTATAAAGAGAGTGTAACTTCACCTGTAGGATATGGACAGAGTTACATCATCAACAACATTCAGTCCAATAACAGTGGACTATACTACTGTGAGGCCCAGAATAAACATGGCTCTCAGAGAACCACTGCTGTACCAATCAAAGAGAAAGGTATGGAAACTGTCATAGATGTTGTCATTTGAAATCTGTCTTAACTAGAGATGCATTTCCACATGAAAATATGAATGTGATTGCGCTGCAGCATCATCAAATCTTAACTGTAGAAATACTGGATCTGTGTCCAGCTGAAGTTTAGTAACAGAGCAAAAGACCATTGAATCCAACTATCGAGCTAATGCCGTCTAAGATAAAATTGTTGTCCCCTCAGTTTTGACCGTGGCCTTCAGCCAGGGTCATAAAATGATTGCGATACGTACTGCAATAGACACTTTATCAACAGCAATAAGAAAACTGTTCAACAGAATGCTCTATAGTTTCACTTATATCCATTAAATAGAAACCGCAAGGAAAGCACATAAGGAATACAAAAGTTTGTCTGCATTTACAAACGCCAAGTATGCTCACCCCCGGCTCATAAACAGCCTATCATATCCCTTGATAATAGAGCATGCTTTGAGTGACACGCAAACAGCCAATCATTTAAAAGGTGTATTGTTCCGTCGCACCATCGACATTTGACAGAACAACAGAAACAGTGTGGAGTGAGAAAATGAGTGCAGATACTGAGGAGATTGTTGATAAAAGTAAGACGGTTCAATTCAAAATTATGATGGAATATTAGAGCCACATTGAGGAAGAAAAAAAATTCTGAGCTTCTGAGAATAATGTCGTAGTGTTACGTGAATAAAGTAGTATTAGGAGAATAAAGTTGTAATTTAACAAGACAAAAGTGATACTATTACAAGAATAAATTTTATGAGAGAAAAAGTTGTAATTTTAGGCTTTGTATTATGTTAGAGGGGAAATATCAGGAGAGCAGCCTGCCGCCTGTGTTAAAATGAGGAACATGGAGCATTTTGTGAAGTTATACTTTAGTACAAGTTTCACAAATAACGAAATACTTAATCTTTTGTCACATCAGCAGCACATTATCATATGTATCAGGACTTGAAAAGATTGTGCAGGAAACTGTCTATTCCAAGAAAGAATCACATGGACTTGGAGGAAATTGCCTCTTTTGTTACAATTTTATTCTTGTAATATGATTTTTTCTTATAATATTACGACTTTTTTTCTTGATATATTATGCCTTTATTCTCATTAAATTACAACTTTATTCTCGTAATATTATGACTTTTTTTCTCAATTACGACTTCGACCTTATTCTCGAAATCTCAGGATTTTTTCCCCTCAGCGTAGTCCAATACTCTGTCATACAAAATATAGTGGTTAAATTCAGCCTTTTTTTCTTTTCTCCTGTAATTAATCAAAAAAGGTCATCAAAATCATCCATAATTATCAATATAGACTGAAAGGAAAATTTTTATGAAGATATTTTTTTCAGCTATATCTCCCAGCCCTGAGCCTAATCATAAGGGCTACATGTTTGCCCCCTCGCAAATCTCAAATGCCCCCTCAGTCATTGCACCCTGCAGCCGGCCCTGGTATATTTAAAGCAAATAAATCAAGTTGAAATAACCTGAATTCATGAATTTCCACGTATTACTTGAAATTATTATAGTCGAAAGAGCCATTAGTTCGACCAACTAAAACCAGTCATGTAACATGCACTAGAATGAATTATGTTTATCCAAGTCTCACGGATGTCCCTGCTATTGGGAGACTGCATCTGCAGCAACCGTGCGAAAAACACTGGATGGAAAGAAACGGTAAGAGTTCCTTCCAGTAAGGCAGCTTACAGCTCATGCAGCAGAGACTTGGTTTTCAATTGTTAGTGCATGCCTATAACGCCAAGTTTGTTGTGGTTTTTCAGGTGGTTTTCCATTTAAATGACAAAGAATCTATCATTAGGTTTATATTGACATGTTTATTGAATGAACCTTATGCCACTGTGTACTTGTGCCACTTATGTGTGTGATGTACCTCATTCCGCTGAGTGGAAACTTTTCAAACATGTGTCCATTTATTGTGTGATTTTTGAAAATACAAGTTTTCTGTTGGCTTCACGGTGGTGCAATTTATGAGTTAATATTAGTTTACATTTATTTGTTTAATTCACATATTCAAACTGGATCACTGACAGCTGTAGTAAATACCTACTCAAATAAATCAAGTTCATCTAAGTTGATCACATTAAACTGATGTTATCACAGTTAATTACATTCATTTAATCCGTTTTAATTTGCTAGACCAAACTTTGAATGAACATGCTTTACTTTCGTGGAAAAACCTTCCCCAATTAAATTAAATGGCTTTTCACACTGTATGAGCTGACCCTGGGATAACTTAGCCCCTTTTCACACACACATTGTTAACCCAGGACTAAGCTAAGCCCAGGGCTATACGATTCACACTACACTTCTACTACACCTGGGTTAAATGTCCGTTGGAACACACGACTAATGTTCACATTCTACCATTGTTTACTTTACCCCCGTTTCACACTGACACCTTCTAGCCCCATGTTTAGTGGAATTTCTGTAGCATAGCTGAAACAACAGCTATAACGTATCAATAAGCAATAAATTACATGATATTGTTCACCGTTAGAAGCTGGAGCACTATGCAGAGTTTAGGAGAGGGGACCCCTGTGCATATCCTCCTTGTACTGTTATAACTTTGACACAACAATAAATTACCCACAACTTATTCTCTTCAACAAGGAAAAACACTATAGCACACGACAATTTGTGACACATACACAATTAGTAATACTAATAACTGTACGTTCACAAAATTACACCGCCGAACGTCATACTGGGTACAGTTTGCCAGGTAGCATAACAGTCTTGTTGATATCTGGGAGAAGCTCCGTTGCTATGGTAGATTAAAGAACAGAAAACAGAGATCGAGGATGAAAAAAGTGAGACTGGAGATGCACCAGAAGAACCTGTGCCCAAGAAAGGAGCTGTGTCTGCAGTTTGGAAGTTTTTTGGTTTGAAAAAAATCCGTCCACACCAGGCTAAATCTGAAGGTAAAACTGAAAACGCAGATTTTATGTTCAAACGTTTCTCCGTACACAACATCATTTTTCGTACTATTTTCCAAATTTTCCACGTCCACACCAAAACGCTGAGCAGAGCAGAGCAGCACTGACTGCATTTCGCCCGTCATGTTTGTCTGTGTCTTCAGCAAGTCATTGTTTTCCCTGTCCACATTACAACGTGAACCCAGCCTTCTCAAATTTATGCATCTCACAGGGCGTTTTCAAAAAGTATTGTTTTCGGTGGAGGAAAACGCTATTTTAGTAGGGGCGGAAGGGTTAAACCGAGAAATAATCATGTCTTTTCAAATTTACCTGGGTTAGTGTGGACAGGAACACTTTGAGTATTTTAGGTCAGTTTACAGTGTTTATAGAACCATTTTAAAACATTTTGTTTAAAAAAAAAGCAATGTTAAAGTTGCTGAATCTATTTATTTTTAAGTTCTGTTTTTACTATGCTGCAGTTTGCACAATAAACATTGTTTACATTTTGCAATTGTTTCATGGATATGCTGTATCATTACACATAATGACATATTGTATCTTTTTTGGGGGGCCACGCAAACCCTATAATCAAAGGCTTCATTATATACATGATGAAATTAAAATGTTTTTATATTCTGTGTACTCCTGACAGTAGAATAAGTCACTATAAACCTATATAAAGGCCCAGTCATGAAAAAAAAACAAAACAAAAACCCCCAAAAAACGTGTTATACTGTGAAATCGCAAGAATCTTCAAAAAATACCGTGATACAAATTTTTGGTCATACCACCCAGCGCTAGGATAACCCCACAACCTCGGGGCTAGCCCTGCTCTGGACCAGGGCCAGCAAGCCCTTGGCTAAAGTTGGGGTTAACCCACTTTGGAATGTGCCAGGATTGTGAAAAGACCCCAGGTGTAAGATTTTTCTTGTGTAGAAACAGCACCAAAAGCTGTAGTACTTCATCCTACCACTTGAAATAGAAGAACAATATGCGATTCCTCACGCAGTCACATATCTAGAGCTATGATGAAGTGATTTGTACTTTGTTTTCTCAGGAGACTACAACACTATCATTTACGCAGTTACTGGGATCACAGTGTGTGGAGGAACTCTACTTCTCATTGGTTTAATGTGGATGAGGTTGGTTAACATGTGGGAATTTTACATTCAAAATCTCAGTGATTAATAATCCAACTTGTCTACCTCTGAGTATGTTTGTAGAAGTAGAAAAAACATCATATTGTTGGCAAAAATATTATTTCCTCATCATATCTTCATTCACTGGTGTATCAGTAAAAAGAAGAAAAGGGGGAGCAATCCTGCAGAACAAAGTTCAAAACAGGCACGTATTCTTGTTTATTATTATTATTATTATAATTATTATTATTACTATTATTATTATTATTGACATTGTTGTTGTTTTCATTGTTGTTCTATTTATTGCTGAATCTCTCAGGATGTTGCCTGAGGTGCTGTTACAATGCCATGCTATTCTGATTTGGTTTGGCGAGTGAATGAGTCACACTTAAGCTTTTCAGCAGAAATGAAAATATGAAAATTGAATTGATACATTCAATAAAAATAATAATCAGCAAGTCAGTGCTTATGCACACTGATGTTTTTAGGTTGTGTTATTAACTAATTCCGGCAGAACGCTGGGGGCATGTGTTGAACATTGTTTGTTTACTCTTCTTACAGTAAGTTGAGAGAAAAGACAAAGATTTTCCATTTTGGTTTACGGTATAAGGTTTGGTGAATAGGGATCATGTATTTCCATGCTACTGTATCAGGGTTTTTTTTTTTTCATCTTTTTGTCCATGACAAAGCCACAGCCTCCTGTGTCAAACCATCTACACATTCCTCCACTCCACCCCTCTACTGGAGGAACTGTGGTGAAAACACTAGGGATGATTATCCCGTAGTTGTCCCTGTTCAACCCCTGCATCAGCACAGGCCCAGATAGTCAAGATCTCTCCTGTTTGGTTAAGGAGTTTTACAATGGGCCACTGAGCAGAGTACAAGGGAGGAACATTTTATGTCTGTGTGATGACTTATTGCCACTTCATAAACTGATATGAAACCCAAGTCATGCAGGAAACTGCTGTTAATGTTGGTAATGAATTAAGACAGGAGCTGGAGCATGTGCTCAGTGGTGTTTGATTGCTCCTCTGATGTTAAGTTTGTGTTGGAGTTTGTGATGTAATAGTGAGTTTGTTAAAACTGCACCAAAAGAGTAACACTGAGAAGTGATTTATTTGTTTATCTTTGTTGTTGTTTTTTTTTGTTTTGTTTTGTTTTGTTTACCCAGAATTTATTTTTTTAACAGAAATTGTCAAGTCATCATTTAAATACTTTAGAATGAACAGTTATGTAAGTTTATGCTGTATAAAAACATTTTTTTTCAATTGCTTTACTAATGTGTCTTACAGGACATTCTGTATAATAATGTCCCACCAAGCGGCTTCAGTGATGGCACCAAATCACATGACCCAAACACTCAGGATGACCCAGCCAATCAGGATGATGAACTGTATGCCAACGTTTCTTTTTCAAAAACTGAGTCATCATGCTCTGTCTCTAACATCTGTTACGATGATATATATGCTAACATGTAGACATGGTGACAATGTCATGAAAACAACACAGGCACATGACATTCAATGACAGTGTAGCTTAGAGGTTTCCTCTTTATTTTGTTTCTTTATTTACTCCACAATGCTGTTTCTGCGCTGTCTTTTGGGTTGAGCATTTTGGGACAGTTGTCATTTACATTTACATATTTTAAAATTTTACTTATGCATTCATTGTTTAAATGTTAACTATAATGTTTTTAATGCAATGCTGAGACCAGTGTAAAGTTATTATTTGAACTATTGCCTCTCTGTAGACTGATATGATTAAAAATACTTCTTTTATATTCTACACAGTGTCATTTTTGCTGGAATCTGCCATTTTGAGTTCTCGTTTGAAATCATGAAACGAATGTAAATTCCTGATAATCAAAGTTTTAAAATGCTTTTCTGTTATTGTCCTTTAGTGACATTGATTTCAGATGTGTTTTATGTTGTTATGTTTTTATCACAGTTTGATGTTGCCTAATACTGATATGATTTTAATGTTGTATATGTTCAGGAAAATGAATATATTCATTCTCCTGATGTACCTGGAAGTGGATCATTGTTAATGTTCAATAAACATGTCATTTCAGTCCGTCACTGTGGATAATTCTTGCGTTACTATGGCTACTAAATCTCCAGAGCTCAGCAGTATTGAGACAATATCTCTGCTCTAATCCAGAAAGCAAACAAATCCAAATCGTTAGGCAAGAGATTGGTCAAAAACAGGGTACAAACAAGGTCAAAGCCAGGGATCCACGGGGCAACCAAATCCAAAACGTTAAGCAAAAACAGGTCCAGGTAAACGCGGTCAAACATACAAAATCACAGAGGGCAAACTTTCACAGGCAGGCACAGACCGAAAACGGTCACAATCTGACAAAGAACAGACACCAGCACAGGACTTAATTACACAGAACAATTGTCTTGAAGGACAGGTGATTGGTGGAAGTAAATGAGGCAATGATAGAGATCAGGTGAGGGGCGGGGACAGGAGAACACAGGAACAAACAGAAGCACATGGCAATACTAGACACAAACAAAGGCACATGGCAACACAATACCCAGAATGGCCAGCAGGGCTGCCAAAAGACAAAGTCCTGACAGGAGTACTGACAGGAACCATCTTCAGTCCTGTAATGGTTACATGATTTGAAGTGGTGTCTCTAAATTCGGTAGATTGACAGCTCTGGAGTGTAGTGACATTTCCAACCTGTTCTCATGGAACTGGAATTGAACATTAACATGTGTTCACATACACCATGGACAAAACACCAATAATCGAATTTACTTGAGAAACTGTTCTTTGTTGAATCCTTTAGAGGGCACTAGTTCACCTCTCTCAGTTCTCAATTTCATCTCCAATACAATGTCTTGAATGTCATTTCATTAAGAACTGATATACAAAAGGTTGTTTTAGAAACGT
Organism: Chanos chanos; assembly: GCF_902362185.1. Taxonomy (NCBI): domain Eukaryota; kingdom Metazoa; phylum Chordata; class Actinopteri; order Gonorynchiformes; family Chanidae; genus Chanos; species Chanos chanos. Next base: position 5,748,320 of record NC_044501.1, on the reverse strand, counting down.
TTCTGATGCTTAAGATTAACACTTAGGGGTAAAAGCAAGTTTACAACTGCTATACAATTATGAAGGACAGGCCCAGCAGGTAAACAGTTAATCAAAACAGTCCCTGAAGAAGACACCAGTACAACAGAGGGTGAACAGACACATTGACACCCACTGTCAGAACCGTCTCTTGATGATTCATGCCAAATTTGATGTTTATATATTCACCGGTCTAAGACAAGTTTGCAAAAGTAGGTTTTTTCGAAAAATTCCATACAGTGGATGATTCTGTTCAGTTCATCGTGACCCGGGGATTCAGGGGACATACAGATCACAACTCTAGGACAAATGGTTCAAAAGTCATAAGCAAAAATGTACTCTGAAATTTGGCCTGTTGGTGGCGCCACAGGGAGTGACAGATTGGCCCCCTTTTTTTTTTTTTTTCTTTTTTCTTTTCAGAAACATAAATCATAAAGACAGTAATTAATATTTGAATGATGAACTTTATTAACCTTTTTTTTATGGCAGAGTATCTGTTTTTGAAGCAAGAAACAGGAAGTGACAGGACACCTCGCAATGAGAGAAGTGTGAAAGAACGGAGTGTTACCATAGCAACGGTGCCACGTTGCACACACATTACTTAGAATAACCTTTGAATTCACAAGTTCAAATTTTATCGATCGCTCCTTATCAAAAGCGAGAGAGAGAGAGAGAGAGAGAGAGAGAGAGAGAGAGAGACAGGACTTCCTCATCCTGTGACTGAGTGCACTCCTCTCTATCTCTCATTACATATAAATGACTGACTCTAGTTCATTTTTGGTTGATCTGAAAACTCCAACCAAACTAGCATATGGTCTAAATAGTGGAAACTCAGGCTGACTGAACTCACATCAGTCACAGACAACTATTGACATGGTAAGTATATTGATATCGGGTATCAATATCGGGCATCGATACCAAAGGTACCACCATAGATGGCATGCAGGCAGTTGTTAAGAAATATTGACAGATGTTAAACAGCTAATTAATTAATATTTTAATAACAGCTTTGTCATCTATAATCAATTACAATAATTACAAACCTGGTATAACCTGAGGTAACAATCAGTCTGTCCTCCACTGGGAGCATTTGTTAAAATGTTCATGCTTTTGCACAGCAATTTTCTATTTTGTCTGGTAAGTACTAACAGCATAGAGGTTCAGGTCTGTGTTGGATGCTCAAATGTCTGAGACATGTAAAAAAAAAAGAAGAAATAAATAAAAAAAGGTCAGTAACCATGACAACCTGTGTTTGAGATAATGCCCTACTGCTCTATCTACATATATATCTGTTAAGAGTGTAACTTCTGTGCTTTGAGTGTTAACCTTCGTAGCATTAACCAAAGATCTTTTTTGGGTTCGTGTCAAAAGTTCAAACCGTATGTCTGCAGTTTCACGCCCCGGAAAGAAACAAACTGTGACAGTTGGTGGCTGATTGGCATCTCCAACCCCAGACACCATAACATTCTTAATGCTGTTTACGCTGGTCTGATCTAAGACTCTCCCTTTACCATTCTTTCGTGAGTTTCATGTGGGCATGCAGCCATCTCAAATCACACACTCAAAGAATTGAGGATCGTTAGTGCTACAGCCAAATCTTTTGTTGAAGAGGCCAAGGAAATCCCGCAGGCTTCAGCTCAAAGCCCAATTAGATGGTTCTGGAAGAACCTGTTGCTACTCCAACTGGAAGGTAATAGAATAAGCTTAGAACATTTGAATCCACCAACTGTTACAGTATCTGACTGGGCCAGACTAGAGGCAGCATCTGTTAGTTTGTCAAAATGTGGACTTTTTATGTTCATTTGAATTGTTCTCTCACACACATGCACAACAAGTGTGTGTATGTTTATGTGTGTGTGTGTGTGTGTGCGTGTTTGTGTGTGTGTGTGTGTGTTTGTGGTCAGGGGCAGAGTTAATGAGATAGAAGAACGTGTGGTGAGGTGATACATCTGTGAAAGAACTGATGTTTCTCACTCAGTTGTGTGCCACTCTGCTGAGAGGAAACAGGGTCGCTAAAAAACAGGATCTGTGCTACTGTCTGAAGTTGGTGTGACTGGCTGTAACTGGTTTGACTGGTCAGAATGAAGATTGTTCCTGTTGTCGTTTGTTGTCTCCTCTCTGGTGAGTTTAGTCTTCCTCTGTTTAGTCTACTACACTGCGTCAGACATTTTACATCAACATGTGAAGAGAAAGGTGATTAGATGAGAACTGTGTCTCGTTTCTTCATGACATGTGTGAATGGTTATTCAATGTATTTTTTTTTAATTGTTTATTTATTTATTTTTTATTTTCTTTTATTTGTAAGGGACCATGTACAACATTAACCATAAATGTTACCATTTGGTGCATTGTACCAGAGTTAGCCTAAGGCTAATTTTCATCGGCAATATCCTGGCAGGTCACAATTAAAACTTCCACTTGGTAACAGAGCAACATTAAGCAAACTAAAGCACAAAATACAAACTGCAAACAATGATGTATCACACACACACCTTGTCAGGACCATGAGTATGTTAAACAACTTAAAAGCAAAGGTAGTTGAGTACTAGGCAAAATGAAAATAATACAAAGTCAAGCAAAACACATAGAAAATACAGTCAGTGACTGCAAGGTTGAGAGGCTTTTAACAGATTTTTCAATATGACTTTAAAGCTTTTGATAGAACTACAACACTTTGTCATCTGGTAATGTCAGGGCACAGTCAAGGACTCAGATGCAGATCCAGCAAAATCAAGTTTATTAGCCAACAGTCAAAAATCAGGAGGCAGAAGTCGAAATCCAAAACACAGGCAGAGTTCATAACCAGGAGAGCAATCAGAAACAGGCAAACAGTCCAAACAGCAGGCAGAGATCAGATCCAGAGACGGACAAAAATTTAAAAGCAGGGTACAGGCAAGCAGAGAATCCCACATCCAAGGGGCAAGAGCAACGTCAAATATACCAGGCAGAGGTCAAAACCATACAAAGCTTACAGAGCAACATGTAATACAATAAGACATGTGAGAAAGGATCATGGCATGCATAAATATCTTGGCTGCATCCACAGAGAGAGAGAGAGTTTCTCTGCCAAGTTGTATTTAATAGTTTTTATCATTTTCTTGACATGTTTTTTTTTTAAATTAAGATGTGGATTCAATATTATGCCAAGATATTTAAGTATAGTAACTATATCAATCTTTTCATCCTTAACGAAGATATCAACATTAGGAGGCTGTACGTTGGTTTTGGAGAAAATCATGCCTTTTGTCTTAATAATGTTCAAGCTTAAACAGGATTGATCAAGCCATTCAGCAATCATTTCCATAGCAGTGGTTAGCTTCATACATTTGTAACTCTATCCCATGGCACTGTTGTGGAAAATCATTAATATACAGTCTAAACAATCAGTATTTTAGACTTTACAATAAGGCTCCCTTTTTCCAGATACTTTGCTCACACAACATTTGTTTAGACACAAATGATTGCCTACCAATGTATCATTAGACATCTTTTATAATGATGATGTGTGTTTTATGTGTTTCAGGTATTTATGGTCAGAACTGGGATGTGACATATAATCCTGATAGTATCTGTGCTGTGAAGGGTTCATCAGTAACCATATCCTGCTCCTACACATATCCTAGCGGTCATAGAGTTGAAACAGTTTACTGGACAAAAAATAAAAATGGTAACCGCCCTGACTTGTCTGAAGAGCCAGCTTATAGAGGCAGGTTTCAATACCTTGGAGATAAACAGTCAGACTGTAGCATGAAACTGACTGATGTGAGAGAGAGAGATGCAGTTATGTATCTATTCAGATTTGAAACAGATAAAACAGGGGGGAAATGGACTGGTTTACCTGGAGTCCAACTCTCAGTTACAGGTATTTTCACAACATCTATAGATACATGAAACTTTATCATTATCGTTATTATCATTATTAATACAATATGTTTTAAATGAGCACCAAACATCTCTCATTATTATGATATACTTGAATCTGAGATCTTCTCTGTTCTCTCCTGTTTTCAGATCTACAGGTGGAGACTCCAGAGAGAGTGGTGGAGGGTGATACAGTCACTCTGAAATGTAGAACCAACTGTTCTCTGAGTAACACAACAACCTTCATCTGGTATAAAAATGAATATGTTTTAACAAGGAAAAACATGAAGAACAATGAACTCTCTTTCCAGTCAGTCAGCTCTGAGGATAGAGGCAGTTATATGTGTGCTGTACAAGGTCATGAGAATCTTCCCTCTCCTGCTGTCACTCTCACTGTCATATGTGAGTAGAAATTTATTTCATGAACCATATTTACTGTGACATCACTCATGGACTTAAACAATCACAGACAGATGTCCATGAAGATTCTCAGTAATCCAGGTCATGGTTATCCAAGAAGGGGTTAAATTGAGGTCAACTGGACTTGATTTGTAGATACCTAAAGACCTTTCACCTTTCATCCAAGAGGCTTCTTCAGTTCTGATTGACTGGTGTGGAATCTCATGTATTTAACCTCTGTGGGCTCATTATCAAGGCCATTCATGTCACTTGGTTTTTTAGTTCTCCTGGTAGTTGTAACGACAGTAGATAGAGTCGCTGGCGTCACACGCGGCAAAGTGCGAATGATTGTTAAATCTCCTAGGAAGGGATGAAAGGACAGCATGTAGGTCACTGGTGAAACATCTTCAATGATCTCCAAAGCAAGTCCAGCTGCCCTCCACTTAAGCCCCTCTTTGACAATCACAGACAGCTTACACCTACTTCACATCACAAGGTGAACAGTTATACCTCCATTAGATATCTCTGTAGAAATGCATAGATATCTAATGGAGATTAAGATATATGATGTGACTCTTCGTGTTTGTAGTTTCATTATGGCCTCAGTGGCCACTGTGATTTTTCTATATATTTGTTTTGACTAGATCCTCCAAAGAAGACCACAGTGTCAGTCAGTCCCTCTAGTGAAATAGTGGAGGGCAGTTCAGTGACTCTGACCTGCAGCAGTGATGCTAATCCACCAGCCACCTACACCTGGTTTAAGAAGAATGGAACTGTCTCTATAGGAAAAGAAGAGACCTACAGGATCAACAAGATCAGCTCTGAGGACAGTGGAGAATATCACTGCAAGTCCAATAATAAACAAGGACATCAGTATCCAAATACTGTATCTCTAAATGTTTTATGTAAGTAAGATATGATCTGACCCTTCGTGTTTGTAGTTTCATTATTGCCTCAGTGGTCATTCTGATTTTTCTATATATTTGTTTTGACTAGATCCTCCAAAGAAGACCACAGTGTCAGTCAGTCCCTCTGGTGAAATAGTGGAGGGCAGTTCAGTGACTCTGACCTGCAGCAGTGATGCTAATCCACCAGCCAACTACACCTGGTTTATGAAGAATGGAACTGTCACTATAGGAAAAGAAGAGACCTACAGGATCAACAAGATCAGTTCTGAAGACAGTGGAGAATATCACTGCAAGTCCAATAATCAACATGGACATCATTATGCAAATGCTGTATCTCTGAATGTTTTATGTAAGTAAGATATTATGTGACTCTGTGTTTTTGGTTTCATTAATTACCTCAATAGTGAATGTGCATTTTGTATACTCTGTTTTCTCTAGATCCTCCAAGAAATACCACAGTGTCAGTCAATGCATCTGGTGAAATAGTGGCAGGCAGTTCAGTGACTCTGACCTGCAGCAGTGATGCTAATCCACCACAGATAAACTACACCTGGTATAAAGAGAATGTAACTTCACCTGTAGGATATGGACAGAGTTACATCATCAACAACATTCAGTCCAATAACAGCGGACTATACTACTGTGAGGCCCAGAATAAACATGGCTCTCAGAGAACCACTGCTGTACCAATCAAAGAGAAAGGTATGGACACTGTCATAGATGTTGTCATATAAAATCTGACTTAACTAAAGATGCATTTCCACAGGAAAATATGAATGTGATTGCATTACAGCATCATCAAATCTTAACTGTAGAAATACTGGATCTGTGTCCAGCTGAAGTTTAGTAACAGAACAAAAGACCATTGAATCCAACTATCGAGCTAATGCCGTCTAAGATAAAATTGTTGTCCCCTCAGTTTTGACCGTGGCCTTAAGCCAGGGTGATGAAACAATAGCGATACGTATCGCAATAGACACTTTGTCAACAGTAATAAGAAAACTGTTCAACAGAATGTTCTATAGTTTCACTTATATACATTAAATACAAACCGCAAGGAAAGCATATAAGGAATACAAAAAGTTCATTTGCATGAACAAACCCCAAGTGTGCTCACCCCCGGCTCATAAACAGCCTATCATATCCCTTGATAACAGAGCATGCTTTGAGTGACACGCAAACAGCCAATCATTTAAAAGTTGTATTGTTCCGTCGCACCATCAACATTTGACAGAACAACAGAAACAGCGGGGAGTGAGAAAATGAGTGCAGATACTGAGGAGATTGTTGATAAAAGTAAGACGGTTCAATTCAAAATTATCATGGAGTATTAGGGCCACATTGAGGAAGAAAAAAAATTCTGAGCTTCCGAGAATAAGGTCGTAGTGTTACGTGAATAAAGTAGTATTAGGAGAATAAAGTTGTAATTTTACGGGAAAAAAGTGATAGTATTACAAGAATAAATATTATGAGAGAAAAAGTTGTAATTTTAGGCTTTGTATTATGTTAGAGGGGAAATATCAGGAGAGCAGCCTGCCGCCTGTGTTAAAATGAGGAACATGGAGCATCTTGTGAAGTTATATTTTAGTACAAGTTTCACAAATTACGAAATACTTAATCTTTTGTCACATCAGCAGCACATTATCATATGTATCAGTACAAGAAACAAGAAACTGTGTCTATTCTAAAGAAAGAACCACATGGACGTGGAGGAAATTGCCTCTTTTGTTACAATTTTATTCTTGTAATATGATTTTTTTTGCAATATTACAACTTTTTTTCTTGATATATTATGCCTTTATTCTCATTAAATTCCGACTTTATTCTGGTAATATTATGACTTTTTTCTCAATTACGACTTCGATCTTATTCTCGAAATCTCAGAATTTTTTCCCCTCAGTGTGGTCCAATACTCCGTCATACAAAATATAGTGCCTTTTTTTCTTTTCTCCTGTAATTTATCAAAATAGATCATCAAAATCATCCATAATTATCGATATAGACTGAACGGAAAATTTTTATGAGGATATTTTTTTCAGCTATATCTCCCAGCCCTGAGCCTAATCATAAGGGCTACATGTTTGCCCCCTCGGAAATCTCAAATGCCCCCTCAGTCATTGCACCCTGCAGCCGGCCCTGGTATAATTAAAGCAAATAAATCAAGTTGAAATAACCTGAATTCATGAATTTCCACGTATTACTTGAAAATATTGTAGAGCCATTAGTTCGACCAACTAAAACCAGTCATGTAAAATGCACTAGAATGAATTATGTTTATCCAAGCCTAACGGATGTCCCTGCCATTGGGAGACTGCATTTGCAGCAACTGTGCGAAAATCACTGGACGGAAAGTAACAGTAAGAGTTCCTTCCAGTAAGGCAGTGTCACGCTGGTGGTGTGGTTCAGGACCCAAGTGCAGAGACACAATGATGAAGGTGACAAACGGAGGACTTTACTTGAACTGAAGATCAAAATACAGGTGTAGAAAAGGAACAAAAAACCAATAACAAAAAGGTGCAGCTTGACAGTGCGCAAAATACACAAACAACGATAGACAATGGACAAGGCAAACACAAGGACTTAAGTAGAGGGAGAACTAAACAGGGCAACACAGGATTGGGTGAAATTAACAAGGTTAATAATTAGACAAACAGGAACAGGTGAGGGGCGGAGACAGACACAGCAAGAGCACAAAGACATAGCAAACTAAAAGTCCAAAATGGCAGTGCAGGTTTTGACAGGCAGCTTACAGCTCATACAGCTGAGACTTGGTTTTCAATTGTTAGTGCATGCCTATAACACCAAGTTTGTTGTGGTTTTTCAGGTGTATTTCCATTTAAATGACAAAGAATCTATCATTAGGTTTATATTTACATGTTTATTGAATCTTAATTTGTTAGATCAAACTTTGAATGAACATGCTTTATTTTCGTGGAAAAACCTTCCCCAGTGAAATTAAAAGGGTTTTCACACTGTTTCACACTAGACCTGGGTTAAGTGTCCGTTGGAATACACGACTAATGTTTACATTCTACAATTGTTTACTTTACCCCCGTTTCACACTGACACCTTCTAGCCCCACGTTTACTGGAATTTCAGGGGATAACACAGTGCTGGTCAGTACACCGGTTTTAATTTTCCGAACGGTATGAATTTTTCATATACTGCCATTCTGTAGCATAGCTGAAACAACAGCTGAAACAACAGCTATAACGTATCAATAAGCAGTAAATTACATGACGTTGTTCGCCGTTAGAAGCTGGAGCACTATGCAGAGTTTAGGAGAGGGGACCCCTGTGCATATCCTCCTTGTACTGTTATAACTTTGACACAACAATTGATTACCCACAACTCACTCTCTTTAATATGGAGAAGCTCTATAGCTCACAACAATTTGTGACTCATACACAATTTGTAATACTAATAATTGTACGTTCACAAAATTACACCGCCGAGCGGCATACTGGGTACAGTTTGCCAGGTAGCATAACAGTCTGTTAATAGCTGGGATCAACTCCGTTGGTAGATTAAAGAACAGAAAAAAGAGATCGAGGATGAAAAAAGTGGGACTGGAGATGCACCAGAAGAACCTGTGCCCAAGAGAGGAGCTGTGTCTGCAGTTTGGAAGTTTTTTGGTTTGAAAAAAATCCGACGCAGACAAAAGACTCGTCCACACCAAGCTGAAGCTGAAGGTAAAACTGAAAACGCAGATTTACGCAGATTAAAACGTTTCTCCGTACACAATATCATTTTTCGTACCATTTTCCAAATTTTCCACGTCCACGCCAAAACGCTGAAACGTTTACAGAGCAGCACTGACTGCATTTCGCCTGCCATGTTTGTCTGTGTCTTCAGCACGTCATTGTTTTCCCTGTCCACACTACAACGCGAACCCAACGTTCTCAAGTTTATGGATCTCATAGAGCATTTTCAAAAAGTATTGTTTTCTGTGGAGGAAAACGCTGTTTTACTATGGACGGAAGGGTTAAACGGAGAAATAATCATGTCTTTTCAAATTTACCTGGGTTAGTGTGAACAGGAACACTTTGAGTATTTTAGGTCAGTTTACAGTGTTTATCGAACCATCTTAAAATATTTTGTTTCAAAAAGAAGCAATGTTAAAGTTGCTGAATCTATTTATTTTTAAGTTCTGTTTTTACTATGTTGTAGTTTGCACAATAAACATTATTTACATTTTGTAATTGTTTCATGGATATACTGTGTTATTACACATAATGACATATTGTATCTTTTTTGGGGGGGCCACGCAAACCCTATAATCAAAGGCTTCATTATACACATGATGAAATTAAAATGTTTTTATATTCTGTGTACTCCTGCCAGTAGAATAAGTCACTATAAACCTATATAAAGGCCCAGTCACGAAAAAAAAAAAAAATACTGTGATATACCGTGAAACCGCCAGAATCTTCAAAAAAAATACAGTGATACAAATTTTTGGTCATACCACCCAGCGCCAGGATAACCCCCCAACCTCAGGGCTAACCCTGCTCTGGACCAGGGCCAGCAAGCCTTAGGCTAAAGTCGGGGTTAACCCACTTTGGAATGTGCCAGGATTGTGAAAAGCCCCCAGTTGTAAGATTTTCCTTGTGTAGAAGCAGCACCAAAAACTGTAGTACTTCATCCTACTACCTTAAATAGAACAATATGTGATTGCTGACGCCATCACATAACTAGAGCTATGTCGAAGTGATTTGTACTTTGTTTTCTCAGGAGACTACAACACTATCATTTACGCAGTTACTGGGATCACAGTGTGTGGAGGAACTCTACTTCTCATTGGTTTAATGTGGATGAGGTCAGTCAACATGTGGGAATTTTACATTCAAAATCTCAGTGATTAATAATCCAACTTGTCTACCTCTGAGTATGTTTGTAGAAGTAGAAAAAAGAAAACATATTGTTGGCAAAAGTATTATTTCCTCATCATATCTTCATTCACTTGTGTATCAGTAAAAAGAAGAAAAGGGGGAGCAATCCTGCAGAACAAAGTTCAAAACAGGCAAGTGTTGTTCTTGTTTATTATTATTATTATTATTATTATTATTATTATTATTATTGACATTGTTGTTGTTTTCATTGTTGTTCTATTTATTGCTGAATCTCTCAGGATGTTGCCTGAGGTGCTGTTACAATGCCATGCTATTCTGATTTGGTTTGGCGAGTGAATGAGTCACACTTAAGCTTTTCAGCAGAAATGAAAATATGAAAATTGAATTGATACATTCAATAAAAATAATAATCAGCAAGTCAGTGCTTATGCACACTGATGTTTTTAGCTTGTGTTATTAACTAATTCCGGCAGAACGCTGGGGGCATGTGTTGAACATTGTTTGTTTACTCTTCTTACAGTAAGTTGAGAGAAAAGACAAAGATTTTCCATTTTGGTTTACGGTATAAGGTTTGGTGAATAGGGATCATGTATTTCCATGCTACTGTATCAGGGTTTTTTTTTTTTCATCTTTTTGTCCATGACAAAGCCACAGCCTCCTGTGTCAAACCATCTACACATTCCTCCACTCCACCCCTCTACTGGAGGAACTGTGGTGAAAACACTAGGGATGATTATCCCGTAGTTGTCCCTGATCAACCCCTGCATCAGCACAGGCCCAGAAAGTCAAGATCTCTCCTGTTGGTTAAGGAGTTTTACAATGGGCCACTGAGCAAAGGACAAGGGAGGAACATTTTATGTCTGTGTGATGAGTTATTGTCACTTCATAAACTGATATGAAACCCAAGTCATGCAGGAAATTGCTGTTAATGTTCGTAATGAATTAAGACAGGAGCTGGAGCATGTGCTCAGTGGTGTTTGATTGCTCCTCTAATGTTAAGTTTGTATTGGAGTTTGTGATGTAATAGCGAGTTTGTTAAAACTGCACCAAAAGAGTAACACTGAGAAGTGATTTATTTGTTTATGTTGTTGTTTTTTTTGTTTTGTTTTGTTTACCCAGAATTTATTTTTTTAACAGATATTGTCAAGTCATCATTTAAATACTCTAGAATGAACAGTTATGTAAATTTATGCTGTATAAAAACGATTTTTTTTTAAATTGCTTTACTAATGTGTCTTACAGGACATTCTGTATAATAATGTCCCACTAAGCGGCTTCAGTGATGGCACCAAATCACATGACCCAAACACTCAGGATGACCCAGCCAATCAGGATGATGAACTGTATGCCAATGTGACTTTTTCAAAAACTGAGTCATCACGCCGTGTCTGTAACATTTTTGATGATGATATATATGCTAACATGTAGACATGGTGACAATGTCATGAAAACAACACAGGCAGATGACATTCAATGACAGTGTAGTTTGGAGGTTTTCTCTTTATTTTGTTTCTTTATTTACTCCACAATGCTGTTTATGGGCTGTCTTTTGGGTTGAGCATTTTGGGACAGTTGTCATTTACATTTACGTATTTTAAAATTTTACTTATGCATTCATTGTTTAAATGTTAAGTATAATGTTTTTAATGCAATGCTGAGACCAGTGTAAAGTTATTATTTGAACTATTGCCTCTGTAGATTGATATAATTAAAAATACTTCTTTTATATTCTACACAGTGTCATTTTTGCTGGAATCTGCCATTTTGAGTTCTCGTTTGAAATCATGAAATGAATGTAAATTCCTGATAATCAAAGTTTTAAAATGCTTTTCTGTTATTGTCCTTTGGTGACATTGATTTCAGATGTGTTTTATGTTGTTATGTTTTTATCACAGTTTGATGTTGCCCAATACTGATATGATTTTAATGTTGTATATGTTCAGGAAAATGAATATATTCATTCTCCTGATGTACCTGGAAGTGGATCATTGTTAATGTTCAGTGAACATGTCATTTCAGTCCGTCACTGTGGATGATTCTTGCGTTACTATGGCTACTGAATCTCCAGACTAGAGTGTATGAGCTCAGCAGTATTGAGACAATATCTCTGCTCTGGACACTGATGTCCATCTGTTTGGCTTCGTGGGTTTACCAAATCACTCTGCCTGCCATTAATAAATACCTCACATCTCCACACTTGTGTCCAGCCCAGTGGAAGTCTCTTGACACTGGTAAGACTACATTTCAAAGTGAAACTGAAATTATTAGCACCAGTTTGACTTAATCAAAAAAAAAACAAAAAAAAAACACACTTGCATGTAGGATTACAGTAAATCTGAGGGTTGACTGTGATTCAGAAAACTGACATAGAACTAGAGCTGGTGCTTAAGTTGATTTCATCCACACGATCACCAGCAGCTGGAAAGAGACTGGAACCATCTTCAGTCCTGTACTGGTTACATGCTTTGAAGTGGTGTCTCTAAATTCGGTAGACTGACAGCTCTGGAGTGTAGTGACATTTCCAACCTGTTCTCATGGAACTGAAATTGAACATTAACATGTGTTCACATACACCATGGACAAAACACCAATAATCGAATTTACTTGAGAAACTGTTGCAGTTCTTTGTTGAGTCCTTTAGAGGGCACTAGTTCACCTCTCTCGGTTCTCAATTTCATTTCCAATACAATGTCTTGAATGTCATTTCATTAAGAACTGATATACAAAAGGTTGTTTTAGAAACGTTTCTGATGCTTAAGATTAACACTTAGGGGTAAAAGCAAGTTTACAACAGCCATACAATTATGAAGGACAGGCCCAGCAGATAGACAGCTAATCAAAACAATCCCTGATGAGGACACCAGTACAACAGAGGGTGAACAGACACATTGACACCCACTGTCAGAACCGTCTCTTGATGATTCATGCCAAATTTGATGGTTATATATTCACCGGTCTAAGACAAGTTTGCAAAAGTAGGTTTTTTCGAAAAATTCAAAACATGATTTTTTTTTTTTTGAAAATTCAAAACAGTGGATGATTCTGTTCAGTTCATCGTGACCCAGGGATTCAGGGGAAATATGGATCACAACTGTAGGACAAATGGTTCAAAAGTCATAAGCAAAAATGTACTCTGAAATTTGGCCTGTTGGTGGCGCCACAGGGAGTGACATATTGACCCTCTTTTTTTTTCTTTTCAGAAACATAAATCATGAATCAGTAATTAATATTTGAATGATGAACTTTATTAACCTTTTTTATGGCAGAGTTTCTGTTTTTGAAGCAAGAAACAGGAAGTGACAGGACACCTCGCAATGAGAGAAGTGTGAAAGAACAGAGTGTTACCACAGCAACGGTGCCACGTTGCTCACACATTACTTAGAATAACCTTTGAATTCACAAGTTCAAATTTTAGCGATCGCTCCTTATCAAAAGCGAGAGAGAGAGAGAGAGAGGGAGAGAGAGAGAGAGAGAGAGAGAGAGAGAGAGAAAAGACTTCCTCATCCTGTGACTGAGTGCACTCCTCTCTATCTCTCATTACATACAAATGACTGACTCTAGTTCATTTTTGGTTGATCTGAAAACTCCAACCAAACTAGCATATGGTCTAAATAGTTGAAACTTTGGCTGACTGAACTCACATCAGTCACACACAACTATTAACATGGTAAGTATATTGATATTGGGTATCAATATCGCGCATCGATACCAAAGGTACCACCATAGATTGCATGCAGGCAGTTGTTAAGAAATATTGACCGATGTTAAACAGCTAATTAATTAATATTTTAATAATAGCTTCGTCATCTATAATCAATTACAATAATTACAAACCTGGTATAACCTGATGTAACAATAAGTCTGTCCTCCACTGGGAGCGTTTGTTAACATGTTCATGCTTTTGCACAGCAATTTTCTATTTTGTCTGGTAAGTACTAACAGCATAGAGGTTCAGGTCTGTGTTGGATGCTCAAATGTCTGAGGCATGTAAAAAAAAAACAACAAATAAATAAATAAAGGTCAGTAACCATGACAACCTGTGTTTGAGATAATGCCCTACTGCTCTATCTACATATATATCTGTTAAGAGTGTAACTTCTGTGCTTTGAATGTTAACCTTCATAGCTTTAACCAAAGATCTTTTTTGGGTTCGTGTCAAAAGTTCAAACCGTATGTCCGCAGTTTCACGCCCCGGAAAGAAACAAACTGTGACAGTTGGTGGCTGATTGGCATCTCCAACCCCAGACACCATAACATTCTTAATGCTGTTTACACTGGTCTGATCTAAGACTCTCCCTTTACCATTCTTTCGTGAGTTTCATGAGGGCATGCAGCCATCTCAAATCACACACTCAAAGAATTGAGGATCGTTAGTGCTACAGCAAATCTTTTGTTGAAGAGACCAAGGAAATCCCCCAGGCTTCAGCTCAAAGCCCAGTTAGATGGCTCTGGAAGAACCTGTTGCTACTGCAGCTGGAAGGTGATAGAATAAGCTTAGAACATTAAAATCCACCAACTGTTACAGTTTCTGACTGGGCCAGACTAGAGGCTGCATCTGTTACTTTGTCAAAATGTGGACTTTTTATGTTCATTTGAATTGTTCTCTCACACACATGCACAACAAGTGTGTGTATGTATGTGTGTGTGTGTGTGTGTGTGTGTGTGTGTGTGTGTGTGTGTGTGTGTGTGTGTTTGTGGTCGGGGGCAGAGTTAATGAGATAGAAGAACGTGTTGTGATGTGATATATCTGTGAAAGAACTGATGTTTCTCACTCAGTTGTGTGCCACTTTGCTGAGAGGAAACAGGGTCGCTAAAAAACAGGATCTGTGCTACTGTCTGAAGTTGGTGTGACTGGCTGTAACTGGTTTGACTGGTCAGAATGAGGATTGTTCCTGTTATCGTTTGTTGTCTCCTCTCTGGTGAGTTTAGTCTTCCTCTGTTTAGTCTACTACACTGCGTCAGACATTTTACATCAACATGTGAAGAGAAAGGTGATTAGATGAGAACTGTGTCTCGTTTCTTCATGACATGTGTGAATGGTTATTCAATGTATTTTTTTTTAAATTGTTTATTTATTTATTTTTTATTCTCTTTTATTTGTAAGGGACCATGTACAACATTAACCATAAATGTTACCATTTGATGCATTGTACCAGAGTTAGCCTAAGGCTAATTTTCATCGGCAATATCCTGGCAGGTCACAATTAAAACTTCCACTTGGTAACAGAGCAACATTAAGCAAACTAAAGCACAAAATACAAACCGCAAACAATGATGTATCACACACACACCTTGTCAGGACCATGAGTATGTTAAAGAACTTAAAAGCAAAGGTAGTGGAGTACTAATAAAATGAAAATAATACAAAGTCAAGCAAAACACATAGAAAATACAGTCAGTGACTGCAAGGTTGAGAGGCTTTTAACAGATTTTTCAATATGACTTTAAAGCTTTTGATAGAACTACAACACTTTGTCATCTGGTAATGTCAGGGCACAGTCAAGGACTCAGATGCAGATCCAGCAAAATCAGGTTTATTAGCCAACAGTCAAAAATCAGGAGGCAGAAGTCGAAATCCAAAACACAGTATAGGTATAATTGCAGTCCTAACACAGGGACACCAAAAGATGTAGGTGTGATAGAATTAATAAATCAGTCTCATAAAATTTATTAACCATTAATTTGGGTGTTCAATATTTTATAAATTAAACAACTAAGATTAATGGGATAAGCTAGCTGTAACACTGTGCTACAGTCTTAGAGAGTATTGCAGTACTAATGTATTACAATTACACTACTAAACCATAACACTCATGAACAACCAGGTTGGTGAAGGTAACTGGGAGTGCTTTGATGGCAGAGGTTGGCATTCGGTGAATACTGCGGCAGAAACAGACAGGACAACAGTTTATTTCAAAGATACTATTTATTAACCTAATCAACACTACTTGGCAAACTAATACTGATATGGTACAATCAAGAATCAGCAGCAAATAGAATGATCAAAGGGTAAATGGTAACAAAATGGTGATGAGTCTATGTGCAGGTATTCAGTGTAGGACTGAATGAGTGTTAGACCAGAGATGAGTGAGCGTGTGTGTGTGTGTGTGTGTGAGAGAGAGAGAGAGAGAGAGAGAGAGAGAGAGAGAGAGCGTGCGTGCATGTAGGTGTGTGCCCAGCTGCGCGCTGAAGAGAGAGGGAGGAGTTCTTTGGAGAGAGGCTGTGCGCATGTGCACAGGCAAGAGGTATGCGTGGTATGTGGATGTAGTAATCCCAATGTTGGAGGTGTGCAATCAGGAAAAGGGAGTTAGAGAGAGAACGCATGCCAGATCAATCCTTCATAAGAAAATAATAAACGGCTAAAAACCGCAGCGTACATGAAATACAGTGTGTACATTAAAACCATAAAGAATTCATATGATAACACTTTCTTCACGTTAACCGCATATAATCTTAATACTAAAGTGTGCCCAGATACCAGCCTTACTTTGAATAGCTCATTGCGTGGCGACCGAAGGTGCATCTTTGGTGGCCTGATGAGCAGTGCAGTTCGCAGGTCCAGGGAGAAGCTCCTTTCCTTGTCACTTGAAGATCTTCGGGGCTCCGTTACTCGTCCGATGATCTTTAAGGGTTCTTGATTTAGTTCGTCGACGTTTAAAGAAATAAAAAGGGCTCCGGTCGCCTTTTCTTCCGTCGAATACTGTGTGCGTTACAGTGTAACTAGCCGGTAGAAGTTAAAGTTGCAACTGCGCGAGAGAAAGTAAATTAAACTTTGGTTGTACAAATGCTTCGTTGTTACTTTGTCCTTTTCTTCGGCAGAGAAAAAGAGACACCCGCTGCTAGCGAGCCGCTGCTAGAGCGAGCCGCTGCTAGGGGGTTGCAGAATTGCGGAGCTGGAAAGAGAAAGAGTTTGGAATTTTCCGCGGTTTTATGGCGAAAATTGCGTCAACACTGTATATGGTAGCTGGCTCCATTGCTGTATCCAATACCGTTACAGTGAAATCTGAGAAGATGGGTACAGATTACCCACGCAGTCAAGCAGGGAATTATGCGTAATATGTTCTACGGGCCTGACGACCCCTACAACAGGCAGAGTTCATAACCAGGAGAGCAATCAGAAACAGGCAAACAGTCCAAACAGCAGGCAGAGATCAGATCCAGAGACGGGCAAAAATCTAAAAGCAGGATACAGGCAAGCAGAGAATCCCACATCCAAGGGGCAAGAGTAACGTCAAATATACCAGGCAGAGGTCAAAACCATACAGCGCTTACAGAGCAACATGTAATACAATAAGACATGTGAGAAAGGATCATGGCATGCATACATATCTTGGCTACATCCACAGAGAGAGAGAGAGTTTCTCTGCCTAGTTGTATTTAATAGTTTTTATCATTTTCTTGACATGTTTTTTTTTTAATTAAGATGTGGATTCAATATTACGCCAAGACATTTAAGTTCAGTAACTATATCAATCTTTTCATCCTTAATGAAGATGTCAACATTAGGAGGCTGTACGTTGGTTTTGGAGAAAATCATACCTTTTGTCTTAATAATGTTCAAGCTTAAACAGGATTGATCAAGCCATTCAGCAATCCTTTCCATAGAAGCGGTTAGCTTCATACATTTGTAACTGTATCCCATGGCACTGTTGTGGAAAATCATTAATATACAGTCTAAACAATCAGTATTTTAGACTTTACAATAAGGCTCCCTTTTTCCAGATACTTTGCTCACACAACATTTGTTTAGACACAAATGATCGCCTACCAATGTATCATTAGACATCGATGTGTGTTTTATGTATTTCAGGTATTTATGGTCAGAACTGGGGTGTGGCATATCCTGATAGTATCTGTGCCCTGAAGGATTCATCAGTAACCATGTCCTGCTCCTACACATATCCCAATGATAATACAGTTGAAAGAACTTTCTGGACAAAAGGTGATGGTTATGATCCCCCTGATTTGTCAGAAGACCCAGGTTATAAAGGCAGGGTTCATTACCTTGGAGATAAACAGTCAGACTGTACCGTGCAACTGATTCATGTGACTCAGACAGATTCAAGGATGTATCGATTCAGATTTATTACAGATAAGGACAAGTGGCTTGGTCAACCTGGAGTTCAACTGTCAGTTACAGGTACGTTTTCACACAGAAAATCTCCTGTTCTCTCTGTGAACAGTATAAAAAGCCCATCAGTTGTGTTCATACTAAGTGTACTGAGAAACCAAACTGACAGATAACTCTCATTATGCATTGGATGGTTTGACTGAATCTGAGATCTTCTCTGTTCTCTCCTGTTTTCAGACCTACAGGTGGAGACTCCAGAGAGAGTGAAGGAGGGTGAAACAGTCACTCTGAAATGCAGAACCACCTGTTCTCTGAGTAACACACCAACCTTCATCTGGTATAAAAATGGGCATGATTTAACAAGGAAAAACATGAAAAACAATGAACTCTCTCTCCAGTCAGTCAGCTCTGAGGATAGCGGCAGTTATATGTGTGCTGTACAAGGTCATGAGAATCTTCCCTCTCCTGCTGTCACTCTCACTGTCATATGTGAGTAGAAATTTATTTTATGAAACATATTTACTGTGACATCACTCATGGACTTAAACAATCACAGACAGATGTCCGTGAAGATTCTCAGTAATCCAGGTCATGGTTATCCAAGAAGGGGTTAAGTCGAGGTCAACTGGACTTGATTTGTAGATACCTAAAGACCTTTCACCTTTCATCCAAGAGGCTTCTTCAGTTCTGACTGACTGCTGTGGAATTCCATGCATTTAACCTCTGTGGGCTCATTATCAAGGCCATTCATGTCACTTGGTTTGTTAGTTCTCATGGTAGTTGTGACGACAGTAGATAGAGTCGCTGGCGTCACACGCGGCCATGTGCGAATGATTGTTAAATCTCCTAGGAAGGGATGAAAGGACAGCATTGTAGGTGAGAGGTGAAACATCTTCAATGATCTCCAAAGCAAGTCCAGCTGCCCTCCACTTAAGCCCCTCTTTGACAATCACAGACAGCTTACACCTACTTCACATCACAAGGTGAACAGTTATACCTCCATTAGATATCTCTGTAGAAATGCATATATAACTAATGGAGATTAAAATATATGATGTGACTCTTTTCGTGTTTGTAGTTTCTTTATTACCTCAGTGGTCACTGTGATTTTTCTATATTTTTGTTTTGACTAGATTCTCCAAAGAAGACCACAGTGTCAGTCAGTCCCTCTGGTCAAATAGTGGAGGGCAGTTCAGTGACTCTGACCTGCAGCAGTGATGCTAATCCACCAGCCACCTACACCTGGTTTAAGAAGAATGGAACTGTCACTATAGGAAAAGAAGAGACCTACAGGATCAACAAGATCAGCTCTGAGGACAGTGGAGAATATCACTGCAAGTCCAGTAATCAACATGGACATCAGTATTCAAATACTGTATCTCTAAATGTTTTATGTAAGTAAGATATGATGTGACTCTTCGCGTTTGTAGTTTCTTTATTACCTCAGTGGTCATTGTGATTTTCTATATTTTGTTTTGACTAGATCCTCCAAAGAAGACCACAGTGTCAGTCAGTCCCTCTGGTCAAATAGTGGAGGGCAGTTCAGTGACTCTGACCTGCAGCAGTGATGCTAATCCACCAGCCACCTACACCTGGTTTAAGAAGAATGGAACTGTCACTATAGGAAAAGAAGAGACCTACAGGATCAACAAGATCAGCTCTGAGGACAGTGGAGAATATCACTGCAAGTCCAGTAATCAACATGGACATCAGTATTCAAATGCTGTATCTCTAAATGTTTTATGTAAGTAAGATATGATGTGACTCTTCGCGTTTGAAGTTTCTTTATTACCTCAGTGGTCATTGTGATTTTTCTATATTTTGTTTTGACTAGATCCTCCAAAGAAGACCACAGTGTCACTCAGTCCCTCTGGTCAAATAGTGGAGGGCAGTTCAGTGACTCTGACCTGCAGCAGTGATGCTAATCCACCAGCCACCTACACCTGGTTTATGAAGAATGAAACTGTCACTATAGGAAAAGAAGAGACCCACAGGATCAACAAGATCAGATCTGAGGACAGTGGAGAATATCACTGCAAGTCTAATAATAAACAAGGACATCAGAATTCAAATACTGTATCTCTAAATGTTTTATGTAAGTAAGATATGATGTGACCCTTTGTTTGTGGTTTCATTATTACCTCAATAGTGACTGTGCATTTTGTATATCGTCTTTTCTCTAGATCCTCCAAGAAATACCACAGTGTCAGTCAATGTCTCTGGTCAAATAGTGGAGGGCAGTTCAGTGACTCTGACCTGCAGCAGTGATGCTAATCCACCAGCCACCTACACCTGGTTTAAGAAGAATGGAACTGTCACTATAGGAAAAGAAGAGACCTACAGGATCAACAAGATCAGCTCTGAGGACAGTGGAGAATATCACTGCAAGTCCAGTAATCAACATGGACATCAGTATTCAAATACTGTATCTCTAAATGTTTTATGTAAGTAAGATATGATGTGACTCTTCGCGTTTGTAGTTTCTTTATTACCTCAGTGGTCATTGTGATTTTTCTATATTTTGTTTTGACTAGATCCTCCAAAGAAGACCACAGTGTCAGTCAGTCCCTCTGGTCAAATAGTGGAGGGCAGTTCAGTGACTCTGACCTGCAGCAGTGATGCTAATCCACCAGCCACCTACACCTGGTTTATGAAGAATGAAACTGTCACTATAGGAAAAGAAGAGACCCACAGGATCAACAAGATCAGATCTGAGGACAGTGGAGAATATCACTGCAAGTCTAATAATAAACAAGGACATCAGAATTCAAATACTGTATCTCTAAATGTTTTATGTAAGTAAGATATGATAAGACTCTTCGTGTTTATAGTTTCTTTATTACCTCAGTGGTCATTGTGATTTTTCTATATTTTGTTTTGACTAGATCCTCCAAAGAAGACCACAGTGTCAGTCAGTCCCTCTGGTGAAATAGTGGAGGGCAGTTCAGTGACTCTGACCTGCAGCAGTGATGCTAATCCACCAGCCACCTACACCTGGTTTATGAAGAATGAAACTGTCACTACAGGAAAAGAAGAGACCTACAGGATCAACAAGATCAGCTCTGAGGACAGTGGAGAATATCACTGCAAGTCCAGTAATCAACATGGACATCAGTATTCAAATGCTGTATCTCTAAATGTTTTATGTAAGTAAGATATGATGTGACTCTTCGTGTTTGAAGTTTCTTTATTACCTCAGTGGTCATTGTGATTTTTCTATATTTTGTTTTGACTAGATCCTCCAAAGAAGACCACAGTGTCAGTCAGTCCCTCTGGTCAAATAGTGGAGGGCAGTTCAGTGACTCTGACCTGCAGCAGTGATGCTAATCCACCAGCCACCTACACCTGGTTTATGAAGAATGAAACTGTCACTACAGGAAAAGAAGAGACCTACAGGATCAACAAGATCAGCTCTGAGGACAGTGGAGAATATCACTGCAAGTCCAGTAATCAACATGGACATCAGTATTCAAATACTGTATCTCTAAATGTTTTATGTAAGTAAGATATGATGTGACTCTTCGCGTTTGTAGTTTCTTTATTACCTCAGTGGTCATTGTGATTTTTCTATATTTTGTTTTGACTAGATCCTCCAAAGAAGACCACAGTGTCAGTCAGTCCCTCTGGTCAAATAGTGGAGGGCAGTTCAGTGACTCTGACCTGCAGCAGTGATGCTAATCCACCAGCCACCTACACCTGGTTTATGAAGAATGAAACTGTCACTATAGGAAAAGAAGAGACCCACAGGATCAACAAGATCAGATCTGAGGACAGTGGAGAATATCACTGCAAGTCTAATAATAAACAAGGACATCAGAATTCAAATACTGTATCTCTAAATGTTTTATGTAAGTAAGATATGATGTGACCCTTTGTTTGTGGTTTCATTATTACCTCAATAGTGACTGTGCATTTTGTATATCGTCTTTTCTCTAGATCCTCCAAGAAATACCACAGTGTCAGTCAATGTCTCTGGTCAAATAGTGGAGGGCAGTTCAGTGACTCTGACCTGCAGCAGTGATGCTAATCCACCAGCCACCTACACCTGGTTTAAGAAGAATGGAACTGTCACTATAGGAAAAGAAGAGACCTACAGGATCAACAAGATCAGCTCTGAGGACAGTGGAGAATATCACTGCAAGTCCAGTAATCAACATGGACATCAGTATTCAAATACTGTATCTCTAAATGTTTTATGTAAGTAAGATATGATGTGACTCTTCGCGTTTGTAGTTTCTTTATTACCTCAGTGGTCATTGTGATTTTTCTATATTTTGTTTTGACTAGATCCTCCAAAGAAGACCACAGTGTCAGTCAGTCCCTCTGGTCAAATAGTGGAGGGCAGTTCAGTGACTCTGACCTGCAGCAGTGATGCTAATCCACCAGCCACCTACACCTGGTTTAAGAAGAATGAAACTGTCACTATAGGAAAAGAAGAGACCCACAGGATCAACAAGATCAGATCTGAGGACAGTGGAGAATATCACTGCAAGTCTAATAATAAACAAGGACATCAGAATTCAAATACTGTATCTCTAAATGTTTTATGTAAGTAAGATATGATAAGACTCTTCGTGTTTATAGTTTCTTTATTACCTCAGTGGTCATTGTGATTTTTCTATATTTTGTTTTGACTAGATCCTCCAAAGAAGACCACAGTGTCAGTCAGTCCCTCTGGTCAAATAGTGGAGGGCAGTTCAGTGACTCTGACCTGCAGCAGTGATGCTAATCCACCAGCCACCTACACCTGGTTTATGAAGAATGAAACTGTCACTACAGGAAAAGAAGAGACCTACAGGATCAACAAGATCAGCTCTGAGGACAGTGGAGAATATCACTGCAAGTCCAGTAATCAACATGGACATCAGTATTCAAATGCTGTATCTCTAAATGTTTTATGTAAGTAAGATATGATGTGACTCTTCGTGTTTGAAGTTTCTTTATTACCTCAGTGGTCATTGTGATTTTTCTATATTTTGTTTTGACTAGATCCTCCAAAGAAGACCACAGTGTCAGTCAGTCCCTCTGGTCAAATAGTGGAGGGCAGTTCAGTGACTCTGACCTGCAGCAGTGATGCTAATCCACCAGCCACCTACACCTGGTTTATGAAGAATGAAACTGTCACTACAGGAAAAGAAGAGACCTACAGGATCAACAAGATCAGCTCTGAGGACAGTGGAGAATATCACTGCAAGTCCAGTAATCAACATGGACATCAGTATTCAAATACTGTATCTCTAAATGTTTTATGTAAGTAAGATATGATGTGACTCTTCGCGTTTGTAGTTTCTTTATTACCTCAGTGGTCATTGTTATTTTTCTATATTTTGTTTTGACTAGATCCTCCAAAGAAGACCACAGTGTCAGTCAGTCCCTCTGGTCAAATAGTGGAGGGCAGTTCAGTGACTCTGACCTGCAGCAGTGATGCTAATCCACCAGCCACCTACACCTGGTTTAAGAAGAATGGAACTGTCACTATAGGAAAAGAAGAGACCTACAGGATCAACAAGATCAGCTCTGAGGACAGTGGAGAATATCACTGCAAGTCCAGTAATCAACATGGACATCAGAATTCAAATACTGTATCTCTAAATGTTTTATGTAAGTAAGATATGATGTGACTCTTCGCGTTTGTGGTTTCTTTATTACCTCAGTGGTCATTGTGATTTTTCTATATTTTGTTTTGACTAGATCCTCCAAAGAAGACCACAGTGTCACTCAGTCCCTCTGGTCAAATAGTGGAGGGCAGTTCAGTGACTCTGACCTGCAGCAGTGATGCTAATCCACCAGCCACCTACACCTGGTTTATGAAGAATGGAACTGTCACTACAGGAAAAGAAGAGACCTACAGGTTCAACAAGATCAGCTCTGAGGACAGTGGAGAATATCACTGCAAGTCCAGTAATCAACATGGACATCAGTATTCAAATGCTGTATCTCTAAATGTTTTATGTAAGTAAGATATGATGTGACCCTGTGTTTGTGGTTTCATTATTACCTTAGTGGTCACTGTGATTTTTCTATATTTTGTTTTGACTAGATCCTCCAAAGAAGACCACAGTGTCAGTCAGTCCCTCTGGTGAAATAGTGGAGGGCAGTTCAGTGACTCTGACCTGCAGCAGTGATGCTAATCCACCAGCCACCTACACCTGGTTTATGAAGAATGAAACTGTCACTACAGGAAAAGAAGAGACCTACAGGATCAACAAGATCAGCTCTGAGGACAGTGGAGAATATCACTGCAAGTCCAGTAATCAACATGGACATCAGTATTCAAATACTGTATCTCTAAATGTTTTATGTAAGTAAGATATGATGTGACTCTTCGTGTTTGTAGTTTCTTTATTACCTCAGTGGTCATTGTGATTTTTCTATATTTTGTTTTGACTAGATCCTCCAAAGAAGACCACAGTGTCACTCAGTCCCTCTGGTCAAATAGTGGAGGGCAGTTCAGTGACTCTGGCCTGCAGCAGTGATGCTATTCCACCAGCCAAATACACCTGGTTTAAGAAGAATGGAACTGTCACTATAGGAAAAGAAGAGACCTACAGGATCAACAAGATCAGCTCTGAGGACAGTGGAGAATATCACTGCAAGTCCAGTAATCAACATGGACATCAGTATTCAAATACTGTATCTCTAAATGTTTTATGTAAGTAAGATATGATGTGACTCTTCGCGTTTGTAGTTTCTTTATTACCTCAGTGGTCATTGTGATTTTTCTATATTTTGTTTTGACTAGATCCTCCAAAGAAGACCACAGTGTCAGTCAGTCCCTCTGGTCAAATAGTGGAGGGCAGTTCAGTGACTCTGACCTGCAGCAGTGATGCTAATCCACCAGCCACCTACACCTGGTTTAAGAAGAATGGAACTGTCACTATAGGAAAAGAAGAGACCTACAGGATCAACAAGATCAGCTCTGAGGACAGTGGAGAATATCACTGCAAGTCCAGTAATCAACATGGACATCAGTATTCAAATGCTGTATCTCTGAATGTTTTATGTAAGTAAGATATGATGTGACCCTGTGTTTGTGGTTTCATTATTACCTCAATAGTGACTGTGCATTTTGTATATTTTCTTTTCTCTAGATCCTCCAAGAAATACCACAGTGTCAGTCAATGCCTCTGGTGAAATAGTGGCAGGCAGTTCAGTTACTCTGACCTGCAGTAGTGATGCTAATCCACCACCGATAAACTACACCTGGTATAAAGAGAATGTAACTTCACCTGTAGGATATGGACAGAGTTACATCATCAACAACATTCAGTCCAGTAACAGTGGACTGTACTACTGTGAGGCCCAGAATAAACATGGCTCTCAGAAAACCACTGCTGTACCAATCACACTGAAAGGTATGGAAACTGTCATAGATGTTGTCATATAAAATCTGTCTTAACTAGAGATGCATTTTCACAAGAAAATATGAATGTGATTGCGCTGCAGCATCATCAAATCTTAACTGTAGAAATACTGGATCTGTGTCCAGCTGAAGTTTAGAAACAGAGCAAAAGACCATTGAATCCAACTATCGAGTGCCGCTGTGTGCAGTTAGTCATCGTACCCCTAGAGACCTACAACTTATCCAATTTATTTTCAAAGGGAGAATAAGTTTTTGAGAAAAAATGAGTGGATCGATCAAACAAACAGCAGTCAACAATCATAATACTTCAAAACGAGAGCTAACATTCTTATTAAAAGCTCTGTACCTTTTGCAAAGAACCAGTAATTCTCAGCAATGCGCTGGCTACCTGAGCTTGTTTACCCAGCAGATCACGAGCTTTGCGGACAATCGTCAGGCCATGTACATTCAGCAATCACATTAATGACAAAAACAAAACAAAACAAAACAAAACACAAATAGTATTGTTAAAACCGAAAACATATTAAGAGAGTTCCATTACATTGGGTTAACAGTACATCAATGCCGCCTAATGCTGTCAATGCCACCTAAGATAAAATTGTTGTCCCCTCAGACCGTGGCCTTAAGCTAGGGTGATAAAACGATAGCGATACGTACCGCGATAGACACTTTATCAACAGCAATAAGAAAACTGTTCAACAGAATGTTCTATAGTTTCACTTATATCCATTAAATACAAACCGCAAGGAATGCACATAAGGAATACAAAAAGTTCGTTGGCATGAACAAACCCCAAGTATGCTCACCCCCGGCTCATAACCAGCCTATCATATCCCTTGATAATAGAGCATGCTTTGAGTGACACGCAACCAGCCAATCATTTAAAAGGTGTATTGTTCTGTCGCACCATCGACATTTGACAGAACAACAGAAACAGCGTGGAGTGAGAAAATGAGTGCAGACGCTGAGGAGATTGTTGATAAAAGTAGCGCAGTTCAATTCAAAATTATGATGGAGTATTAGGGCCACATTGAGGAAGAAAAAAAATTCTGAGCTTCTGAGAATAAGGTCGTAGTATTACTTGAATAAATTAGTATTAGGAGAATAAAGTAGTAATTTTACAAGAAAAAAGTGATACTATTACAAGAATAAATTTTATGAGAGAAAAAGTTGTAATTTTAGGCTTTGTGTTATGTTAGAGGGGAAATATCAGGAGAGCAGCCTGCCGCCTGTGTTAAAATGAGAAACATGGAGCATCTTGTGAAGTTATATTTTAGTACAAGTTTCACAAATTACGAAATACTTAATCTTTTGTCACATCAGCAGCACATTATCATATGTATCAGGACTTGAAAAAATTGTGCAGGAAACTGTGTCTATTCCAAAGAAAGAACCACATGGACCTGGAGGAAATTGCCTCTTTTGTTACGATTTTATTCTTGTAATATGATTTTTTCTTGTAATATTACGACTTTTTTCCTGATATATTATGTCTTTATTCTCATTAAATTGTGACTTTTTTTTTTATCAATTTCGACTTCGACCTTATTCTCGAAATCTCAGAATTTTTTTCCCCCTCAGCGTGGTCCAATACTCCGTTATACAAAAAATAGTGGTTCAGTTCAACCTTTTTTTCTTTTCTCCTTTAACTTCAACTTGGGATTCTGGATACCCAATGAAGCAGGAGGATGCAGTACGCGCAAACCGCATTTGAAACAGCTGCGTTCTTGCTGGCTAGAGCTAGCTAGCTCGGTCCGTTAGTAGATGTCACATCTCCAAACATTTAGGACTTTCAAGGGGGCGCTACCGACCCACATTCGGATTCTGAAATGTTAATTTCTTGCCTGAAAAATCTTAAAAACTACATTGGGTGACAGAACAACACTATGTGGTCGCTCATCATGCAGATGGCAAATTACTGAAAATTTAGTTACAATTTCATTCATTCATTCATTATCTAAACCGCTTATCCTGGTTAGGGTCGCGGGGGTGCTGGAGCCTATCCCAGCGCACATAGGGCGAAAAGCAGGGAAACACCCTGGACAGGTCGCCAGTCCATCGCAGGGCAGACACACAGACAAACAATTCATACCTAAGGGCAATTTTAGTGTCTCCAATTCACCTAACCTGCATGTCTTTGGACTGTGGGAGGAAACCAGAGCTCCCAGAGGGAGCAGACACGGGGAGAACATGCAAACTCCACACAGAAAGGACCCGGCCGGGAACTGAACCCGAAACCTTCTTGCTGTGAGGCAACAGCGCTACCCACTGCGCCACCGTGCCGCCCCTAGTTACAATTTGTAAAGAGAAATATTGACCAGATGAAGTGTCAATGAAGAAGCTTTTAATTTCATGTTGTAAATTTAACCTTCTTGTACAAGTGACCATACTTGTTATCAAATTTATCTACTGTTCTTAGAATATTTGAATATTAGCCAGTAAACAAAGTGTGAGTAATCATATCTGTTTTGCTCTAGTTCTGTGTGGAACATGGCTGGCCCTTTAAGACTGATTGATTCGATTAGGATGTTGAAGGATAGTTGTATGACATGCTAAAACTAGCTAATTATGGTAGTGTTCTACTTAGACTGCGAGTCAGAGTATGCGTCATGTCTCCCCATGTCTCAAAAGTAAACCCATGTCTCAAAAGTAAACCCATGTCTCAAAAGGCAGACAGTAATCTATGCACTGTAGTATCTCTTCTGGCAACTACAGCAACAAAACTACAAGGGATATATTAGCATGTTCATAGACACAATCCAAAATCAATAAATAAGCAAAAAGGTGCTTATATCAAGTGTGTGTGTGTGTGTGTGTGTGTGTGTGTGTGTGTGTGTGTGAGTGTGTGTGTGAGTGTGTGTGAGAGAGAGAGAGACAGTTGAGAGGGTTGTGATGTCTACCCAGCCACTGCGTGCACATATTGGAGAAACAATTAAAGTGACTTGTTCAGTTCGTTTGGCCAGGGAGGAAACTATCAAGTATGTCTGTATGTAACCATGCAATAAGAGTGACATCCTCATCAAGTCTGATCAGCCATTGATCGAGAGATACACACTGGACGACTCAGGAACAAAACAGTTCAATAAACTGAAGAAGTCAAACTTAAAGACAAAAGAAGTACACTACGTATATTAAAACGGATTTATTTATTGGTTGATTAATTGATTGATTGATTTATTGTATAGCCCCTTGCTCCCTTTACCCACTTTCATGATCTTGCCAAATGCCAGATTCTGGGGACCCTCTACTGATTTCCACTTTGACAAAAGTAAAGAATAACGACCTAATCCTTTCCCTACTCTAATCAAACATACTTTAACACTTTTAGTTTTATCAGTAACAGCATCCGTCACCCCCACAGACACACGTAGTCATTGCTAAATTCAGCAAAGATGGTAAGAGATAGAAGCTAGACATGCTATTCCCCAGAAATAGAGTTGTACCATGAGGGACAGGATGCATGACCATATAAGGTGATCTGTGAGGAAGTAACACAGGCATTTGGTCTTGCAGAGCAAAAGAGAGACACAAAACTGGTCAGAACACCCCCCCCCCTTTTGTTTGTGCTTTTGTTTGTGCTTTTGTTTGTGTTGGTTTTGCCATGTGCTTCTGTTTGTCCCTGTGTACTCCTGTCCCCGCCCCCCACCTGATCCTTTTTATTACCTGGCTTGTTTTCCCCAATAGTCTGTCTCTGCTGTTAATTGTTCTGTGCATTTAGATCCTGTGTTTGTACCTGTTCCTTGTCATATTGTGACCTTTTGTTCCTTCTGTGACCTGTTTGTGTGAGTTTTGTCTTCTGTAAGTTTGACTGTGTTTACCTGGACCTGTTTTTGCTTAACGATTTGGATTTGTTTGCTCTCTGGATTTGTGGCTTTGACCTTGAACTGGACACTGTTTTGAGATTGCCTCGTAATTTTTTTGAATAAACCTTATTCTACCCAGTGGGTCTGTGATTGGGTCGTGGTCAAAACCTCACAGATATGGAGAAGCTGGCTGAGGAAATGAATGTCAGGGGGCCATGCCTCCAGTCCCTGCTCTGAAGCAGGCCTTGCTGGAGGAAACAGTAGAGGGTGTTGTGTTGTGTCCTTGAAATAAACCTGCTTCTTGATGGCTTAATTAGCCACTCCCCCTTGAGGTTCATGGTTTTGAGATGTGGTTTACAATGCTGTGGCTTTACAGGACTTTGCCAGTAAAGACACAACCTACCAGTTTGACCTATCAGTTTGACCTATCATAGTTTCACAGTCTGAAAGCACCTCTGTGGGATGAACATTCGCCATATGTTGAAATAAACAGCAACTGATAAAACAGATACAGCCACACTTAGGAATGTACAGAGTTTAAGTCAGTATAAGGTTTAGGAGTCGTTATATGTACTGAGAAGCTATGTCCTCTCTTGGAGACCATTAAACACATTATACATATTTTATTGTTATATTTATATTTCTTTGAGTCAGTAGATTAAACATACTCCATTTAAAATGTGCTTATACTTTCCTTCTTTCACTAATATTTCTCTCTCTCTCTCTCTCTCTCTCTCTCTCTCACGCACTCTCTCTCTTTCATTCTAACAGGAAACACTGACTTGCAAAAGGCGTGGAAGGTATACATGAGAGTAACTGATGATTATCACAGATTTCAGACCAGTGACCAATGTGCTGTCATGACACTAACTTTTTTGACTTTGATGCAATGTTTATAGTTTCCTCTTTTGAAATAACTTGGCAGGATGAATACAGTTATATTGAACAGATTTATAATGTAGTGACACACTTGGATATAGGAATTTTATATTATGTTGAAATGCAGGAAAGTTCCAGCAATGATCATGGTGTGCAATTCCATATTTTAAGCTTCATTTTTCCTCATACACGAATCAGCAAACTGGAGTCTCATTCTGCCAGTTGCAGTGTCCATTTGCCTAAAGCAGCAATGGAGGCAAAAAAAGATCCGAGAGAAATTTAAAAATGGAAGGGCAGAAAAGGTTACGTGTGCGAGTGATTTAGTGAAATACTTAGCCGTGATGAGTCAAATGCTGGGTATGTCATATGCAACAGCTGCGGAACGTAGACTGCTTTGATCTACGAATACAGACTGATGAGGCACGTAGCCCACTATTCACCATACGCTTTATTTATCGACCTAATACATGGAATATGGAAGTACTACGTACATGTGCATACTGCAAACAACTTGCAGTGCTTTCCCATTTTATTCTGTGTACTCACATGGATGTCTTAAAGTACTAATATAATATACTACATTCTCTGCCGTTTCCCCTTCATTGGTAATTGCAGTTCAATTAAAAAGATAATAAAGTCCCACTTGCAGGAAATACTATAAAAGCAATGAAAGTGTAGAAAGGTTTCATTACAAATTTCAGATTCAATATTCATGTTTCAGAGGGCAGCAATTCATATTATCTGTTAATTGTTCATAATTTTCCCTCCTTTTTTTTTTTTTTTTTTTACAGAGGATAACAGCACAACTGGATGAGGAGTTAAATACACTGGAGAGAAAATTTGATAAATCCAGTAAATCAGTAATTCTGGCATCACATGCAAGCACATTTCTGAACTTTTCTGAGACACTGGTCTCTTTACTGGTGAAACCAACAGACACAGAAGAACTCCTCAACTTTACCTCCAACACCACTGGTACATAATGTCTTTACCCTGACATCATACACACAGTCCTCTCTATCAGATATGTTTACCTATGCATGGATGGGCACCTCCATGTCAAATACATTTAAAACAGATCAGTGTTCACTTCTGACAGGAGCACTACTGTAGTCCAGGTGTGCTCAGTTCCTGTCTCTGAGGGTCAAAGTCCAACCGCTCTTGTCTTGGATTGTCTGAGAACTACATCCCCAAAAACGAGAAGCACTTTGGTCCTCCAGCTCTAGATTTATATACCCCTGTTTTAGACCACTCTCGTGGGCCAACCACCTGCGAGGGGAGAAATAGGGGCCGGGTGCGATGCCACACGGGTGGCAGGATGGGGCGAGGGCCCCAGCGGACTGGACTTACGGTGCAGAAACTGGCTTTTGGTACGTGGAATGTCACCTCTCTGGGGGGGAAGGAGCCGGAACTTGTGCGGGAGGTGGAGCGATACCAACTAGATATAGTTGGGCTCACTTCTACGCACAGTCTTGGCTCTGGAACCAAACTCCTGGATGGGGGCTGGACTCTGTCCTTCTCTGGAGTTGCCTGGGGCGAGAGGCGGCGGGCAGGTGTGGGGTTACTTGTTAGCCCCCGACTGAGCGCCGCCGTGGTGGAGTTTGTCCCGGTGAACGAAAGGGTTGCCTCACTGCGCCTTCGGGTTGCAGGGGGGAAATCTCTGACTGTCGTGACGGCGTACGCGCCGAACGGCAGCTCAGAGTACCCAGCCTTCCTAGATACACTGGAAAGTGTCCTAGTGAAGACACCATCTGGGGACTCTGTAGTTCTACTGGGAGACTTCAATGCTCACGTTGGCAATGATGGAGAGACTTGGAGGGGAGTGATTGGGAGGAACGGCCTACCTGATCTGAACCCGAGTGGTGCTTTGTTATTGGACTTCTGTGCGAGTCATGGATTGTCCATAACAAACACCATGTTCGAGCATAAGGTAGCTCATAAGTGTACCTGGTACCAGAGCTCCTTAGGCCAACGGTCGATGATCGACTTTGTAGTTGTCTCATCAGACCTGCGGCCGTATGTGCTGGACACTCGGGTGAAGAGAGGGGCAGAGCTGTCAACTGATCACCACCTGGTGGTGAGTTGGATCAGATGGCGGGGGAGGCTGCCAGACAGACCTGGTAAACCCAAGCGCATAGTGAGGGTGAACTGGGAACGGCTGGCTGAGGACCCTGTGCGGAAGATCTTCAACTCACACCTCCGGCGGAGCTTCTCCCTGATCCCGAGGGAGGCTGGGGACATGGAGTCTGAATGGACCCTGTTCAGAGCCTCCATTGTTGAAGCGGCAGCATTGAGCTGTGGCCAGACGGTCGTTGGTGCCTGTCGTGGCGGCAACCCAAGGACCCGGTGGTGGACGCCACCGGTGAGGGAGGCCGTCAGGCTGAAGAAGGAGGCCTTCCGGGCTTGGCTAGCACGGGGGACTCCGGAATTGGCTGAGGGGTACCGGCATGCCAAAAGGGCAGCAGCAACGGCTGTCATGGAAGCAAAAACTCGGGTATGGGAGGAGTTTGGGGAGGCCATGGAAAAGGACTTTCGGTTGGCCTCAAAGAGGTTCTGGCAAACCGTCAGGCGACTCAGGAAGGGCAGGCAGGGCCTCGTCCAGGCTGTTCTCAGCAGGGACGGGGAGGTCCTGACCTCAACTGAGGATGTGGTCGGACGGTGGAAGGAACACTTTGAGGAGCTCCTAAATCCGACTGACACGCCCTCCATAGAGGAGGCAGGGCCAGAAGAATCAGGAGGGTCGTCACCCATCTCTCTGGCAGAGGTCACTGAGGCAGTTAGAAAACTCCACAGTGGCAAGGCGCCAGGGGTGGATGAGATCCGCCCTGAAATGCTGAAGGCTTTGGATGTTGTTGGGCTGTCATGGCTGACACGCCTCTTCAACGTCGCGTGGGAGTCAGGGACAGTGCCTGTGGAGTGGCAGACGGGGGTGGTGGTCCCCATTTTTAAAAAAGGGGACCGGAGAGTGTGCTCCAACTATCGGGGTATCACACTACTCAGCCTCCCTGGGAAAGCCTACTCTAGGGTATTGGAAAGGAGACTGCGGCCGATTGTCGAACCTCGGATACAGGAGGAACAATGTGGATTCCGTCCTGGCCGTGGAACAACAGACCAGCTGTTCACCCTCGCACGGATACTGGAGGGATCATGGGAATTTGCCAATCCAGTCTACATGTGTTTTGTGGACCTGGAGAAGGCTTACGATCGTGTCCCCCGGGGTGTCCTGTGGGGGGTACTGCGGGAGTATGGGGTGCCGGGTTCGCTGCTGCGAGCCATTCGGTCCCTGTACAGCCGCAGTGAGAGCTGTGTCCGTATTCTCGGCACAAAGTCAAGCTCATTCCCGGTGAGTGTTGGACTCCGCCAGGGCTGTACCTTGTCTCCGATCTTGTTCTTAATTTTCATGGACAGGATCTCAAGGCGCAGTCGGGGTGAGGAGGGTGTCCAGTACGGTGGCCTTAGGATTGCATCTCTGCTTTTTGCAGATGATGTGGTTCTGTTGGCCTCATCAAACTGTGACCTCCAGCACACATTGGGGCGGTTTGCAGCCGAGTGTGAAGCGGTCGGGATGAGGATCAGCACCTCCAAGTCCGAGGCCATGGTCCTATGCCGGAAAAAGGTGGCTTGCCCCCTCCGAGTTGGGACTGAGTTCCTGCCTCAGGTGGAGGAGTTCAAGTATCTTGGGGTCTTGTTCACGAGTGAGGGTAAAATGGAGCGGGAGATCGACAGACGGATCGGGGCGGCGGCGGCAGTCATGCGGTCGTTGTACCGGACCGTCGTGGTGAAGAAGGAGCTGAGTCAGAAGGCAAGGCTCTCAATTTACCAGTCGATCTTTGTTCCAACCCTCACCTATGGTCACGAACTCTGGGTAGTGACCGAAAGAATGAGATCGCGGATACAAGCGGCGGAAATGAGCTTCCTCCGCAGGGTGGCTGGGCGCACCCTTAGGGATAGGGTGAGGAGCTCGGACACCCGGGAGGAGCTTGGAGTAGAGCCGCTGCTCCTCCGCATTGAAAGGAGTCAGTTGAGGTGGTTCGGGCATCTCGTCAGGATGCCTCCTGGGCGCCTCCCTATGGAGGTGTTCCGGGCGCGACCAACTGGGAGGAGACCCCGGGGAAGACCCAGGACACGTTGGGAGAAATATATATCTCGGCTGGCCTGGGAACGCCTTGGGATCCCCCAGGAGGAGCTGGTGGATGTAGCCGGGGAAAGGGATGTCTGGGCGACCCTCCTCAGCCTGCTGCCACCGCGACCCGGTCCCGGATAAGCGGGAGAAAATGGATGGATGGATGGATGGATGTTTTAGACCAGTCTACCTAAAGGGTGCAAGACAACAAAAGCCTAACTGTGTATCTGTAGCTTAATACTTCCTGTTCAGTTGGGAACACAAGCAATTGACTCAAATGTCTGCACATGTGTTTTATCAGGAACAATGATACACTTCATGGAGAGAAGAACATTACATGTGCATATATGTGTATATGTGCATACCCTTCTTGTCTTCTGATTGATGTGATGTGGAATTGTCTGTTTTAATTCATATTGTCTGTCAGAGGTCAAAGTCTACACTGTCGGACCAAATGCCACTGTAAGGAACATCCTTCGGCTCAGTAATACTGCCGCTCTCATGGATATCGACATCATCAGTATTGCAAAGTACAACAAGGGTAAGTTCAAAATCTGAACAGTCCATTTTATGAAGAAATTACGATGGTTGGATGTGTGTTTGTAAAGTTTAAGTAAATGTTAAGGACTCAACATTAAACACACTGAGTAACAGAAGGTACTGTGGTGATAATTTTTTGGTAGTTTGGATTAAAAACGTTGTTTATCTGAAACTCAGGACATGCATCTGTGGCCTTCATGACGTACAACAGCATGTCAGAAATACTGAAGCCCACCTTCTTCCACTCAAAGAAAGACACAGTCAACACTATGATGTCCACAGTAGTCTCAGCCTTCCTGCCCGAAACCAACAACAAAACGCTTTCCAATCCAGTTAACTTCACCCTGAAACACATCAGAGTAAGCATTTTGACTCCTTAAATGGATATATGGAAGGAAACAGATGGATCGTTACATGATAACAGCATTATGTATGATAAATGAGAAATTATTATGCATCAGCAATAATAACACATGCCACAATAAGCATACTTACAAATCATTAAAAAAAAAACATGTTCTATACATGTGAATGTACATTTAGACATGTGAGAGGGAGGCACCTGTGTAGTAAGGCAGAAACACACAAGCATTCATTTCACTTTATTGGATTTTACACTTTTACAAGTTTACACATGTTCCACCTCCACTGACCAGGAGATGGATCCTGCAGGAACCCTTTACTGTGTCTACTGGGACAAAATGGAATGGAGCACAAATGGCTGTGTGAGAATCAGTGAAAAATATTCCAACCATACAATCTGTTCTTGCAAGCAATTGTCTACCTTTGCTCTCATCATGCAAACTGAAAAATTACCTGAGGTAAGGGAATGCAGGTACTTTATCACGCAGATAAAAGTAAAATATATTACAGAATGAGAAAGTAATGGCAATTAAATATACATATTACTTCATGTCATCAGTAATGTGTGCAGTGAAGTTTTACCACAGTATTTTGATGTGAGAAAGTGTCATGATGTAGTTGTGATGTCACGGTCTGTCCATTAGTGGCCGCTATTTTCCCCATCTCATTTTTACTTTCAGCATGATTTCATGAATTTCTCATTCGTAAAAGTGACCAACAAGGTCATGTTTCCAAAGTCATATTATAGCTTGTGAGATATTTCATAAGGAATGATAGATCAACATTTTATGATGATTTTTAATGGTTTTCATTAGGGCTATACCCGACTCAGAATTTCGTCAACGGAATCGGATTTAGCGGTTCAACATGAATATTCGACTCTTTTTTCCTTTTTTCCCCCCATATCGGTTATCTGACAATCAGAAAATCCATTGGCATGAGTTCCAGTGATGATTTCGGCCACATTAACATGCTCAAAGGCAACAATCATGGCAACAAATTTTTGAGCATTTAAAAATCAATAAAAGATTTGAATTGCCGCCTATTTTAATTGCCGACATATAATGTCGGGCTACCATGTGGATTTGTTGGAATAATGAGACAGGCAGCACGCATGTATTCTGTTTAAATTCAGGTCTTGTAGCCTATTTTTTTTTTTTCATTTCCACTTTAAGCATTAAAAACAATGTGTAGCCAAAAATGAATAAACAAATGAAACAGTTTAAAATAAATTCACAGCATTTTTCAACATTCTTGCATACGGAATTAGCATTTAACACTGTTAGGACTGTCCTTCAAAAGTTCGTAATGCCGCTTTAGACTTCTTCTTAATGCTTTAGACTTCTTCTTAATGCTTTAGACTTCTTCTGTGATATGGTTATAGCCAGCCTAGTTTACCAACCACTCCACCTCAGGTTTCAGCTTTTCTCATCAGTTAACCACCAGCGCATGTTGTCACATGGATTTTTTTTTATTTAGCAAGCGTGCCAGCTAGCCCTGCTAGAATCTAAAAATATATCTATGATTCCCTTTATTTATAATTCCTCACTGAAATGTTATCCCTGTACAACAGTGGACGGGATTTATATAGAAATGTGTGTCAAAAAACACCCTCTGAGCAGCAGTTCTGGGGATAAAAGTAGCTCTTCAAACTTCAGAGTTTAAAGTTGAATGCCAGAAATAGTTCAATTTTGCACGAGGATGACAAGCACATGAATTATGGTGCAGAATCACACTGGAGTGCAGAGCGGTATCTTAGAATATGTAAAACTTGACGGACCCTGTCAGAGATAGGCTTTAGCAAAATATGACCCCACCTGGTTCTGTTTCCACTACCACTACCACCAACACCAACCAGCTGAGTAGAAAAAACATCATCCCAGTGAACCTGGTTCTTTGTGCATCAAGCTGTGAACAGAGTCTGGATTTAGTGTGAGCGGTAACAAACCGTGGTCAAATCCTGTCTAGTAACAAAGTCTGGTTGTTGTGGTTTAATAATTAGGGGAATGATTTCATGAGATCTGTGAGGTCATTTTGAAACAGATACTGGTACACTTAAATGCCACAGCTTACCAGAATATTAGAACAGGCCCAGTGCATGTTTCATATTCACAGTTTATCATTTACCACTTGGATGCGTTGGATAGGTAGAGAGTTCACTTTTCTTTAGACCTTTTTCAGTGTGAATGTGGAGTCCATTACAGCAGCATGGACCATTATTCCATTGAAACCTTTCGAGCAACTGGTAGGATCAAAGGTCTGAAGAGTTGAGAATGTTCTGGAAGCAAAAAGTCATTTGATCCTGTTCAACCTCAACAACATGTTGTTTTTCAGTGGAGTCATCGCTTGGAGCTGCTGAACACCATTGGTTTTGCAGTAGGGCTGACATTGCTGTCCTTGGCTGTTTTCACCTTCATCCTGTTTCGTAAGAACTCGAGAGTGAGCAGCGTACTTCGACTAAACCTCTGCATCTGTCTGCTGCTAGCACAACTCCTCTTCCTACTTACTCAACGTTTTCTGGCTCACAGCAATTACAAGGTGTTGTTAATGGCATATCACCCGTCATCAGTTCACTTACATTAATGAAATGGTAACAGTGGTATACATGAAAAATAGGTTGATATTACATTACTTTATCAAAATCACGAGGATGCTGCTGATGTTTATAGGGATGATGAAGATGATGATGATGATGATGATGATAGTAATGGTGACAACTAACATATTTCTTTCTCTAACATCTTGCCTTCTGCTCAGAGAGCATGTGCTGTGTTTGCTGGAATATTGCACTTCCTTTTTCTCTCTGCATTTGTGTGGATGTTCCTTGAGGCCATAACACTCTTCATCTCGGTGATGAACCTATCAAAGATCAAATCCAGGCGGAGGGAGGTGCTTCACTGGAAATACCAACTTGTGATTGGTTATGTGGTCCCCACTCTTGTGGTTGGTGTATCTGTGCCTGTTCGGCATGACGGTTATGACAGTGAGACGTGAGTATGGACAGAGGATTGAGTTCTATCCACCATCGATTCAATTCCTCAAGTGATTTTCAAGTTTGTCAGTGAACAAGAATATGATAGTAATTGCACATTACTGAGGATGTAGAAATCAAAGTTTGATTGACAGGATGATGCATTTCATTTCGAAGTGCTGTGTTGGTCAGTATCAAACAATAACAAACCATTTGGTGTAATAGCTTACACTGTATGATTTGTGATGGACACTCTACTCTTCTATGTAGGTGCTGGATTAAGTTGGGGACGAATTTTCTCTGGAGTTTTTTGGGTCCTGTTTGCTTCATTCTTGCAGTGTGTATCCTTTAGTAATCCTATTCTGTGTTGGTCAGATAGACTTGCCTCTTATACTGTGAATATACTAATACAGAAGGTGATGGGAGTTCCCTAGGTCCTGAACAGGTTTTAACTAATGTACTTAAACCAGTTGTAGAATCAGCAGTTGAAACTATAATTTGCTCTCACCTGTCCAGATGAATTTGATCCTCTTCATCACCATCATCATCACTCTTCAGTGTACACTGATGCACCTGAGCGGTGATGTCTCACAGATCAAAACCAGCAGGTAACACAGAAAGACCCACAACACACGCCTTCACATAAACATCTACATTTTTCTACCACTCCATTACTAATGTCATTAATGCACCTGCAAATAAATTGACACATTTTAGGACTATGGTGTTCAAAGCGCTGGCCCAGTTTTTTATACTGGGTTGCCCCTGGATACTGGGGTTCCTCACAAATGTAAGTATGGGGCTGGAGATCATCTTCCTTCTCCTCACTTCCCAGCAAGGCACCTTCATCTTCCTGGTCCACTGTGTCCTCAATGAAGAGGTAAAGCGGAATCAATTTCAAAAATCTTAGATTTTTTTTAGCATGCTTATGTTTCCAGATGTACTGCGACCTGCATCCATGAACTCTGGTCATGATATCAACACCCCCCGCACAACCACCCCCCACCCCTATCTTTTTACGTTTGTCTTCAGGTCAGAAAGCAGTACAAAAAGTTGTGGTACACCCTCTGCCCTCACCATGACATCGATGCATTGTCAAATGAGCAGATGACAGAGGTGAGTGACATTAGCTGACACCAGTCAGATTCAAGTGTTATATTTCTGACATGAGTGAGATGTAGTATGTCTTGGCTTAGGACATGACTGGGATTTGGAATTAAAATAAAAGACTTAGGGAAGTCTTGAGTTTCTGAGGTTACTTTTGCTCCACCAATTCACTGTACAGCATATAAACACATTAAGATATGTAATGAACTGTTGGAAACAATTATGCTGGTTGGATATCTCCAAAGGGTCCGTTTAACACCTGTTATCAGTGTTAAGGTTACGATTAAAAATGAAAGTGTATATAAAATAATTGTTTTCCCCTGAGTCTGTGACCATTAATTTGACGTTTGTGTGTGTGTGTGTGTGTGTGTGTGTGTTTGTGTGTGTGTGTGTTCTGCAGAACATGAGGACGGTCCAGAGTACCATTTACAGCACTGATGCTGTAAGTGTCGACTTGAATAAAAAGGATTAGCAGGGAGAGGGGAGCAGAAGAGAGGAGAGGAGTCTACAAGCGGTTTAGTCCTTGGCTTTGTCTTTTAGCCCCTAATTCAATTTTTTATTGTTTGAGTGTCCATTATATATATGTGTTCTTAAGAACATGAGGACACAGTGCAGGGTTCGTATGGTCATGAAAAGCCTGGAAAAGTCATGGAATTAGGAAATAGCAGTTTTGGAAAAATAAATAAACCCAGAAAGGTTTGGAAAAGTCCTGTGAATTTGCTCCACAGATACCTGTTTAACAGAGCATATGTGGTTCAGTA
Source organism: Chanos chanos (assembly GCF_902362185.1). Lineage (NCBI taxonomy): Eukaryota > Metazoa > Chordata > Actinopteri > Gonorynchiformes > Chanidae > Chanos > Chanos chanos. Next base: position 5,708,300 of record NC_044501.1, on the reverse strand, counting down.
GGGCTGTGTCGAATGCTAATCGAATTTTAGGCAACCTTTTTCGAACGAAGCTTCAAAAGTCTCTGACGTGATCGTTTTGGCCTGTATCGGAATACTCTACTTTCTACTCAATAATATGAAAAAAGACATGATTAATATGAGGGAACTGCAAGTCACATTTTTTATTTTTAAAAGTTTGACACTCTTTACTAGACATTATTTAGATCACTTGATCCTGAATTTGCTGTCTTTGCGGTGTCCACGGTTGGCATTCCTTCCATAGCTGAGGAGGCCTAAGGCTAAGCTAAACTTAGGCGTAACTAACGATATTGTACACCTTAATTATTAAGAGAGCCATTTTACGAATTCAGAAATTAACATTTCAGATGGTTTCCCAGATTTGTTGTTGAGTGATGGTACACGAGTTTTATCTTGCATATCTGGCACTTTGCTATTTTTTTTAAAATCATTTTCAGTAAGCTTAAAATGCTTTCCAACCACGGATTTTTTGGACTTTTTTTGTCCAGGACTGAGAATCACGAAAGAACGTTATTCCTATTTTATCCGCGAATTTAGGACGCCTTCATAGAGAGCAACACGAGGCTTTCGTTACTGAAATTGAAAAAGTACAATGTGTTTACTGGCAAAATTGTTCGTTAAATGATATTAAAAGTTGGCCGCTTTGACATCTAAATTTCTTGTCTTGCAGTAGCAATAACCTTAAAACTCCAACCGAGCACACCTAATCATAGAATGCTTAAATTCCCAATCGAATGCCAATTAAGTGAACCAAGCCTCGAATTTTTCAGCACCACCCTATGGTTCAGTTAAGATGGACTGACAAAAATCTATATTGGTTAAATGGTACTTTAATATTCTGGCAGATCAGTCACGTCATGTTACTTTATGTTGTTCTCTGCATGGAGCAACTTCAGACTCCGACGTGAGTTGCAGCTTGTACTTTAACAAAATGTAAATTCGCGCAATGCCAGGAAAATGGCGATTTAATCATGTCTGGCTTCAAACCGCATAGCTTGTCATTAATTTTAGTTAAAATATACTGTGATAAATTTGGACATGGATTTTTATTCTTATTTTTCATGTATACACAGACATTTCAGAGAATGTAAGGTCATGAAATTTTACCTCATGGAAATGTATTGGTAAAAATGTGTATGAATCCTGACAGTAGTATTTACAGCACTGATGCTGTCTCTAGTGTTGACTCAGATAAAATGGATTAGTAGGGAGGGGAGAGGAGAGGAATCAGTGTATAGTTCAGTCCCCAAGTCTCTCTTTACATATTAAATACTAATGAAACATAAAGAGGACATGACGAAATAAAGGCATGGAAGAACAGGGGGTTAAGAAACCATTAAAATAAAAAAAAAAGTTATTTACAACACCTAGTTAAAAGCACTGTTAAATGTATTAATGAATGTGTTAAAATGAGTTCATTTGAAAATTGCGAAGTGTATCCATAGCTTTGAGTTCTACGAGGGGATTCTACAGTTCTACAATTAGATTAAGCTTAGATTCCTTAACATTAAATGGTTGAATGTCTGTTTTTTTTTTTGCCTGAGTTCTCTTTCTCCATCTGCCTGTATCTGAATTTGTTCCCTGAGCTTTGTATCCTTCAGATTGTTTTTAATAAAGGGTGATTTGTACATACATCCAGCCTCCTTCATGATAGTCTGCTTGCACTGTCAGATTTGGTTGTGTCTTTCCTTGCTTTGGTCAGAGTGTGAACTTTCCTAGTTTGTGAACAATCTGTCTTAAAAACAAAAGGAAGTGAGTGAGTGATGTGGTGGAATGGTTTGTAGGAGAACAGAATCAAAAGAACAGGTAGAGAAAGTATTTTTGACACCTCTGGGTAAGCTGGGAGTAAAGCTATGTGTATTGATCACATCATTATTACTGTACTTTTGGCTGTGACTTATCATTAGTCATATCATTTAGGCAGAAGAAATGATAGAATAGACAGAAAACACAAATGCCCAGAAAACAAACAGGGCTGATTTACACTGCATCAGTTCCTCCAGCAAAATATTATGGAAAATGAAAAAAACAGAGGGCTGAACTTATACACACCATTATTATTATTATTATTATTATTATTATTATTATTATTATTATTATTATTCATAAAAACAACAACAACAACAATAAAAATTATTTAGTCACTGCTGACACTATGAACAGCACTAAATGAAGTGTCCAACTTATAATCAAATTTCCAAATAAAATCATCACAAAGCCAAAACACCAGCGGGGCCAGAGGTATCACAGTCGTGCACATAAATCACAAGTTAAGAATCAAATGCATGTGGTGATTAAATCAGTAATAGTTACAGTCCAGGGAAGCCCTGTCTCTTCTCAGTATCTGTGATGTCATGGACTGAGGGAAGTTCTGAATGGATGTGCAGGTGAGTGAGCAAACTTAACAGAAAATGGCCAACAGAGGGGGAAAGAGAGAACCAGGCTGTGACAACTGCCTCTCAAAACAGATTTTACCATGACAACACAAGAGCTTGTTGTATGTAATGGCTACGACTACTGTGGTGACACACTTGGCCATGCTTCTGTTATCTGCAAGTCCTTGTTTTGATATGGCCACCTATAATAAACATATAATTACAGTTAACTAGCAGTTTGTTATTAGTGACAGCTTTACTCTGAAGAACTTAACGAGTCTCACATCAGCATAATTTATCATTTAAATGATCAGGTCTCAAATAAACAAACAAAAACACAACTCAAATGGAAAGAAATAGAGTGTGAATCCTCATATAAATACAGCCATTACTCTTTTGCATAGAGGAGCAATAGAAAAGTCAAGCAAAAATGCTGCTTGTTCAATCCACTTATCCTGAGTGTGTTCTAAGTGTAGTCCTCTCAGCCACTAGGTGGCACCACATCCCTTTATCCCAGGGGTGGGCAAATCCAGTCCTGGAGGGCCGGTGTCCTGCCGGTTTTTGTTTTCACCTCGTAGCTACCTGTTAATTTTCACTTTGAAAACCGGTGTGCATGCTCTTCAGCCAATCAGAGACTGTATTTAGTTGGTTGACAAGAAAAACAGCAGGACCATGGCCCTCCAGGACCAGATTTGCCCACCCCTGCTTTATCCTCTTCATTGTCTCATAAAAGGGCATAAGGTTTACTGAATCAGTGCAAGTTTATTCAAATAAAAAGTATTCCAGTGATAAATATGTGTGCTATCCATATGCCTTAAAGGCCTCTGTATCACTAATCTAATCTACTTTCTGTCAGAAGGTTGTTGCTATGGGGCCTCTCTCCTTTTCAGACCATTAGTAAAATGAGTGCTCAATAAGATTATCTCAGGTTTGCATGAATTCACTGTATGACTGAATAAAATAAGTTCTACCTCATCAGAAACAGTAAGATACCAATACAATGTTTTGTTTTGTTTGCTTTTGTTTTTCAGTGTCCGTATACTCAGAGTAAGTAGTAAATCTCTTAATAGAAAAGCCCTATGGCTTCATTCTCCTAACAAAACGAAGCCATAGAGCTCTTCTATTAGGGGGCTTATTACTTGCTCTGGGTTAACTAACTCTGAGTTTTTGCTAAATCCTCTTTCTGGAATACACCCCTGGATAGAGGGTGCTGTCCGAGGTGCTGAATCCTCCCTTTTTTCTCTCTGGAATTGTCTTGCTTTTACCAGTAAGGGGATACCTTCACCTCAGGACTGAATGTCTCAATCTCCATGACAGTAATTACACTGTCTACCACTAGGCCTACTGCAGTTTTATAAAACATGACCACAAGAGGGAGCCTTTATTTAACCTTAATTGGTCTGTTTTCCTATTGATGATGACGGTGATGATGATAATTTGCTCCTACAGCTACTTCTGATATTATTGTAGTTTTATTAGCTTAATCCAGTAATTGTATTCCAGATGAGTATCAGAGTGCTCAATAATAATTATGTATGTTCTGTATATTTATGGATTTACCAATTCACATTATTAAGTGGCAAGTCCTTATCTAGCCCAAAGAGCTAAAAAAAATAGTAAATAATCTCTGAACCAGCTAGGGTTTCCTGCACGATATTTCAAGGTCGTTGGTTTGGAGAAGTGCCTCAGGTTGGAAACAGGAGCAGGGAACCATTTGCCTGGTTGAGAGCCTCATATAGACCCCTCCCTACGTAGTTTGGTGTGCGCTGGAACTTGCCATTGAGACATAAGAACACAGTCTTCTGTCACTCCTGTCGCATGCTGCAACAAGGGTTTCTATGAGACCCACGCTGGCTAACAGACTATTCACTATTTCTCTAGCTCTCTGGGCCATCACCGATTTCCCGTCAAATTTGGCTGTTCTACTTGAAAGATCCTAATATCAAGAAAACCTTAGTAAGATTCAATTTATTGATTAGATGCTTCTTCAGTGTATTAACAGAGTCGGTAATTTATAACAGAGAAACGAAAAAGAAAAGAAAAGAAAAGAAAAGAAAAGAAAAGAAAAGAGTAATCTTGTTGAATCAAACTGTGATTTTGATCCTGAATATAAGAATGAAAGAGTTAGAGCAGTAAAAGAAAGTGGCAGTAACATGTTAACTGAGATGAGTCTTTTCTTTTTTAAGGTGGATAAACAAGTAGTTTTTTCAGTTCACTCACACTGGCTCTGTTTACACCTTGCATTAAGATCTGATTGGTGATCTGATCACAAGTGGACAGCTCTAAGTAAGTCCGTTTACACCAGGCTTTCGAATCCTTGTCTCCCATGACCACTTGAGATCGGATCTCACGTCCCTGCTCTATATGCAAATAAACACGAAAATCATTTCCAACACGTTACCCTTTTCACTGAATTTCAATTTTGCTCAATGCACTTTCCGTGTCTTGTTGGTCGGAAATTAAAAGAAGAAGAAGAAGAAGAAGAAGAAGAAGAAGAAGAAGAAGAGGAAAAAGAAGAAGAAGAAGAAGAAGAAGAAATCAAAACTATACCCATTTTGTCTGTTGTTGTTGCCTGCTGTCACGATTTAATATGACGCGGAACGGCGAGCGAATATGTAGGCTACATACATCACTTCCGCGTAAGCAGAGGACGTCAGTTTAGTAGGCAGTCGTTCAGTGTGGTCGAGTTCACATTCACTTCACACTGCTTTAAGAATGTGGTCCTATGTGGTCCAGACCAACTCCGAATGTGGACCGAGTGATCGGATCTCGATACGACCTCAAAGCGCATTGGATGCGTTTACACCTGTACTTTTGAGCTGTCCACTTGTGATCGGATCACCAAAATCAGATCGTAATGCGAGGTGTAAACAGGGCCACTGTCTCTGCTCAACTTCACTTTACACATTCCTGCCACTAGATGTCCTGTCTGTACAAGGGGATGGCATTCAAAGTGTTTATTCAAATAAGTGTTGGTCAAAAACAAACAAACAAATTTGAAAAAAAGTCTTGTTGACATCACTGAGCATTTTTCATACTGACTTCTGAACAATGGCCACAGCTGTAGGACCTCAGTTATTCTTAAAACATAACACTGGTGTGTAACATAGTTATTCTGGCCTCAGTTCTGTGACTGATCTGCAATATGTTCTGCTGTATGATGCCGTTCCATTCAAATTAATGGAGCATATAATTTAAGGGATGTCCTTTTGTGAAAGAAAGGTTGGTGTGTGTGAGCAAAATGAGTTGTCTCTGAATGAGGAAGACCTTAGTACTTAATTTAATTTTATTATTATTATTATTATTATTATTATTATTATTATAATATTTTTATTATGTATACACTTTCACAACCCAGACTACTGTTAGTTCTCTATGATTTAGTTTTTGAAGGAGTATCTCTTCAATTTGGATTGAAGTTGCTGTCCAAGGTTCTTCATCTTCCAATATAATCCAGTAGATTCCTTCTTAGACCACTAGGGGAGCAATTTCACCTGTTGGATGTCAGCACACCTTCCTCTTCCACAGCACCAATAATATGGTTAAGGTAAGAGTAAAGATTAGAGCCAGTATACGCACTTGTCTTGTCTTCTCTATGAGTGAACATTACACAGTGGTATATAAGCTCTCCGTTCTCGAACTGATCCTGAATAAACAATGGAAAACATTTTCTCATTTTGACTCTCTGTTTCTCTCACTATCTCTCTCTCTCTCTCTCTCTCTCTCTCTCTCTCTCTCTCTCTCTCTCTCTCTCTTTCCATAAACATTTCATAAACATTGATGCTATTATCAGATGCTCAGTCACCATTTAGTCTTCATGCCAGAAGTTTCTTTTTCATATTAGACCTGTGTTAAGACTGTCTTGTCCTATCAGATGTTGAGTGGTTGGTAGTGCTGGACTTGTTAAAGTACATCAGGACTGAATGGATGAAGAAGATCTGATCAAACTGTTACATTTTGCTGAGTGGAGTTCATTTTGACAAAACTGTCATTGATCTGTGAGAAAAGGCAGACTGAGATGACAAACACACACACATGTACACACACACACACACACACACACACACACATACTCACTCTCACACACACACACACACGCGCGCACACACACTCACACACATGCACACTCTCTCTCTCTCACACACACACACACACACACACACACACACACACACACTTATAAATGGAAAGTGGTCATATGACTTTTATACCACAATGTATTACTCCTCTATGACTTGTTCTGACTCATAAATGACTCTAGGCTCTGATTTTTTCTATGTGGTTGTCACCTTTAGGCTGAGAAGCATAAAGTGAACAAACTTCAACACCATTTCAAATGGGAGTTTAGTGTGTCTGACTAAATGTTGACAAACTACATGTTCTGTCAATTAGTATATTTTATTTATGATCACAACTAAAATGTTCAAAGAAGTGTCTTGTCTCAGACCTCAGATCTTTATCATCTAAACACAGGTTGAAATCCCTTGCTCTATATCATATCCCAATCTTTAATTTCTCTATAGAACTCTGCAAACAGCTAGAGGGTGTGTGTGTGTGTGTGTGTGTGTGTGTGGTGTGTGAATGCAAATCTTAAGTAGATGTGTTAAAGGTGTTGAACTTTGTTCAAAGTGAACAAAGTTCAACACCTTTTTAATCTACAGACACTGAAGATGTGATCCTAAGTGGGGAGAGGAGAGAGACACACATAGAGGAGAGAGACACTAATACAAACCTCAGGCAAAATTCTATTTGTTCTATAATTATCAAACCATCTTTAACATTTTCATGAGCTGTGTCCCGTTTAGCGTGACTGGCTGAATGCTGACAAAGTACATGTTCTGACAAAATTCTTAAATTAAATAGTGTGTTTTATACATGATCTGAATTCTTAAAAAAATAGTGTGTTTTATACATGATCTGAATCATTAAAGAAATAGTGTGTTTTACACGTGATCTGAACTGAGATGTTCAAAGAAATGTGTACTCTCAGAGCATCTTTAAGATTTTTTTTTGGTTTGGTTATTTAAAATTATCAACGAAAGGAGGAAGCTTTCGTTTTTTTGGATCTTTTTTCACCATGACTTCCTGTTTTTAGTTCTTTACAGGAAGTGAAATCAGTAGGAAGTGAAATCAGAAATGATCAGTAATCATTTCAGGGAAATAAAACCAAAAAAAAAAAACAAAAAAAAAACTTGTGAAATGCCCCACTCTCTAAGAGAAGGAGGTGGGATTTCAGTTCCCCTTTCTCTGTTAATTATAACCAAGCCGTTTGGTATAGGTTATCCATTAACCTTTTCATAATAAAATTCATAAAACCATTCTTATATTATCATACAAATTTTGATTCATGTGTGAGAGGAAAGTAATAACAGTAATAATTCATATAATACTTTATTTGAACAGTTCAGTCTACTAGTTGTTTAAATCCAAATGGTGAATATCCAGTGAATATCCAGTGAATATCCATCTCTGTAAAGAGAAACTAAAGGAATTCCGATTTATCAGAGAGAGAGAGGGATGGTTTCTAGTTGAAGGTTGATTTTAGTTGCTTTGTTTCAGAGATAGAGATGTTTTGACATGAGAAGAGGAAGTGAAGAAGGGTTGAACAGTAAAATGTGCTATTCACACTCTCTAAGGACATATTGTTGGGTAGACTATATTTATGTGTGTGACAACTTTCCTTTGGCAGTCAGACGATGGTGCTGAGACCTGCAACACCATGGTAAGAGACACAAGACAGTAACTTTTCCCTCTTAAAGAGCCATGCTATTTTTAAAATAAATTTTTAAATTTAAAATTTAAAGTAAAATTTATTACATTTAAAATAGAATACAGTATTGAACCTTCTTCTGCTGAGTAATGTGAGAAATGAACTGACTCATGTCTTTGACTTTATTGTACCTGTAGCTGGAGTAATAAGCAACTGGTAAATTCTTTTAGAATAAAGAATTATATTTTAGCCCTGTGATCAACCTGTCCAGGGTGATTCCCCACATTTCGCCCAATGAATTCTGGAATAGGCTCCAGCACCATCCGCGACCCTAACTGGGATAAATGGCTTAGATAGTGAGTGAGTGAGTGAGAACTATATTTTAAATGTATGTTTTAGACAATAATGAATACAGTGATAATGCTGTCTAAAAGTATTTTTACTTCCTAAAATGTTATGAGTTATTAAAAAACTAAAACAATATTATTACACAGGTTATTGTGATGCCATCATTTGAAATGTCTCTTCCTCCTTCTCTGGTCTTTCTGTTTATGGTTCAGGGTAAGTCTGTTCTCTTTCCTTATTCTTTAAAAATGAAATGAAACAATGTAGGAGGTTTATGTGTAGAAAATGAATGCATTTCCTGTACCAACACTAGAGTTGGTCTCTGTGTACTATGTTCTGGGCTTTGTGTTTCACTAAGAAAAGTCTCACTGTATGAGATGAATGTATGTGAAATGAATCAGAGAGACTGTGTAACTGTGCTTAAGACCTCTGTGTACGTTGATCTCACAGTTCACACATCTAGATAAAAAAAGCGGTACCACTTTACATAAGACTACCCTTATAAAGGTGTTTGTGAATGGTTTATAATCAGACTATTAATTAGGTTGTGAACACTTTATAAATCATTAATAAACCATTAGATAAAAAGCACAACAGTCACCTGGTGCTTGCCAGATAGTGATCCCACATTTATGTGTACAGTTAAGCCTCCGATCTCATTGGTTACTTCGCTTACTTTGTCTTCTCCATCAGCCAGCATTTATACCTGTCAGCCCCATCAGATATTTGTCAGTAAGTTACTGGCATTTAACCATCATTAGCATTTCTTAATGGTCAAAAAGTTTCATTTTGAGCATGCTATCAGCAGCCGTCCTCATTATTATCACAGGTGTTGATGTGACATATGCTATCACATTAAAGTGGTATATTGTGGTGCATGTTGGGGGATAGATGGGTGGAGCTTCCCAGCATGCCTTTTGTTGTTTAACCACAGTTTGCTATTGTTCAGTTTATGTTTCTTGTTGTGGCTTGCAGAAGTTTATGTGTATTGTTCATCATGTAGTCTTTGTGTTGTGTTGTTAATCATTGTGATGGTTTAATGTTATCTGTGTACCGTAAATGTAATTGCGAAGTAAAAGGCAGTGTTAGCACTCTAGAGAAAATCTAACAATTCATTAGTAATTGGTGATGTGTTTTATGTTTTACAGTTAGATTCTACTTAACAGTTAAAAATGTTAATAACTCATTAGTAAATGATGATGTGTTTTACATTTTACAATGATGCTCCCTTTTGGCAGTTATAAATGTTAGTAACTCACTAGTAAATGGTGATGTATTTTACACTTTATAATAAGGCTCCCTTTTTCCAGATACTTTGCTCACACAACATTTGTTTAGACACAAATGATCGCCTACCAAAGTATCATTAGACATCATGTATAGTGATGATGTGTGTTTTATGTGTTTCAGGTATTTATGGTCAGAACTGGGGTGTGACATATAATCCTGATAGTATCTGTGTCCTGAAGGGTTCATCAGTAACCATGTTCTGCTCCTACACATATCCCAATGATAATACAGTTGAAAGAACTTTCTGGACAAAAGGTGATGGTCCCGACCCCCCTGATTTGTCAGAAGACCCAGGTTATAAAGGCAGGGTTCATTACCTTGGAGATAAACAGTCAGACTGTACCGTGCAACTGATTCATGTGACTCAGACAGATTCAAGGAGATATCGATTCAGATTTATTACAGATAAGGCTTACAAGTGGCTTGGTCAACCTGGAGTTACACTGTCAGTTACAGGTACGTTTTCACACAGAAAATCTCCTGTTCTCTCTGTGAACAGTATAAAAAGCCCATCAGTTGTGTTCAAACTGAGTGTACTGAGAGACCAAACTGACAGATATCTCTCATTATGCATTGGATGGTTTGACTGAATCTGAGATCTTCTCTGTTCTCTCCTGTTTTCAGACCTACAGGTGGAGACTCCAGAGAGAGTGATGGAGGGTGATACAGTCACTCTGAAATGTAGAACCACCTGTTCTCTGAGTAACACAACAACCTTCATCTGGTACAAAAATGGGCATGATTTAACAAGGAAAAACATGAAGAACAATGAACTCTCTCTCCAGTCAGTCAGCTCTGAGGATAGAGGCAGTTATATGTGTGCTGTACAAGGTCATGAGAATCTTCCCTCTCCTGCTGTCACTCTCACTGTCATATGTGAGTAGAAATTTATTTCATGAAACATATTTACTGTGACATCACTCATGGACTTAAACAATCACAGACAGATGTCCGTGACGATTCTCAGGAATCCAGGTCATGGTTATCCAAGAAGGGGTTAAGTTGAGGTCAACTGGACTTGATTTGTAGATACCTAAAGACCTTTCACCTTTCATCCAAGAGGCTTCTTCAGCTCTGACTGACTGGTGTGGAATCTCATGTATTTAACCTCTGTGGGCTCGTTGTCAAGGCCATTCATGTCACTTGGTTTGTTAGTTCTCCTGGTAGTTGTAACGACAGTAGATAGAGTCGCTGGCGTCACACGCAGCCAAGTGCGAATGATTGTTAAATCTCCTAGGAAGGGATGAAAGGACAGCATTGTAGGTGAAACATCTTCAATGATCTCCAAAGCAAGTCCAGCTGCCCTCCACTTAAGCCCCTCTTTGACAATCACAGACAGCTTACACCTACTTCACATCACAAGGTGAACAGTTCTACCTCCATTAGATATCTCTGTAGAAATGCATAGATATCTAATGGAGATTAAGATATATGATGTGACTCTTCGTGTTTGTAATTTCATTATTGCCTCAGTGGTCAACCTGAGCTTGTTTACCCAGCAGATCACAAGCTTTGCGGACAATCGTCAGGCCATGTACATTCAGCAATCACATAAATGACAAAAACAAAACAAAACAAAACATAACACAAATAGTATTGTTAAAACCGAAAACATATTAAGAGCATTCCATTACATTGGGTTAACAGTACATCAATGCCGCCTAATGCCGTCAATGCCACCTAAGATAAAATTGTTGTCCCCTTAGACCATGGGACAACAGGGTGATAAAACGATAGCGATATGTACCGCAATAGACACTTTATCAACAGCAATAAGAAAACTGTTCAACAGAATGTTCTATAGTTTCACTTATATACATTAAATACAAACCGTAAGGAAAGCACATAAGGAATACAAAAAGTTTGTTTGCATTAACAAACCCCAAGTATGCTCACCCCCGGCTCATAACCAGCCTCTCATATCCCTTGATAATAGAGCATGCTTTGAGTGACACGCAAGCAGCCAATCATTTAAAAGGTGTATTGTTCTGTCACACCATCGACATTTGACAGAACAACAGAAACAGCGTGGAGTGAGGAAATGAGTGCAGATACTGAGGAGATTGTTGATAAAAGTAAAGCAGTTCAATTCAAAATTATGATGGAGTATTAGGGCCACATTGAGGAAGAAAAAAAATTCTGAGCTTCTGAGAATAATGTCGTAGTGTTACGTGAATAAAATAGTATTAGGAGAATAAAGTTGTAATTTTACAGGAAAAAAGTGATATGTAAGTAGTAATTTTAGGCTTTGTGTTATGTTAGAGGGGAAATATCAGGAGAGCAGCCTGCCGCCTGTGTTAAAATGAGGAACATGGAACATCTTGTGAAGTTATATTTTAGTACAAGTTTCACAAACAACAAAATACTTAATCTTTTGTCACGTCAGCAGCACATTATCATATGTATCAGTACAAGAAACAAGAAACCGTGTCTATTCCAAAGAAAGAACCACATGGACTTGGAGGAAATTGTCTCTTTTGTTAGGATTTTATTCTTGTAATATGATTTTTTCTTGTAATATGATTTTTTCTTCGACTTTTTATCTTGATATATTATGCCTTTATTCTCATTAAATTACGACTTTATTCTCGTAATATTATTACTTTTTTCTCAATTACGACTTCGATCTTATTCTCGAAATCTCAGAATTTTTTCCCCCTCAGTGTGGTCCAATACTCTGTCACACAAAATATAGTCATTAAATTCAACCTTTTTTTCTTTTCTCCTGTAATTTATCAAAATAGGTCATCAAAATCATCCATAATTATCAATATAGACTGAAAGGAAAATTTTTATGAGGATATTTTTTTCAGCTATATCTCCCAGCCCTGAGCCTAATCATAAGGGCTACACGTTTGCCCCCTCGCAAATCTCAAATGCCCCCACTGTCATTGCACCCTGCAGCCGGCCCTGGTATATTTAAAGCAAATAAATCAAGTTGAAATAACCTGAATTCGTGAATTTCCATGTATTACTTGAAATTATTGCAGTCGAAAAAGCCATTAGTTCGACCAACTAAAACCAGTCATGTAAAATGCACTAGAATGAATTATGTTTATCCAAGTCTCACGGATGTCCCTGCCATTGGGAGACTGCATCTGCAGCAACTGTGCGAAAATCACTGGATGGAAAGAAACAGTAAGAGTTCCTTCCAGTAAGGCAGCTTACAGCTCATACAGCTGAGACTTGGTTTTCAATTGTTAGTGCATGCCTATAACACCGAGTTTGTTGTGGTTTTTCAGGTGGTTTTCCATTTAAATGACAAAGAATCTATCATTAGGTTTATATTTACATGTTTATTGAATCTTAATTTGTTAGATCAAACTTTGAATGAACATGCTTTATTTTCGTGGAAAAACCTTCCCCAATGAAATTAAAAGGGTTTTCACACTGTTTCACACTAGACCTGGGTTAAGTGTCCGTTGGAATACACGACTAATGTTCACATTCTACCATTGTTTACTTTACCCCCGTTCCACACTGACACCTTCTAGCCCCATGTTTACTGGAATTTCAGGGGATAACACTTTGCTGGTCAGTACACCGGTTTTAATTTTCCGAACAGTATGAATTTTTCATATACCGCCATTCTGTAACATAGCTGAAACAACAGCTATAACATATCAATAAGCAGTAAATTACATGACGTTGTTCGCCGTTAGAAGCTGGAGCAGTATGCAGAGTTTATTAGAGGGGACCCCTGTGCATATCCTCCTTACACTGTTATAACTTTGACACAACAATTGATTACCCACAACTCATTCTCTTTAATAAGGAAAAGCTCTATAGCTCACAACAATTTGTGACACATACACAATTTGTAATACTAATAATTGTACGTTCACAAAATTACACCGCCGAGCGGCATACTGGGTACAGTTTGCCAGGTAGCATAACAGTCTGTTAATAGCTGGGAGAAACTCCGTTGGTAGATTAAAGAACAGAAAAAAGAGATCGAGGATGAAAAAAGTGGGACTGGAGATGCACCAGAAGAACCTGTGCCCAAGAAAGGAGCTGTGTCTGCAGTTTGGAAGTTTTTTGGTTTGAAAAAAATCCGACGCAGACAAAAGACTCGTCCACACCAAGCTGAAGCTGAAGTTAAAACTGAAAACGCAGATTTTATGTTAAAACGTTTCTCCGTACACAATGTCATTTTTTGTACCATTTTCCAAATTTTCCACGTCCACGCCAAAACGCTGAAACGTTTACAGAGCAGCACTGACTCCATTTCGCCTGCCATGTTTGACTGTGTCTTCAGCACGTCATTGTTTTCTCTGTCCACATTTACAACGCGAACCCAACGTTCTCAAGTTTATGCATCTCATAGAGCGTTTTCAAAAAGTATTGTTTTCTGGGGAGGAAAACACTGTTTTAGTATGGACGGAATGGTTAAACGGAGAAATAATCATGTCTTTTCAAATTTACCTGGGTTAGTGTGGACAGGAACACTTTGAGTATGTTAGGTCAGTTTACAGTGTTTATCGAACTATCTTAAAATATTTCGTTTTAAAAACAAGCAATGTTAAAGTTGTTGAATCTATTTATTTTTAAGTTCTGTTTTTACTATGTTGCAGTTTGCACAATAAAAACTGTTTACATTTTGCAACTGTTTCATGGATATACTGTGTTATTACATATGATGACATATTGTATCTTTTTTCGGGGTCCACGCAAACACTATAACGAAAGGCTTCATTTTACATTCAGAATCTCAGTGATTAATAATCCAACTTGTCTTCCTCTGAGTATGTTTGTAGAAGTAGAAAAAAAAAACATATTGTTGGCAAAAGTATTATTTCCTCATCATATCTTCATTCATTTGTGTATGTGTAGAAAGAAGAAAAGGGGGAGCAATCCTGCAGAACAAAGTTCAAAACAGGCACGTATTCTTGTTTATTATTATTATTATTATTATTATTATTATTACTATTATTATTATTATTGACATTGTTGTTGTTTTCATTGTTGTTCTATTTATTCCTGAATCTCTCAGGATGTTGCCTGAAGTGCTGTTACAGTATCATGCTATTCTGATTTGGTTTGGCGAGTGAATGAGTCTTTAATTGATTTAATTGATAGATTCAATAAAAATAATAATCAGCAAGTCAGTGCTTATGCACACTGATGTTTTTAGGTTGTGTTATTAACTAATTCCGGCAGAACGCTGGGGGCATGTGTTGAACATTGTTTGTTTACTCTTCTTACAGTAAGTTGAGAGAAAAGACAAAGATTTTCCATTTTGGTTTACGGTATAAGGTTTGGTGAACAGGGATCATGTACTTCCATGCTACTGTATCAGGGTTTTTTTTTTCATCTTTTTGTCCATGACAAAGCCACAGCCTCCTGTGTCAAACCATCTACACATTCCTCCACTCCACCCCTCTACTGGAGGAACTGTGGTGAAAACACTAGGGATGATTATCCCGTAGTTGTCCCTGTTCAACCCCTGCATCAGCACAGGCCCAGGAAGTCAAGATCTCTCCTGTTTGGTTAAGGAGCTTTACAATGGGCCACTGAGCAAAGGACAGGGGAGGAACATTTTATGTCTGTGTGATGAATTACTGCCACTTCATAAACTGATATGAAACCCAAGTCATGCAGGAAATTGCTGTTAATGTTGGTAATGAATTAAGACAGGAGCTGGAGCATGTGCTCAGTGGTGTTTGATTGCTCCTCTGATGTTAAGTTTGTGTTGGAGTTTGTGATGTAATAGTGAGTTTGTTAAAACTGCACCAAAAGAGTAACACTGAGAAGTGATTTACTTGATTTTGTTTGTTGTTGTTCTTTTGTTTTGTTTTGTTTTGTTTTGTTTACCCAGAATTTTTTTTTTTTATCGAAATTGTCAAGTCATCATTTAAATACTCTAGAATGAACAGTTATGTAAGTTTATGCTGTATAAAAACGATTTTTTTTAAATTGCTTTACTAATGTGTCTTACAGGACATTCTGTATAATAATGTCCCACCAAGCGGCTTCAGTGATGGCACCAAATCACATGACCCAAACACTCAGGATGACCCAGCCAATCAGGATGATGAACTGTATGCCAACGTTTCTTTTTCAAAAACTGAGTCATCATGCTCTGTCTCTAACATCTGTTACGATGATATATATGCTAACATGTAGACATGGTGACAATGTCATGAAAACAACACAGGCACATGACATTGGATGACAGTGGAGCTTAGAGGTTTCCTCTTTATTTTGTTTCTTTATTTACTCCACAATACTGTTTCTGGTCTGTCTTTTGGGTTAAGCATTTTGGGACAGTTGTCATTTACATTTACATATTTTAAAATTGTACTTATGCATTCATTGTTTAAATGTTAAGTATAATGTTTTTAATGCAATGCTGAGACCAGTGTAAAGTTATTATTTGAACTATTGCCTCTCTGTAGATTGATATCATTAAAAATACTTCTTTTATATTCTACACAGTGTCATTTTGCTGAAATCTGCCATTTTGAGTTCTCGTTTGAAATCATGAAATGAATGTAAATTCCTGATAATCAAAGTTTTAAAATGCTTTTCTGTTATTGTCCTTTAGTGACATTGATTTCAGATGTGTTTTATGTTATGTTTTTATCACAGTTTGATGTTGCCCAATACTGATATGATTTTAATGTTGTATATGTTCAGGAAAATGAATATATTCATTCTCCTGATGTACCTGGAAGTGGATCATTGTTAATGTTCAGTAAACATGTCATTTCAGTCCGTCACTGTGGATGATTCTTGCGTTACTATGGCTACTGAATCTCCAGACTAGAGTGTATGAGCTCAGCAGTATTGAGACAATATCTCTGCTCTGGACACTGATGTCAATCCGTTTGGCTTCGTGGGTTTACCAAATCACTCTGCCTGCCATTAATAAATACCTCACATCTCCACACTTGTGTCCAGCCCAGTGGTAGTCTCTTGACACTGGTAAGACTACATTTTAAAGTGAAACTGAAATTATTAGCACCAGTTTGACTTAATCCAAAAAAAAAGAGGGCAAACTTTCATAGGCAGGCACAGACAGAAAACGGTCACAATCTGTCAAAGAACAGACGCCAGCACAGGACTTAAATACACAGAACAATTGTCTTGAAGGACAGGTGATTGGTGGAAGTAAATGATGCAATGATAGAGATCAGGTGAGGGGCGGGGACAGGAGAACACAGGAACAAACAGAAGCACATGGCAATACTAGACACAAACAAAGGCACATGGCAACACAATACCCAGAATGGCCAGCAGGGCGGCCAAAAGACAAAGTCCTGACAAGAGTGCTGACAGGAACCATCTTCAGTCCTGTAATGGTTACATGCTTTGAAGTGGTGTCTCTACATTTGGTAGATTGACAGCTCTGGAGTGTAGTGACGTTTCCAACCTGTTCTCATGGAACTGGAATTGAACATTAACATGTGTTCACATACACCATGGACAAAACACCAATGTTACTTCCCCGCGAGTAAAATCTAGGGACTGTGGGAGGTAACAACAAAAAAAACTCAAAAAGAAAACAGAAATATGTAGAATTTATTAAGCCAAGAAAAGAGAAAGAAAAGGGTTACAACAAAACCAAATGTAATATTCAAAGCTACTTAATCTCGTCATCCGAATTAAACACACAGCGTAATTGCTGTAACTATGCAATATACACACAGGGATAAAACACACACAGCGATATATCCCTGTTACAAGTCACAAACATACGCGCACGCGCACACACAGCATTAACCCTGCCGTCTGGCCCACTGGCCCCGTCTATCGGTCTCCCCAGGACTTTTAAAACAGCCGGTTCCAGTGAACAGTTAAGCACCGCCGCTGCTAACCATTCATGGTGACAATGAGGACAGGGTAGGGCGTTACCCGGAGAGAGAGATGGAGAGAAAAAAAACCACACCCCAACACCAAAGCCGTAACACCAATAATCGAATTTACTTGAGAAACTGTTGCAGTTCTTTGTTGAATCCTTTAGAGGGCACTAGTTCACCTCTCTCAGTTCTCAATTTCATTTCCAATACGATGTCTTGAATGTCATTGCATTAAGAACTGATATACAAAAGGTTGTTTTAGAAACTTTTCTGATGCTTAAGATTAACACTTATGGGTAAAAGCAAGTTCACAACTGCTATACAATTATGAAGGACAGGCCCAGCAGGTAGACAGCTAATCAAAACAATCCCTGAAGAAGACACCAGTACAACAGAGGGTGAACAGACACATTGACAGCCACTGTCAGAACCGTCTCTTGATGATTCATGCCAAATTTGATGGTTATATATTCACCGGTCTAAGACAGGTTTGCAAAAGAAGGTTTTTTTGAAAAATTCCAAACATGATTTTTTTTTTTGAAAATGCAATACAGTGGACGATTCTGTTCAGTTCATCGTGACCCGGGGATTCAGGGGACATACAGATCACAAATCTAGCACAAATGGTTCAAAAGTCGTAAGCGAAAATGTACTCTGAAATTTGGCCTGTTGGTGGCGCCACAGGGAGTGACAGATTGACCCCCCTTTTTTTTTTCTTTTTTGCTTGTCAGAAACATAAATCATAAAGACAGCAATTAATATTTGAATGATGAACTTTATTAACCTTTTTTTATGGCAGAGTTTGTGTTTTTGAAGCAAAAACAGGAAGTGACAGGGCACCTCGCAATGAGAGAAGTGTGAAAGAACGGAGTGTTACCATAGCAACGGTGCCACGTTGCTCACACATTACTTAGAATAACCTTTGAATTCACAAGTTAAAATTTTATCGATCGCTCCTTATCAAAAGCGAGAGAGAGAGAGAGAGAGGGAGAGAGAGAGAGAGAGAGAGAGAGAGAGAGAGACAGGACTTCCTCATCCTGTGACTGAGTGCACTCCTCTCTATCTCTCATTACATACAAATGACTGACTCTAGTTCATTTTTGGTTGATCTGAAAACTCCAACCAAACTAACATATGGTCTAAATAGTGGAAACTTTGGCTGACTGAACTCACATCAGTCACAGACAACTATTGACATGGTAAGTATTTTGATATCGGGTATCAATATCGGGCATCGATACCAAAGGTACCACCATAGATGGCATGCAGGCAGTTGTTAAGAAATATTGACAGATGTTAAACAGCTAATTAATTAATATTTTAATAACAGCTTTGTCATCTATAATCAATTACAATAATTACAAACCTGGTATAACCTGAGGTAACAATCAGTCTGTCCTCCACTGGGAGCGTTTGTTAACATGTTCATGCTTTTGCACAGCAATTTTCTATTTTGTCTGGTAATTACTAAAAGCATAGAGGTTCAGGTCTGTGTTGGATGCTCAAATGTCTGAGGCATGTAAAAAAATTAAACAAATAAATAAAAAAAGGTCAGTAACCATGACAACCTGTGTTTGAGATAATGCCCTACTGCTCTATCTACATATATATCTGTTAAGAGTGTAACTTCTGTGCTTTGAGTGTTAACCTTCGTAGCATTAACCAAAGATCTTTTTTGGGTTCGTGTGAAAAGTTCAAACCGTATGTCCGCAGTTTCACGCCCCGGAAAGAAACAAACTGTGACAGTTGGTGGCTGATTGGCATCTCCAACCCCAGACACCATAACACTCTTAATGCTGTTTACGCTGCTCTGACCTAAGAACTTCCCTTTACCATTTTTTCGGTGGTTTCATGAGGGCATGCAGCCATCTCAAATCACACACTCAAAGAATTGAGGATCGTTAGTGCTACAGCAAATCTTTTGTTGAAGAGGCCAAGGAAATCCCCCAGGCTTCAGCTCAAAGCCCAGTTAGATGATTCTGGAAGAACCTGTTGCTACTGCAGCTGGAAGGTGATAGAATAAGCTTAGAACATTAAAATCCACCAACTGTTACAGTATCTGACCGGGCCAGACTAGAGGCAACATCTGTTAGTTTGTCAAAATGTGGACTTTTTATGTTCATTTGAATTGTTCTCTCACACACATGCACAACAAGTGTGTGTATGTTTATGTGTGTGTGTGTGTGTGTGTGTGTGTGTGTTTGTGTGTGTGTGTGTGTTTGTGGTCGGGGGCAGAGTTAATGAGATAGAAGAGCGTGTTGTAATGTGATATATCTGTGATAGAACTGATGTTTCTCACTCAGTTGTGTGCCACTCTGCTGAGAGGAAACAGGGTCGCTAAAAAACAGGATCTGTGCTACTGTCTGAAGTTGGTGTGACTGGCTGTAACTGGTCAGAATGAAGATTGTTCCTGTTGTCGTTTGTTGTCTCCTCTCTGGTGAGTTTAGTCTTCCTCTGTTTAGTCTACTACACTGCGTCAGACATTTTACATCAACATGTGAAGAGAAAGGTGATTAGATGAGAACTGTGTCTCGTTTCTTCATGACATGTGTGAATGGTTATTCAATGTATTCTTTTTTAAATTGTTTATTTATTTATTTTTTATTCTCTTTTATTTGTAAGGGACCATGTACAACATTAACCATAAATGTTACCATTTGATGCATTGTACCAGAGTTAGCCTAAGGCTAATTTTCATCGGCAATATCCTGGCAGGTCACAATTAAAACCTCCACTTGGTAACAGAGCAACATTAAGCAAACTAAAGCACAAAATACAAACCGCAAACAATGATGTATCACACACACACCTTGTCAGGACCATGAGTATGTTAAAGAACTTAAAAGCAAAGGTAGTGGAGTACTAATAAAATGAAAATAATACAAAGTCAAGCGAAACACATAGAAAATACAGTCAGTGACTGCAAGGTTGAGAGGCTTTTAACAGATTTTTCAATATGACTTTAAAGCTTTTGATAGAACTACAACACTTTGTCATCTGGTAGTGTCAGGGCACACTCAAGGACTCAGATGCAGATCCAGCAAAATCAGGTTTATTAGCCAACAGTCAAAAATCAGGAGGCAGAAGTCGAAATCCAAAACACAGTATAGGTATACTTGCTGTCCTAACACAGGGACACCAAAAGATGTAGGTGTGATAGAATTAATAAATCAGTCTTATAAAATTTATTAACCATTAATTTGGGTGTTCAATATTTTATAAATTAAACAACTAAGATTAATGGGATAAGCTAGCTGTAACACTGTGCCACAGTCTTAGAGAGTATTGCAGTACTAATGTATTACAATTACACTACTAAACCATAACACTCATGAACAACCAGGTTGGTGAAGGTAACTGGGAGTGCTTTGATGGCAGAGGTTGGCATTCGGTGAATACTGCGGCAGAAACAGACAGGACAACAGTTTATTTCAAAGATACTATTTATTAACCTAATCAACACTACTTGGCAAACTAATACTGATATGGTACAATCAATAATCAGCAGCAAATAGAATGATCAGAGGGTAAATGGTAACAAAATGGTGATGAGTCTATGTACAGGTATTCAGTGTAGGACTGAATGAGTGTTAGACCAGAGATGAGTGAGCGCGTGTGTGTGCGTGAGAGAGAGAGAGAGAGAGAGAGAAAGAGAGAGAGAGAGAGAGCGTGCGTGTATGTGGGCGTGTGCCCAGCTGCGCGCTGAAGAGAGAGGGAGGAGTTCTTTGGAGAGAGGCTGTGCGCATGTGCACAGGCAAGAGGTATGCGTGGCATGTGGATGTAGTAATCCCAATGTTGGAGGTGTGCAATCAGGAAAAGGGAGTTAGAGAGAGAACGCATGCCAGATCAATCCTTCATAAGAAAATAATAAACGGCTAAAAACCGCAGCGTACATGAAATACAGTGTGTACATTAAAACCATAAAGAATTCATATGATAACACTTTCTTCACGTTAACCGCATATAATCTTAATACTAAAGTGTGCCCAGATGCCAGCCTTACTTTGAATAGCTCATTGTGTGGCGACCGAAGGTGCATCTTTGGTGGCCTGATGAGCAGTGCAGTTTGCAGGTCCAGGGAGAAGTTCCTTTCCTTGTCACTTGAAGATCTTCGGGGCTCCGTTACTCGTCCGACGATCTTTAAGGGTTCTTGATTTAGTTCGTCGACGTTTAAAGAAATAAAAAGGGCTCCGGTCGCCTTTTCTTCCGTCGAATACTGTGTGCGTTACAGTGTAACTAGCCGGTAGAAGTTAAAGTTGCAACTGCGCGAGAGAAAGTAAATTAAACTTTGGTTGTACAAATGCTTCGTTGTTACTTTGTCCTTTTCTTCGGCAGAGAAAAAGAGACACCCGCTGCTAGCGAGCTGCTGCTAGAGCGAGCCGCTGCTAGGGGGTTGCAGAATTGCAGAGCTGGAAAGAGAAAGAGTTTGGAATTTTCCGCGGTTTTATGGCGAAAATTGCGTCATCACTGTATATGGTAGCTGGCTCCATTGCTGTATCCAATACCGTTACAGTGAAATCTGAGAAGATGGGTACAGATTACCCATGCGGTCAAGCAGGGAATTATGCGTAATATGTTCTACGGGCCTGACGACCCCTACAACAGGCAGAGTTCATAACCAGGAGAGCAATCAGAAACAGGCAAACAGTCCAAACAGCAGGCAGAGATCAGATCCAGAGACAGGCAAAAATCTAAAAGCAGGATACAGGCAAGCAGAGAATCTCACATCCAAGGGGCAAGAGTAACGTCAAATATACCAGGCAGAGGTCAAAACCATACAGCGCTTACAGAGCAACATGTAATACAATAAGACATGTGAGAAAGGATCATGGCATGCATAAATATCTTGGCTGCATCCACAGAGAGAGAGAGAGAGTTTCTCTGCCAAGTTGAATTTAATGGTTTTTATCATTTTCTTGACGTTTTTTTTTTTTAAATTAAGCTGTGGATTCAATATTACGCCAAGATATTTAAGTATAGTAACTATATCAGTCTTTTCATCCTTAATGAAGATGTCAACATTAGGACGCTGTACGTTGGTTTTGGAGAAAATCATACCTTTTCTCTTAATAATGTTCAAGCTTAAACAGGATTGATCAAGCCATTCAGCAATCCTTTCCATAGAAGCGGTTAGCTTCATACATTTGTAACTCTGTCCCATGGCACTGTTGTGGAAAATCATTAATATACAGTCTAAACAATCAGTATTTTAGACTTTACAATAAGGCTCCCTTTTTCCAGATACTTTGCTCACACAACATTTGTTTAGACACAAATGATCGCCTACCAATGTATTATTAGACATCATGTATAATGATGATGTGTGTTTTATGTGTTTCAGGTATTTATGGTCAGAACTGGGGTGTGAAATATCCTGACAGTATCTGTGTACTGAAGGGTTCATCAGTAACCATGTCCTGCTCCTACACATATCCCAATGATAATACAGTTGAAAGAACTTTCTGGACAAAAGGTGATGGTTCTGACGCCCCTGATTTGTCTGAAGACCCAGGTTATAAAGGCAGGGTTCATTACCTTGGAGATAAACAGTCAGACTGTACCGTGCAACTGATTCATGTGACTCAGACAGATTCAAGGATGTATCGATTCAGATTTATTACAGATAAGGCTTACAAGTGGCTTGGTCAACCTGGAGTTACACTGTCAGTTACAGGTACGTTTTCACACAGAAAATCTCCTGTTCTCTCTGTGAACAGTATAAAAAGCCCATCAGTTGTGTTCATACTGAATGTACTGAGAGACCAAATTGACAGATAACTCTCATTATGCATTGGATGGTTTGACTGTATCTGAGATCTTCTCTGTTCTCTCCTGTTTTCAGACCTACAGGTGGAGACTCCAGAGAGAGTGAAGGAGGGTGAAACAGTCACTCTGAAATGCAGAACCACCTGTTCTCTGAGTAACACACCAACCTTCATCTGGTATAAAAATGGGCATGATTTAACAAGGAAAAACATGAAAAACAATGAACTCTCTCTCCAGTCAGTCAGCTCTGAGGATAGCGGCAGTTATATGTGTGCTGTACAAGGTCATGAGAATCTTCCCTCTCCTGCTGTCACTCTCACTGTCATATGTGAGTAGAAATTTATTTTATGAAACATATTTACTGTGACATCACTCATAGACTTAAACAATCACAGACAGATGTCCGTGAAGATTCTCAGTAATCCAGGTCATGGTTATCCAAGAAGGGGTTAAGTCGAGGTCAACTGGACTTGATCTGTAGATACCTAAAGACCTTTCACCTTTCATCCAAGAGGCTTCTTCAGTTCTGACTGACTGCTGTGGAATTCCATGCATTTAACCTCTGTGGGCTCATTATCAAGGCCATTCATGTCACTTGGTTTGTTAGTTCTCCTGGTAGTTGTGACGACAGTAGATAGAGTCGCTGGCGTCACACGCGGCCATGTGCGAATGATTGTTAAATCTCCTACGAAGGGATGAAAGGACAGCATTGTAGGTGAGAGGTGAAACATCTTCAATGATCTCCAAAGCAAGTCCAGCTGCCCTCCACTTAAGCCCCTCTTTGACAATCACAGACAGCTTACACCTACTTCACATCACAAGGTGAACAGTTATACCTCCATTAGATATCTCTGTAGAAATGCATATATAACTAATGGAGATTAAAATATATGATGTGACTCTTTTCGTGTTTGTAGTTTCTTTCTGGCCTCAGTGGTCACTGTGATTTTTCTATATTTTTGTTTTGACTAGATTCTCCAAAGAAGACCACAGTGTCAGTCAGTCCCTCTGGTCAAATAGTGGAGGGCAGTTCAGTGACTCTGACCTGCAGCAGTGATGCTAATCCACCAGCCACCTACACCTGGTTTATGAAGAATGAAACTGTCACTACAGGAAAAGAAGAGACCTACAGGATCAACAAGATCAGCTCTGAGGACAGTGGAGAATATCACTGCAAGTCCAGTAATCAACATGGACATCAGTATTCAAATGCTGTATCTCTAAATGTTTTATGTAGGTAAGATATGATGTGACTCTTCGTGTTTGTTGTTTCATTATTACCTCAGTGGTCACTGTGATTTCTCTATATTTTTGTTTTGTCTAGATTCTCCAAAGAAGACCAAAGCGATAGTCAGTCCCTCTGATGAAATAGTGGAGGGTAGTTCAGTGACTCTGACCTGCAGCAGTGATGCTAATCCACCAGCCACCTACACCTGGTTTAAGAAGAATGAAACTGTCACTATAGGAAAACAAAAAACCCACAGGATCAACAATATCAGCTCTGAGGACAGTGGAGAATATCACTGCAAGTCCAGTAATCAACATGGACATCAGTATTCAAATGCTGTATCTCTAAATGTTTTATGTAAGTAAGATATCATGTGACCCTGTGTTTGTGGTTTCATTATTACCTTAGTGGTCACTGTGATTTTTCTATATTTTGTTTTGACTAGATCCTCCAAAGAAGACCACAGTGTCAGTCAGTCCCTCTGGTCAAATAGTGGAGGGCAGTTCAGTGACTCTGACCTGCAGCAGTGATGCTAATCCACCAGCCACCTACACCTGGTTTAAGAAGAATGAAACTGTCACTATAGGAAAACAAAAAACCCACAGGATCAACAATATCAGCTCTGAGGACAGTGGAGAATATCACTGCAAGTCCAGTAATCAACATGGACATCAGTATTCAAATGCTGTATCTCTGAATGTTTTATGTAAGTAAGATATGATAAGACTCTTCGTGTTTATAGTTTCTTTATTACCTCAGTGGTCATTGTGATTTTTCTATATTTTTGTTTTGACTAGATTCTCCAAAGAAGACCACAGTGTCAGTCAGTCCCTCTGGTGAAATAGTGGAGGGCAGTTCAGTGACTCTGACCTGCAGCAGTGATGCTAATCCACCAGCCACCTACACCTGGTTTAAGAAGAATGAAACTGTCACTATAGGAAAAGAAGAGACCTACAGGATCAACAAGATCAGCTCTGAGGACAGTGGAGAATATCACTGCAAGTCCAGTAATCAACATGGACATCAGTATTCAAATGCTGTATCTCTGAATGTTTTATGTAAGTAAGATATGATAAGACTCTTCGTGTTTATAGTTTCTTTATTACCTCAGTGGTCATTGTGATTTTTCTATATTTTTGTTTTGACTAGATTCTCCAAAGAAGACCACAGTGTCAGTCAGTCCCTCTGGTCAAATAGTGGAGGGCAGTTCAGTGACTCTGACCTGCAGCAGTGATGCTAATCCACCAGCCACCTACACCTGGTTTATGAAGAATGAAACTGTCACTACAGGAAAAGAAGAGACGTACAGGATCAACAAGATCAGCTCTGAGGACAGTGGAGAATATCACTGCAAGTCCAGTAATCAACATGGACATCAGTATTCAAATGCTGTATCTCTAAATGTTTTATGTAAGTAAGATATGATGTGACTCTTCGTGTTTGTTGTTTCATTATTACCTCAGTGGTCACTGTGATTTCTCTATATTTTTGTTTTGTCTAGATTCTCCAAAGAAGACCAAAGCGATAGTCAGTCCCTCTGATGAAATAGTGGAGGGTAGTTCAGTGACTCTGACCTGCAGCAGTGATGCTAATCCACCAGCCACCTACACCTGGTTTAAGAAGAATGAAACTGTCACTATAGGAAAACAAAAAACCCACAGGATCAACAAGATCAGCTCTGAGGACAGTGGAGAATATCACTGCAAGTCCAGTAATCAACATGGACATCAGTATTCAAATGCTGTATCTCTAAATGTTTTATGTAAGTAAGATATCATGTGACCCTGTGTTTGTGGTTTCATTATTACCTTAGTGGTCACTGTGATTTTTCTATATTTTGTTTTGACTAGATCCTCCAAAGAAGACCACAGTGTCAGTCAGTCCCTCTGGTCAAATAGTGGAGGGCAGTTCAGTGACTCTGACCTGCAGCAGTGATGCTAATCCACCAGCCACCTACACCTGGTTTAAGAAGAATGAAACTGTCACTACAGGAAAAGAAGAGACCTACAGGATCAACAAGATCAGCTCTGAGGACAGTGGAGAATATCACTGCAAGTCCAGTAATCAACATGGACATCAGTATTCAAATGCTGTATCTCTGAATGTTTTATGTAAGTAAGATATGATAAGACTCTTCGTGTTTATAGTTTCTTTATTACCTCAGTGGTCATTGTGATTTTTCTATATTTTTGTTTTGACTAGATTCTCCAAAGAAGACCACAGTGTCAGTCAGTCCCTCTGGTCAAATAGTGGAGGGCAGTTCAGTGACTCTGACCTGCAGCAGTGATGCTAATCCACCAGCCACCTACACCTGGTTTATGAAGAATGAAACTGTCACTACAGGAAAAGAAGAGACGTACAGGATCAACAAGATCAGCTCTGAGGACAGTGGAGAATATCACTGCAAGTCCAGTAATCAACATGGACATCAGTATTCAAATGCTGTATCTCTAAATGTTTTATGTAAGTAAGATATGATGTGACTCTTCGTGTTTGTTGTTTCATTATTACCTCAGTGGTCACTGTGATTTCTCTATATTTTTGTTTTGTCTAGATTCTCCAAAGAAGACCAAAGCGATAGTCAGTCCCTCTGATGAAATAGTGGAGGGTAGTTCAGTGACTCTGACCTGCAGCAGTGATGCTAATCCACCAGCCACCTACACCTGGTTTAAGAAGAATGAAACTGTCACTATAGGAAAACAAAAAACCCACAGGATCAACAATATCAGCTCTGAGGACAGTGGAGAATATCACTGCAAGTCCAGTAATCAACATGGACATCAGTATTCAAATGCTGTATCTCTAAATGTTTTATGTAAGTAAGATATCATGTGACCCTGTGTTTGTGGTTTCATTATTACCTTAGTGGTCACTGTGATTTTTCTATATTTTGTTTTGACTAGATCCTCCAAAGAAGACCACAGTGTCAGTCAGTCCCTCTGGTCAAATAGTGGAGGGCAGTTCAGTGACTCTGACCTGCAGCAGTGATGCTAATCCACCAGCCACCTACACCTGGTTTAAGAAGAATGAAACTGTAACTATAGGAAAAGAAGAGACCTACAGGATCAACAAGATCAGCTCTGAGGACAGTGGAGAATATCACTGCAAGTCCAGTAATCAACATGGACATCAGTATTCAAATGCTGTATCTCTGAATGTTTTATGTAAGTAAGATATGATAAGACTCTTCGTGTTTATAGTTTCTTTATTACCTCAGTGGTCATTGTGATTTTTCTATATTTTTGTTTTGACTAGATTCTCCAAAGAAGACCACAGTGTCAGTCAGTCCCTCTGGTCAAATAGTGGAGGGCAGTTCAGTGACTCTGACCTGCAGCAGTGATGCTAATCCACCAGCCACCTACACCTGGTTTATGAAGAATGAAACTGTCACTACAGGAAAAGAAGAGACGTACAGGATCAACAAGATCAGCTCTGAGGACAGTGGAGAATATCACTGCAAGTCCAGTAATCAACATGGACATCAGTATTCAAATGCTGTATCTCTAAATGTTTTATGTAAGTAAGATATGATGTGACTCTTCGTGTTTGTTGTTTCATTATTACCTCAGTGGTCACTGTGATTTCTCTATATTTTTGTTTTGTCTAGATTCTCCAAAGAAGACCAAAGCGATAGTCAGTCCCTCTGATGAAATAGTGGAGGGTAGTTCAGTGACTCTGACCTGCAGCAGTGATGCTAATCCACCAGCCACCTACACCTGGTTTAAGAAGAATGAAACTGTCACTATAGGAAAACAAAAAACCCACAGGATCAACAATATCAGCTCTGAGGACAGTGGAGAATATCACTGCAAGTCCAGTAATCAACATGGACATCAGTATTCAAATGCTGTATCTCTAAATGTTTTATGTAAGTAAGATATCATGTGACCCTGTGTTTGTGGTTTCATTATTACCTTAGTGGTCACTGTGATTTTTCTATATTTTGTTTTGACTAGATCCTCCAAAGAAGACCACAGTGTCAGTCAGTCCCTCTGGTCAAATAGTGGAGGGCAGTTCAGTGACTCTGACCTGCAGCAGTGATGCTAATCCACAAGCCACATACACCTGGTTTAAGAAGAATAGAACTGTCACCATAGGAAAAGAAGAGACCCACAGGATCAACAAGATCAGATCTGAGGACACTGGAGAATATCACTGCAAGTCTAATAATAAACATGGACATCAGAATTCAAATACTGTATCTCTAAATGTTTTATGTAAGTAAGATATGATGTGACCCTTTGTTTGTGGTTTCATTATTACCTCAATAGTGACTGTGCATTTTGTATATCTTCTTTTCTCTAGATCCTCCAAGAAATACCACAGTGTCAGTCAATGTCTCTGATGAAATAGTGGCAGGCAGTTCAGTGACTCTGACCTGCAGCAGTGATGCTAATCCACCACAGATAAACTGCACCTGGTATAAAGAGAGTGTAACTTTACCCATAGGATATGGACAGAGTTACATCATCAACAACATTCAGTCCAGTAACAGTGGACTATACTACTGTGAGGCCCAGAATAAACATGGCTCTCAGAAAACCACCGCTGTACCAATCACACTGAAAGGTATGGAAACTGTCATAGATGTTGTCATATAAAATCTGACTTAACTAGAGATGCATTTTCACAAGAAAAAATGAATGTGATTGCACTGCAGCATCATCAAATCTTAACTGTAGAAATACTGGATCTGTGTCCAGCTGAAGTTCAGAAACAGAGCAAAAGACCATTGAATCCAACTATCGAGTGCTGCTGTGTGCAATTAGTCATCGTACCCCTAGAGACCCAAAACTTATCCAATTTATTTTCAAAGGGAGAATAAGTTATTGAAAAAAATTGAGTGGATCGATCAAACAAACAGCAGTCAACAATCATAATACTTCAAAACGAGAGCTAACATTCTTATTAAAAGTTCTGTACCTTTTGCAAAGAACCAGTAATTCTCAGCAATGCGCTGGCTACCTGAGCTTGTTTACCCAGCAGATCACGAGCTTTGCGGACAATCGTCAGGCCATGTACATTCAGCAATCACATAAATGACAAAAACAAAACAAAACAAAACAAAACACAAATAGTATTGTTAAAACCGAAAACATATTAACAGAGCTCCATTACATTGGGTTAACAGTACATCAATGGCGCCTAATGCCGTCAATGCCACCTAAGATAAAATTGTTGTCCCCTCAGACCGTGGCCTTAAACTAAGGTGATAAAACGATAGCGATACGTACCGCGATAGACACTTTATCAACAGCAATAAGAAAACTGTTCAACAGAATGTTCTATAGTTTCACTTATATACATTAAATACAAACCGTAAGGAAAGCACATAAGGAATACAAAAAGTTTGTTTGCATGAACAAACCCCAAGTATGCTCACCCCCGGCTCATAATCAGCCTATCATATCCCTTGATAATAGAGCATGCTTTGAGTGACACGCAACCAGCCAATCATTTAAAAGGTGTATTGTTCCGTCGCACCATCGACATTTGACAGAACAACAGAAACAGCGTGGAGTGAGAAAATGAGTGCAGACGCTGAGGAGATTGTTGATAAAAGTAGGGCAGTTCAATTCAAAATTATGATGGAATATTAGGGCCACATTGAGGAAGAAAAAAAACTTCTGAGCCTCTGAGAATAAGGTCGTAGTATTACGTGAATAAATTAGTATTAGGAGAATAAAGTTGTAATTTTACAAGAAAAAAGTGATACTATTACAAGAATAAATTTTATGAGAGAAAAAGTTGTAATTTTAGGCTACGTGTTATGTTAGAGGGGAAATATCAGGAGAGCAGCCTGCCGCCTGTGTTAAAATGAGGAATTCGGAGCATCTTGTGAAGTTATATTTTAGTACAAGTTTCACAAATAATGAAATACTTAATCTTTTGTCACATCAGCAGCACATTATCATATGTATCAGGACTTGAAAAGATTGTGCAGGAAACTGTGTCTATTCCAAAGAAAGAATCACATGGACTTGGAGGAAATTGCCTCTTTTGTTACGATTTTATTCTTGTAATATGATTTTTTCTTGTAATATTACGACTTTTTTCCTGATATATTACGTGTTTACTCTAATTAAATTGTGACTTTTTTTTTTATCAGTTTCGACTTCAACCTTATTCTCGAAATCTCAGAATTTTTTCCCCCTCAGCGTGGTCCAATACTCCGTCATACAAAAAATAGTGGTTCAGTTCAACCTTTTTTTCTTTTCTCCTGTAACTTCAACTTGGGATTCTGGACACCCAATGAAGCAGGAGGATGCAGTACGCTCAAACCGTATTTGAAACAGCTGCGTTCTTGCTGGCTAGAGCTAGCTAGCTCGGTCCTTTAGTAGATGTCACATCTCCAAACATTTAGGACTTTCAAGGGGGCGCTACCGACCCACATTCGGATTCTGAAATGTTTATTTCTTGCCTGAAAAATCTTAAAAACTACATTGGGTGACAGAACAACACTATGTGGTCGCTCATCTGCCACCATTGCTGTTATTTTTGTGAAATTTGAATGAAATGCATTCTGGGAAACCTCCCCCCACAAGTCCACACAAGTCACCTCCTTGAGAAATGGCTATAAAGTTTCTCTTCATGTAGATGGCAAATTACTGAAAATTTAGTTACAATTTGTAAGGAGAAATATTGACCAGATGAAGTGTCAATGAGGAAGCTTTTAATTTCATGTTGTAAATTTAAGCTTCTTGTACAAGTGACCATACTTGTTATCAAATTTATCTACTGTTCTTTGAATATTTGAATATTAGCCAGTAAACAAAGTGTGAGTAATCATATCTGTTTTGCTCTAGTTCTGTGTGGAACATGGCTGGCCCTTTAAGATTGATTGATTCGATTAGGATGTTGAAGGATAGTTGTATGACATGCTAAAACTAGCTAATTCTGGTGGTGTTCTACTTAGACTGCGAGTCAGAGTATGGGTCTCCCCATGTCTCAAAAGTAAACCCATGTCTCAAAAGTAAACCCATGTCTCAAAAGGCAGACAGTAATCTATGCACTGTAGTATCTCTTCTGGCAACTATAGCAACAAAACTACAAGGGATATATTAGCATGTTCATAGACACAATCCAAAATCAATAAATAAGCAAAAAGGCGCTTATATCAGGTGTGTGTGTGAGTGTGTGTGTGAGTGTGTGTGAGAGAGAGAGAGAGACAGTTGAGAGGGTTGTGATGTCTACCCAGTCACTGCGTGCACATGTTGGAGAAACAATTAAAGTGACTTGCTCAGTTCGTTTGGCCAGGGAGGAAACTATCAAGTATGTCTGTATGTAACCATGCAATAAGAGTGACATCCTCATCAAGTCTGATCAGCCATTGATCGGGAGATACACACTGGACGACTCAGGAACAAAGCAGTTCAATAAACTGAAGAAGTCAAACTTAAAGACATAAGAAGTACATTACGTATATTAAAACAGATTTATTTATTGATTGATTAATTGATTGATTGATTTATTGTATAGCCCCTTGCTCCCTTTACCCAATTTCATGATCTTGCCAAATGCCAGATTCTGGGGACCCTCTACTGATTTCCACTTTGACAAAAGTAAAGAATAACAACCTAATCCTTTCCCTACTCTAAAGAAACATACTTTAACGCTTTTAGTTTTATCAGTAACAGCATCCGTCACCCCCACACACACACGTAGTCACTGCTAAATTCAGCAAAGATGGTAAGAGATAGAAGCCAGACATGCTATTCCCCAGAAATACAGTTGTACCATGAGGGACAGGATGCATGACCATATATGGTGATCTGTGAGGCAGTAACACAGGCATTTGGTCTCGCAGAGCAAAAGAGAGACACAAAACTAGTCAGAACCCCCCCCCCCCCCCCCCCCAAAGAATAAGATACGTAATGTAAATTAATGCGACAGTTCATGAAAGTAGGCACGACAGGACAGGATATCAGTATTCTGATACTGTCAGTACATCTGCCAGGATTGGGGAATTTGGCCGCCCTGCTGGCCACTCTGTGTATTGTCATGCCTTGTGCTTTTGTTTGCTTTGGTTTTGCCATGTGCTTCTGTTTGTCCCTGTGTACTCCTGTCCCCACCCCCCACCTGATCCTTATTATTACCTGGCTTGTTTTCCCCAATAGTCTGTCCCTGCTGTTAATTGTTCTGTGCATTTAGATCCTGTGTTTGTACCTGTTCCTTGTCAGATTGTGACCTTTTGTTCCTTCTGCCTGTTTGTGTGAGTTTTGTCTTCTATAAGTTTGACCATGTTTACCCGGGCCTGTTTTTGCCTAACGATTTGGATTTGTTTGCTTTCTGGATTTGTGGCTTTGACCTTGAACTGGACACTGTTTTGAGATTGCCTCTTGATTTTTTTGAATAAACCTTATTCTACCCAGTGGGTCTGTGATTGGGTCGTGGTCAAAACCTCACAGATATGGAGAAGCTGGCTGAGGTAATGAATGTCAGAGGGTCGTGCCTCCAGTCCCTGCTCTGAAGCAGGCCTTGCTAGAGGAAACAGTAGAGGGTGTTGTGTTGTGTGCTTGAAATCAACCTGCTTCTGGATGGCTTAATTAGCCACTCCCCCTTGAGTTTCATGGTTTTGAGATGTGGTTTACAGTGCTGGGGCTTTACAGGACTTTGCCAGTAAAGACACAGCCTGTCATAGTTTGACCTATCAGTTTGACCTATCATAGTTTCACAGTCTGAAAGCACCTCTGTGGGATGAACATTCGTCATATGTTGAAATAAACAGCAACTGATAAAACAGATACAGCCACACTTAGGAATGTACAGAGTTTAAGTCAGTATAAGGTTTAGGAGTCGTTATATGTACTGAGAAGCTATGCCCTCTCTTGGAGACTATGAAACACATTATACATATTTTATTGTTATATTTCTTTGAGTCAGTAGATTAAACAAACTCCATTTAAAATGTACTTATACTTTCCTTCTTTCACTAATATTTCTCTCTCTCTCTCGCTTTCATTCTAACAGGAAACACTGACTTGCAAAAGGCGTGGAAGGTATACATGAGAGTAACTGATGATTATCACAGATTTCAGACCAGTGACCAATGTGCTGTCATAACATTAACTTTTTTGACTTTGATGCAATGTTTATAGTTTCCTTTTTTGAAATAACTTGGCAGGATGAATACAGTTATATTGAACAGATTTATAATGTAGTGACACACTTGGATGTAGGAATTTTATATTATGTTGAAATGCAGGAAAGTTCCAGCAATGATCATGGTGTGCAATTCCATATTTTAAGCTTCATTTTTCCTCATGCGCGAATCAGCAAACTGGAGTCTCATTCTGCCAGTTGCAGTGTCCATTTGCCTTAAGCAGCAATGGAGGCAAAAAAAGATCCGAGAGAAATTTAAAAATGGAAGGGGCAGAAAAGGTTACATGTGCGAGTGATTTAGTGAAATACTTAGCCGTGATGAGTCAAATGCTGGGTATGTCATATGCAACAGCTGCGAAACGTAGACTGCTTTGATCTACGAATACAGACTGATGCCGGCAAATAAGGCACGGAGCCCACTATTCACCATACGCTTTATTTATCGACCTAATACATGGAACATGGAAATACTACGTACATGTGCATACTGCAGACAATTTGCAGTGCTTTCCCATTTTGTTCTGTGTACTCACATGGATGTCTTAAAGTACTCATGTAATATACTACATTCTCTGCCGTTTCCCCTTCATTGGTAATTGCAGTTCAATTAAAATGATAATAAAGTCCCACTTGCAGGAAATACTATAAAAAGAATGACAGTGTAGAAAGGTTTCATTACAAATTTCAGATTCAATATTCATGTTTCAGAGGGCAGCAATTCATATTATCTGTTAATTGTTCATAATTGTCCCTCCTTTTTGTACAGAGTATAACAGCACAACTGGATGAGGAGTTAAATACACTGGAGAGGAAATCTGATAAATCCAGTGAATCAGTAAATCTGGCATCATGGGCAAGCACATTTCTGAACAATTCTGAGACACTGGTCTCTTCACTGGTGAAACCAACAGACACAGAAAAGCTCCTCAACTTTACCTCCAACACCACTGGTACATAATGTCTTTACCCTGACATCATACACACAGTCCTCTCTATCAGATATGTTTACCTATGCATGGATGGGCACCTCCATGTCAAATACATTTAAAACAGATCAGTGTTCACTTCTGACAGGAGTGCTACTGTAGTCCAGGTGTGCTCAGTTCCTGTCTCTGAGGGTAAAAGTCCAACCGCTCTTGTCTTGGATTGTCTGAGAACTACATCCACAAAAACGAGAAGCACTTTGGTCCTCCAGCTCTGGATTTATATACCCCTGTTTTAGACCAGTCTACCTAAAGGGTGCAAGACAACAAAAGCCTAACCGTGTATCTGTAGCTTAATACTTCCTGTTCAGTTAGGAACACAAGCAATGGACTCAAATGTCCGCAGATGTGTTTTAACAGGAACAATGATACACTTCATGGAGAGAAGAACATTACATGTGCATATATGTGTATATGTGCATACCCTTTTTGTCTTCTGATTGATGTGATGTGGAATTGTCTGTTTTAATTCATATTGTCTGTCAGAAGTGAAAGTCTACACTGTCGGACCAAACGCCACTGTAAGGAATGTCCTTCGGCTCAGTAATACTGCCGCTCTCATGGATATCGACATCATCAGTATTGCAGAGAACAACAAGGGTAAGTTCAAAATCTGAACAGTCCATGTTATGCAGAAATTACGATGGTTGGATGTGTGTTTGTAAAGTTTAAGTAAATGTTAAGGACTCAACATTAAACACACTGAGTAACAGAAGGTACTGTGGTGATAATTTTTTGGTAGTTTGGATTTAAAACGTTGTTTATCTGAAACTCAGGACATGCATCTGTGGCCTTCATGACGTACAACAACATGTCAGAAATACTGAAGCCCACCTTCTTCCCCTCAAAGAAAGACACAGTCAACACTATGATGTCCACAGTAGTCTCAGCCTTCCTGCCCGAAACCACCAACAAAACGCTTACCAATCCAGTTAACTTCACCCTGAAACACATCAGAGTAAGCATTTTGACTCCTTAAATGGATATATGGAAGGAAACAGATGGATCGTTACATGATAACAGCATTATGTATGATAAATGAGAAATTATTATGCATCAGCAATAATAACACATGCCACAATAAGCATACTTACAAATCATTAAAAAAAAACATGTGATATACATGTGAATGTACATTTAGACATGTGAGAGGGAGGCACCTGTGTAGTAAGGCAGAAACACACAAGCATTCCATTTCACTTTATTGGATTTTACACTTTTACAAGTTTACACATGTTCCACCTCCACTGACCAGGACATGGATCCTACAGGAACCCTTTACTGTGTCTATTGGGACAAAACTGAATGGAGCACAAATGGCTGTGTGAGAATCAGTGAGAAAAATTCCAACCATACAATCTGTTCTTGCAAGCAATTGTCTACCTTTGCTCTCATCATGCAAACTGAAAAATTACCTGAGGTAAGGGAATGCAGGTACTTTATCATGCAGATAAAAGTAAAATATATTACAGAATGAGAAAGTAATAGCAATTAAATATACATATTACTTCATGTCATCAATAATGTGTGCAGTGAAGTTTTACCACAGCATTTTGATGTGAGAAAGTGTCATGACGTAGTTGTGATGTCACGGTCTGTCCATTAGTGGCCGCTATTTTCCCCATCTCATTTTTACTTTCAGCATGATTTATTGAATTTCTCATTCGTAAAAGTGACCAACAAGGTCATGTTTCCAAAGTCATATTATAGCTTGTGAGATATTTCATAAGGAATGATAGATCAACATTTTATGATGATTTTTAATGGTTTTCATTAGGGCTATACCCGACTCAGAATTTTGTCAGTGGAATCGGATTTAGCGGTTCAACATGACTATTCGACTGTTTGTTCCTTTTTTTCCCTGCCATATAGGTTATCTGACAATCAGAAAATCCATTGGCATGAGTTCCAGTGTATGATTTCGGCCACATTAACATGCTCAAATGCAACAAAATCATGGCAACAAATTTTTGAGCATTTAAAAATCAATAAAAGATTTGAATTGCCGCCTATTTTAATTGCCGACATACAATGTCGGGCTACCATGTTAATTTGTTGGAATAATGAGACAGGCAGCACGCATGTATTTTGTTTAAATTCAGGTCTTGTAGCCTATTTTTTTTTTTTTCATTTCCACTTTAAGCATTAAAAACAACGTGTAGCCAGAAATGAATAAACAAATGAAACAGTTTAAAATAAATTCACAGCATTTTTCAACATTCTTGCATACGGAATTAGCATTTAACACTGTTAGGACTGTCCTTCAAAAGTTCGTAATGCCGCTTTAGACTTCTTCTTAATGCTTTAGACTTCTTCTGTGATATGGTTATAGCCAGCCTAGTTTACCAACCACTCCACCTCAGGTTTCAGCTTCTCTCATCAGTTAACCACCAGCGCATGTTGTCACATGGATTCTTTTTATTTAGGAAGCGCACCAGCTAACCCTGCTAGAATCTAAAAATATATCTATGATTTCCCTTATTTATAATTCTTCACTGAAATGCTATCCCTGTACAACAGTGGACGGGATTTATATAGAAATGTGTGTCAAAAAACACCCTCTGAGCAGCAGTTCTGGGGATAAAAGTAACTCTTCAAACTTCAGAGTTTAAAGTTGAATGCCAGAAATAGTTCAATTTTGCACGAGGATGACAAGCACATGAATTATGGTGCAGAATCACACTGGAGTGCAGAGCGGTATCTTAGAATATGTAAAACTTGACGGCCCCTGTCAGAGATAGGCTTTAGCAAAATATGACCCCACCTGGTTCTGTTTCCACTACCACTACCACCAACACCAACCAGCTGAGTAGAAAAACATCCCAGTGAACCCTGGTTCTTTGTGCATCAAGCTGTGAACAGAGTCTGGATTTAGTGTGAGCAGTAACAAACCGTGGTCACATCCTGTCTAGT
Organism: Chanos chanos; assembly: GCF_902362185.1. Classification (NCBI taxonomy): domain Eukaryota; kingdom Metazoa; phylum Chordata; class Actinopteri; order Gonorynchiformes; family Chanidae; genus Chanos; species Chanos chanos. The sequence continues at coordinate 5,670,768 of NC_044501.1, read as the reverse complement.
AACAAAGTCTGGTTGTTGTGGTTTAATAGTGAGGGAATGATTTCATTAGATCTGTGAGGTCATTTTGAAATAGATGCTGGTACACATAAATGCCACAGCTTACCATAATATTAGAACAGGCCCAGTGCATGTTTCATATTCAAAGTTTATCCTTTACCACTTGGATGTGTTGGATAGGCAGAGAGTTCACTTTTCTTTAGACCTTTTTCAGTGTGAATGTGGAGTCCATTACAGCAGCATGGACCATTATTCCATTGAAACCTTTCGAGCAACTGGTAGGATCAAAGGTCTGAAGAGTTGAGAAAAAGCTCATCTGACCCTGTTCAACCTGAACCACTTGTCGTTTTTTCAGTGGAGTCATCGCTTGGAGCTGCTGAACACCATTGGTTTTGCAGGAGGGCTGACATTGCTGTCCTTGGCTGTTTTCACCTTCATCCTGTTTCGTAAGAACTCGAGAGTGAGCAGCGTACTTCGACTGAACCTCTGCATCTGTCTGCTGCTAGCACAACTCCTCTTCCTGCTTACTCAACGTTTTCTGGCTCACAGCAGTTACAAGGTGTTGTTAATGGCATATCATCCATCATCAGTTCACTTCTATTAATGAAATGATAACAGTGGTATACATGAAAAATAGGTTGATATTAAATTACTTTATCAAAATCACGAGGATGCTGCTGATGTTTTTAGGGATGATGAAGATGATGATGATGATAATGATGATGATAGTAATGGTGACAACTAACATGTTTCTTTCTCTAACATCTCGCCTTCTGCTCAGAGAGCATGTGCTGTGTTTGCTGGAATATTGCACTTCCTTTTTCTTTCTGCATTTGTGTGGATGTTCCTTGAGGCCATAACACTCTTCATCTCAGTGATGAACCTATCAAAGATCAAATCCAGGCGGAGGGAGGTGCTTCACTGGAAATACCAACTTGTGATTGGTTATGTGCTCCCCACTCTTGTGGTCGGTGTATCTGTGTCTGTTCAGTGTGACGGTTATGACAGTGAGACGTGAGTACGGACAGAGGATCCAGTTCTATCCACCATCGATTAAACTTCTCAATTGATTTTAAAGTTTATCAGTGAGCAAGAATATGAAAGTAATTGCACATTACTGAGGATGTAGAAAACAAAGTGTGATTGACAGGATGATGCATTCCATTTCGAAGTGCTGTGTTGGTCAGTATTAAACAATAACAAACCATTTGGTGTAATAGCTTACACTGTATGATTTGTGATGGACACTCTTCTCTTCTGTGTAGGTGCTGGATTAAGTTGGGGACGAATTTTCTCTGGAGTTTTTTGGGTCCTGTTTGCTTCATTCTTGTAGTGTGTATCCTTTAGTAATCCTATTCTGTGATGCTCAGATAGACTTGCCTCTTATACTGTGAATATACTAATACAGAAGGTGATGGGAGTTCCCTAGGTCCTGAACAGGTTTTAACTAATGTACTTAAACCAGTTGTAGAATCAGCAGTTGAAACTATAATTTGCTCTCACCTGTCCAGATGAATTTGATCCTCTTCATCACCATCATCATCACTCTTCAGTGTACACTGATGCACCTGAGCGGTGATGTCTCACAGATCAAAACCAGCAGGTAACACAGAAAGACCCACAACACACGCCTTCACATAAACATCTACATTTTTCTACCACTCCATTACTAATGTCATTAATGCACCTGCAAATAAATTGACACATTTTAGGACTATGGTGTTCAAAGCGCTGGCCCAGTTTTTTATACTGGGTTGCCCCTGGATACTGGGGTTCTCCACAAACATCAGTGAGGGGGCAGAGATCATCTTCCTTCTCCTCACTTCCCAGCAAGGCACCTTCATCTTCCTGGTCCACTGTGTCCTCAATGAAGAGGTAAAGCAGAATCAATTTCAAAAATCTTTGATTTTATTTAGCATGCTTATGTTTCCAGATGTACTGCGACCTGCATCCATGAACTCTGGTCATGATATCAACACCCCCCGCACAACCACCCCACACCCCTATCTTTTTACGTTTGTCTTCAGGTCAGAAAGCAGTACAAAAAGTTGTGGTACACCCTCTGCCCTCACCATGACATCGATGCATTGTCAAATGAGCAGATGACAGAGGTGAGTGACATTAGCTGACACCAGTCAGATTCAAGTGTTATATTTCTGACATGAGTGAGATGTAGTATGTCTTGGCTTAGGACATGACTGGGATTTGGAATTAAAATAAAAGACTTAGGGAAGTCTTGAGTTTCTGAGGTTGCTTTTGCTCCACCAATTCACTGTACAGCATATAAACGCATTAAGATATGTAATGAACTGTTGGAAACAATTATGCTGGTTGGATATCTCCAAAGGGTCTGTTTAACACCTGTTATCAGTGTTAAGGTTACGATTAAAAATGAAAGTGTATATAAAATAATTGTTTTCCCCTGAGTCTGTGACCATTAATTTGACTTTTGTGTGTGTGTGTGTGTGTGTGTGTGTTCTGCAGAACATGAGGACTGTCCAGAGTACCATTTACAGCACTGATGCTGTAAGTGTCGACTTGAATAAAAAGGATTAGCAGGGAGAGGGAGCAGAAGAGAGGAGAGGAGTCTACAAGCAATTTAGTCCTTGGCTTTGTCTTTTAGCCCCAAATTCATTGTTTTCCATATATTTAGAGAACAATCCATGAACAGCCTGGAGTAGCCTGACAGTTCAGTACAAATCAGAGCTGTTTTACTCAGCCCAAATCTTAAACAATTTTTTTATTGTTTGAGTGTCCATTATATGTATGTGTTCTTAAGATCATGAGGACACAGTGCAGGGTTCGTATGGTCATGAAAAGCCTGGAAAAGTCATGGAATTAGAAAATAGCAATTTCCAGGCCTGGAGAAGTTTTGGAAAAATAAATAAACCCTGAAAGTTTTGGAAAAGTCATGTAAATATGCTCCACAGATACCTGTTTAACAGAGTATATGTGGTTCAGTAGGGCTGTGTCGAATGCCACTTTTTGCCAATCGAATTTCAAGCAACCTTTTTCGAACAAAGCTTCAAAAGTCTCTGACGTGATTGTTTTGGTCTGTTTCGGAATACTCTACTTTCTACTCAATAATATGAAAAAAGAGATGATTGATATGAGGGAACTGCAAGTCACATTTTTTATTTTGAAAAGTTTGACACTCTTTACTAGACATTATTTACATCACTTGATCCTGAATTTGCTGTCTTTGTGGTGTCCACGGTTGGCATTCCTTCCATAGCTGAGGAGGCCTAAGGCTAAGCTAAACTTAGGCGTAACTAACGATATTGTACACCTTCATTTACTAAGAGAGCCATTTTACGAATTCAGAAATTAACATTTCAGATGGTTTCCCAGATTTGTTGTTGAGCGATGGTACACGAGTTTTATCTTGCATGTCTGGCACGTTCCTATTTTTTTAAAAAATCATTTTCAGTAAGCTTAAAATGCTTTCCAACCAAGGATTTTTTGGACATTTTTTGTCCAGGGCTGAGAATCACGAAAGAACGTTATTCCTATTTTATCCGCGAATTTAGGACGCCTTCATAGAGAGCAACACGAGGCTTTCGTTGCTGAAATTGAAAAAGTACAATGTGTTTACTGGCAAAATTGTTCGTTAAATGATAATAAAAGTTGGCCGCTTTGACATCTAAATTTCTTGTCTTGCAGTAGCAATAACCTTAAAACTCCAACCGAGCACACCTAATCATAGAATGCTTAGTTTCACAATCGAATGCCAATTCAGTGAACCAAGCCTCGAATTTTTCAGCACCACCCTATGGTTCAGTTAAGATGGACTGAGAAAAATCTGTATTGGTTAAACGGTACTTTAATATTCTGGCAGATCAGTCACGTCATGTTACTTTATGTTGTTCTCTGCGTGGAGCAACGTCAGACTCCGACGTGAGTTGCAGCTTGTACTTTAACAAAATGTAAATTCGCGCAATGCCAGGAAAATGGCGATTTAATCATGTCTGGCTTCAAACCGCACAGCTTGTCATTAATTTTAGTTAAAATATACTGTGATAAATTTGGACATGGATTTTTATTCTTATTTTTCTTTTTATGTATACACAGACATTTCAGAGAATGTAAGGTCATGAAATTTTGCTCATGGAAATTTATTGGTAAAAATGTGTATGAATCCTGACAGTAGTATTTACAGCGCTGATGCTGTCTCTAGTGTTGACTCAGATAAAATGCATTGGTAGGGAGGGGAGCAATCAGTGTATAGTTCAGTCCCCAAGTCTCTCTTTACATATTAGATACTAATGAAACATAAAGAGGACATGACAAAATAAAGGCATGGAAGAACAGGGGGTTAAGAAACCATTAAAAGGCAAAAAAAAAAAGAGTGATTTACAATGCCTCTTTAAAAGCACTGTTAAATGTATTAATGAATGTGTTAAAATGAGTTCATTTTAAAATTGCGAAGTGTATCCATAGCTTTGAGTTCTACGAGGGGATTCTACAATTAGATTAAGCTTAGATTCCTTAACATTAAATGGTTGAATGTCTGTTTTTTTTTGCCTGAGTTCTCTTTCTCCATCTGCCTGTATCTGAATTTGTTCCCTGAGCTCTGTATCCTTCAGATTGTTTTTAATAAAGGGTGATTTGTTCATACATCCAGCCTCCTTCATGATAGTCTGCTTGCACTGTCAGATTTGGTTGTGTCTTTCCTTGCTTTGGTCAGAGTGTGAACTTTCCTAGTTTGTGAACAATCTGTCTTAAAAACAAAAGGAAGTGAGTGAGTGATGCGGTGGAATGGTTTGTAGGAGAACAGAATCAAAAGAACAGGTAGAAAAAGTATTTTTGACACCTCTGGGTAAACTGGGAGTACAACTATGTGTATTGATCACATCATTATTACTGTACTTTTGGCTGTGACTTATCATTAGTCATATCATTTAGGCAGAAGAAATGATAGAATGGACAGAAAACACAAACGGCCAGAAAACAAACAGGGCTGATTGACACTGCATCAGTTCCTCCAGCAAAATATTATGGAAAATGAAAAAACAGAGGGCTGAACTTATACACACCATTATTATTATTATTATTATTATTATTATTATTATTATTCATAATAACAACAACAACAATAAAAATTATTTAGTCACTGCTGACACTATGAACAGCACTAAATGAAGTGTCCAAAGCACGCCACTTATAATCAAATTTCCAAATAAAATCATCACAAAGCCAAAACATCAGTGGGGCCAGAGGTATCACAGTCATGCACATAAATCACAAGCTAAGAATCAAATGCATGTGGTGATTAAATCAGTAATAGTTACAGTCCAGGGAAGCCCTGTCTCTTCTCAGTATCTGTGATGTCATGGACTGAGGGAAGTTCTGAATGGATGTGCAGGTGAGTGAGGAAGTTTATGTGCAAACTTAACAGAAAATGGCCAACAGAGGGGGAAAGAGAGAACCAGGCTGTGACAACTGCCTATCAAAACAGATTTTACCATGACAGCACAAGAGCTTGTTATATGTAATGGCTACGACTACTGTGGTGACACACTTGGCCATGCTTCTGTTATCTGCAAGTCCTTGTTTTGATATGGCCACCTATAATAAACAAATAATTACAGTTAACTAACAGTTTGTTATTAGTGACAGCTTTACTCTGAAGAACTTAACGAGTCTCACATCAGCATAATTTATCATTTAAATGATCAGGTCTCAAATAAACAAACAAAAACACAACTCAAATGGAAAGAAATAGAATGTGAATCCTCATTTAAATACAGCCATTACTCTTTTGCATAGAGGAGCAATAGAAAAGTCAAGCAAAAATGCTGCTTGTTCAATCCACTTATCCTGAGTGTGTTCTAAGTGTAGTCCTCTCAGCCACTAGGTGGCACCACATCCCTTTATCCTCTTCATTGTCTCATAAAAGGGCATAAGGTTTACTGAATCAGTGCAAGTTTATTCAAATAAAAAGTATTCCAGTGATAAATATGTGTGCTATCCATATGCCTTAAAGGCCTCTGTATCACTAATCTAATCTACTTTCTGTCAGAAGGTTGTTGCTATGGGGCCTCTCTCCTTTTCAGACCATTAGTAAAATGAGTGCTCAATACGGTTATCTCAGGTTTGCATGAATTCACTGTATGACTGAATAAAATAAGTTCTACCTCATCAGAAACAGTAAGATACTAATGCAATGTTTTGTTTTGTTTTGTTTTGTTTTGTTTTTCAGTGCCCGTATACTCAGAGTAAGTAGTAAATCTCTTAATAGAAAAGCCCTATGGCTTCATTCTCCTAACAAAATGAAGCCATAGAGCTCTTCTATTAGGGGGCTTATTACTTGCTCTGGGTTAACTAACTCTGAGTTTTTGCTAAATCCGCTTTCTGGAATACACCCCTGGATAGAGGGTGCTGTCCGAGGTGCTGAATCCTCCCTTTTTTCTCTCTGGAATTATCTTTCTTTTACCACTAAGGGGATACCTTCACCTCCGGACTGAATGCCTCAACCTCCATGACAGCAATTACACTGTCTACCACTAGGCCTACTGCAGTTTTATAAAACATGACCACAAAAGGGAGCCTTTATTTAAACTTAATTGGTCTGTTTTCATATTGATGATGACGGTGATGATGATAATTTGCTCCTACAGCTACTTCTGATATTATTGTAGTTTTATTAGCTTAATCCAGTAATTGTATTCCAGATGAGTATCAGAGTGCTCAATAATAATTATGTATGTTCTGTATATTTATGGATTTACCAATTCACATTATTAAGTGGCAAGTCCTTATCTAGCCCAAAATGCTAAAAAAAATAGTAAATAATCTCTGAATCAGCTAGGGTTTCCTAGGTCTGCACGCTTTGGAGTGGGTTTGGAGAAGTGCCTCAGGTTGGAAACAGGAGCAGGGAACCATTTGCCTGGTTGAGAGCCTCGTACACACCTCTTCCTCCGGCTGGAACTTGCCATTGAGCCATAAGAACACAGTCTTCTGTCACTCCTGTCGCATGCTGCAACAAGGGTTTCTATGAGACCCACGCTGGCTAAGAGACTATTCACTATTTCTCTAGCTCTCTGGGCCATCTCTTCACTGATTCCCCGTCAAATTTGGCTGTTCTACTTGAAAGATCCTAATATCAAGAAAACCTTAATGAAGTTCAATTTATTGATTAGATGCTTCTTGGGTGTATTAATAGAGTCTGTAATTTATAACAGAGAAAAGAAAAGAAAAGAAAAGAAAAGAAAAGAAAAGAAAAGAGTAATCTTTTTAAACCAGCTGTGATTTTGATCATGAATATAAGAGTGAAAGAGTTAGATCAGTAAAGGAAAGTAGCAGTAACATGCTAACTGGGATGAGTCTTTTTTATTTTAAGGTGGATAAACAAGTAGTTTTCTCAGTCCACTCACACTGTCTCTGCTCAACTGCACTTTACACATTCCTGCCACTAGAGGTCCTGTCTGTACAAGGAGATGGCATTCAAAGTGTCAAAAAAGTGTTGGTCCAAAAAAACCATCACTGAGCATTTTTCATACTGACTTCTGAACAATGGCCAGAGCTGTAGGACCTCAGTTATTCTTAAAACATAACACTTGTGTGTAATAATGTCAATAATGTAATAATTGCCTTAATTCTGTGTGTTATTATGTCAGTCTGGCATTGCCTTAATTCTGTGTGTTATAACGTCAGTCTGGCCTTGCCTTAATTCTGTTTGTTATGTCAGTCTGGCTTTGCCTTAATTCTGTGTTTTATAATGTCAGTCTGGCCTTGCCTTAATTCTGTATGTTATAATGTCAGTCTGGCTTTGCCTCAATTCTGTGTGTTATAATGTCAGTCTGGCCTTGCCTTAATTCTGTGTGTTATAACGTCAGTCTGGCCTTGCCTTAATTCGGTGTGTAATAATGTCAGTCTGGCCTTGTCTTAATTCTGTGTGTAATAATGTCAGTCTGGCCTTGTCTTAATTCTGTTTGTTATGTCAGTCTGGCCTTGCCTTAATTCTGTGTGTAATAATGTCAGTCTGGCCTTGCCTTAATTCTGTGTATAATGATATCAGTACACTGGTGTGTAACACAGTCATTCTGGCCTTAATTCTGTGACTGATCTGCAGTATGTTCTGCACTTTGATGCTGTTCCATTCAAACTAATGGGGCATATAATTTAAGGGATGTCCTATTTTGAAAGACACGCTGCTGTGTGAGGAAAATGAGCTGTCTCTAAAATGAGACAGACCAGAGTATTTTATGTATTTATTTATTTTGGATTATGTTTTTATTATGTAGGTACTTTCACAACCCAGACTACCGTTAGTTCCGTATGATTTAGTTTTTGAAGGAGTATCTCTTCAGTTTGGATTGAAGTTGCTGTCCAAGGTTCTTCATCCTCCAATATAATCCAGTCAATTCCTTCTTTGACCACTAGGGGAACATATTCACCGCTGGGATCACTGTTAACACATCTTCCTCTCTCAGAGCAGCAATAATATGCTCTACCACTAGGGGCAGTGCTGGGACTACAATAATGGTTGAGATTGGAGTGACTTTTGGAGTCAGTATTCCAGGGGTGTCAAATTCCGGCCCTGGAGGGCCGGGGTCCTGCTGATTTTTGTTTTCACCTCTCAGTTACCTGTTGATTTTCACCTTGAAAACAGGTGTGGACACTCTTCAGCCAACCAGAGATTCTATTTAGTTGATCTACAAGAAAAAGAGCAGGACCCTGGCCCTCCAGGACCGGAGTTTGACACCCCTGCAGTATACACACTTGTCTTATCTGTTTTATGAGTGAACATTACAGTAGACATGATCTCCTCTCCAGGCCTGATCCTACAGGAACAATAGAGAACCTTTTTATATCTTTCTTTCCATCTCTGTCTCTCTGTCTGTCTCTCTCTCTCGCTCTCTCTCTCTCTCTCTCCAAATACATTTCAGAGGGAAAATTCACTGACTCTCTTATCAGATTCCCTGATATAGCTTTTGAAACTCCATCAGTCACCTTTTGTCTTCATGCCAGAAGTTTCTTTTTTATATTAGACCTGTGTTAAGACCTTCTTGTCTTGTCAGATGTTGAGTGTTTGGTAGTGCTGGTTAACCTGGGTCAGGACTGAGTGGATGAAGCTCGTTTTGACAAAACTGTCATTGATCTGCGAGAAAAGACAGTTTAAGCTGACAAACACATGCATGCACACCCACATATGCACACGCTCACACACACACACACACACACACACACACACACACACACACGCACATAAAGCAGCAGTAAGTGTGAAATGGAAAGTGGTCAAACCCACTGTTTTATTCCTCTATAAGACTGTACAAACAGCTGAAGGATGTGAGGGAGAATATATGTTTTACACTCTCTTTTTTACTGTGTGGTTGTCAGTTTCAGGACGAGAGGCACAAACAAAATGAACAATGTTGAACACCATTTAAAATGGGAGTTTAGTGTGTCTGACTAAATGCTGAGAAACTACATGTTCTGCCAAAACCCTTAAAGAAACAATATATTTTATTCATGATCACAACTAAAATGTTCAAAGAAATGTGTTGTCTCAGACCTTAGATCTTTACCATCTAAAGTGATCAGCATAAGAGAAAAGCTCACATCTTTGTGATTCAACTTTTCACCACAAATTTCTGCTCTAAGTTTCTTAGAGGAAGTGATGTCATTCAGTACTCAAGTGACAATAATTTCTTAAAAAAAAAAAAAAAAAAAAACAAAAACCAAAAAATAACCTTTTAGCCTACATGCCAGAAGTTTCTTTTTCAGATGAGACTCACCTTGGTCCAGCAGATGTTGAGTGTTTGGATTTCCTCATTCATTCAGTCCTGACCCATCTTAGCAAGTAAAACACTGTCAATTATACTGTTAGTTCTTTGTGGGTGGAGCTGATTTTGACTAAACTGTCACTGATCTGATCTGTCAGAAAAGGCAGTTTGTTTGAACTGACAAATACACACACACATACGCAAACACACACACACACACACACACACACACACACACACACACAATAAGTGTCAAATAGAAGCTGGTCATACCACACTGTTTGTTTTCTCCATAGGATTTTGCAAACAGCTGCAATGTGTGTGTGTGTGTGTGTGTGTGTGTGTGCGTGTGTGTGTGTGTGCGCATTTACATATGCGAATGCGAGCGTGTGTCTGTGTGTGTCCATGTGTGTGTGTAGTGAGCGTGATTGCATATCTTAAGTAGATGTATTAAGCTCTCTTTTTCTGTGTAGTTCTCTTCTCTAGACTGAGAAAGACAAAATGAAAAAGGTTCAACACCATTGAAAACCACAAACACTGAAGATGTTATTCTGAGTGTGGAGAGAGACAGAGAGAGAGAAAGAATCACTAACACAAACCTAAGTCAAAGTTCTCTTCATCGTACAATAATCAAACTAGCTCTAATGTTTTCATGAGCCTTACTGACTTTACTGTGTCTGACTAAATGCTGACAAACTACAGTCAAACCTCAACTTTCATGGTTTTAACGTCCGTGATTTGATTATTTGCGAGTTTGCCAATAATAATTAAATGAAAGTTTTGCAGCCTACTGCAGAAAATTGCAGACAGTGCATAGACTAGAAAATGTAAACCAAGCTAAAGAAAAGTTTAGTAAGTCATAAATGCATGAAATGTATTTAATATTAATCCATTCTATCATTTACTATCATAAATATATTGTCGCTGTCAGGTGGAAACTTTGTATCTCCATATTTCATCTGTTATTTTTATTCCTAAATCAATGCTATTGTTCACCCTTTACATCTGTCTGTGGGTTTTTATAAATATTCGACTGATAAAGTTTTAAAAAGAGGCCTGAGACAAGCAGAAGCACAGAAGAATGCAAGTAAACCACTGTGGGTCAGAGTGCAGTTCAGTCTAGCATTTGCTCAAGAAAAAAAGAAACTGCTTTAAGTGTGACACTTGTGGACACTTGCCTGTGGATCAGAGATCTCACATGTCTTCACACTCTATCATACCCCAATGCTTATCTCTCTATAGGACTCTGCAAACAGCTGTGGGTGTGTGTGTGTGTGTGTGTGTGTGTGTGTGTGTGTGTGTGTGTGTGTGTGTGTGTCTATGTGTGTGCGTGTAGAGGAACAAATACTTTATTCGTCACACACACACTGAGCAGTGAGCAGTGAAACGCAGCCTTTGCATTTAACCCATCCTAACACCAGTAAGCACACACACACACACACACTAGAGCAATGAGACACACACTATAAGCTATGGGGACCAACTGCAGGTCTTTTTTGCCAGGGCCTTGGTCAAGGTCACCGACTGGAATACTGATACTATTCCTAACATGCAAACTCCCCACAGAAAGGGCCTGGGACCCAGGGCCGTCTTGCTGTGAAACACCAGTGCTAACCACTGAGCCACTGTGAAGCATGAGTGTGTGTGTGTGTGTGTGTGTGTGTGTGTGTGTGTGTGTGTGTCTTAAGTAGATGTGTTAAGTTTTCTTGATCTGTTTCACTGTCACATTTAGACTGAGAATGACAAACAAAGTGAACAAAGTTCAACACCTTTTTAATACTCAAGCACTAAGGATGTGATTCTAAGTGGGGAGAGGAGAGAAACACAGATAGAAAATTCTTTTTGTTCCATAATTATCAAACCAGCTTTAATGCTTTCATGAGCTTTATCCAGTTTAGTCTGACTGACTGAATGCTGACAAAGTACATGTTCTGCCAAAATCCTTAAAGAAATAGTATGTTTTACTCATGATCTGAACTGAGATGTTCAAATTAATGTGTACTCTCAGAGCATCTTTAAAATCTTTGTTTGGCTATCTAAAATTATCAGCGAAAGAGGGAAGGTTTCATCTTTATGGGCAATTTTTTCACCATGACTTCCTGTTTTTAGTTCTTTACAGGGAATGAAATCATTCAGTAGTCATGGCAGCAATCATGTTTAAAAAAAAAAAAAAAAGACACGACTGAAACCCTCCACTCTCTAAGAGAAGGGGGTGGAGTTTCAGCTCCCCTTTGTCATACTATGACTTATGACCAAGCCTTTTGGTGTATGTTATTCATTAACCCTTTCATACTAAGATGAGTGAAGCATTATTATATTATCATAAAGATTTTTGATTCATGTGTGAGAGGAAATGGATAATAGTAATAGTTCATATAATACTTTGCTTTGATAGTTCAGTCTTCTAGTTGTTTAAATCCAAATGGGGAATATTTAGTGAACCATCACTGTAAAGACAAAGAGAAACTAAAGGAATTCTGATCACAAAAGAAAGATTTATTTGAGAGAGGGAGAGAGAGAGAGAGAGAGAGAGAGGGATGGTTTCTAGTTGAAGGTTGATTTTAGATGATTTGTTTGAGAGAGAGATGTTTTAACATGAGAAGAGGAAGTGAGGGAGGGTTGAACAGTAAAACATGTTAACCACACTCTTTAAGGACAGTTTGTCGAGTTGGCTATATTTATATGTGTGACAACTTCAGTGTGGCAGTCAGACGATGGTGCTGAGACCTGCAACACCATGGTAAGAGACACAAGACAGTAACCTTTCTTTCTTAAAGTGCTTTTGCAGTTTTAAAAAACTATATTTAAAATGGAATATAATAACAAAGCTTCTTCTGCTGACTAATGTGAAGACATTAACTGACTCATTCCTTTGACTCCTTTGATACCTGTAGTTGCAGTAATAAGCGATGTAGATTTCAAAATAAAAAACTATATTTGAACTGTATGTTTTTGAAAAATTTGAAAACTGTGATGATGTTGTCTAAACGTGTTTTTGCTTTCTGTGATGTTTTGAATAATTAAACAAACAAAACAATACTATTACACAGGTTATTGTGGTGCCATCATTTGAAATGTCTCTTCCTCCTTCTCTGGTCTTTCTGTTTATGGTTCAGGGTGAGTCTGTTCTCTTTCCTTATTCTTTAAAAATGAAATGAAACAATGTAGGAGGTTTATCTATAGAAAATGAATGCATTTCCTGTACCAACACTAGAGTTGGTCTCTGTGTACTATGTTCTGTGCTTTGTGTTTCACTAAGAAAAGTCTCACTGTATGAGATGAATGTATGTGAAATGGATCAGAGAGACTGTGTAACTGTGCTTAAGACCTCTGTGTACGTTGATCTCACAGTTCACACATCTAGATTAAAAAAAGCGGTACCACTTTACATAAGACTACCCTAATAAAGAGTTTGTGAATGGTTTATAATCAGACTATTAATTAGGTTGTGAACACTTTATAAATCATTAATAAGCTGTTATAAACCATTAGATAAAAAGCACAACAGTCACCTGGTGCTTGCCAGATAGTGATCCCACATTTATGTGTACAGTTAAGCCTCCGATCTCATTGGTTACTTCGCTTACTTTGTCTTCTCCATCAGCCAGCATTTAAACCTCTCAGCCCCATCAGATATTTGTCAAATAGTTACTAGCATTTAACCATCATTAGCATTTCTTAATGGTCAAAAAGTTTCATTTTCAGCATGCTATCAGCAGCCGTCCCCATTATTATCACAGGTATTGATATGACATATGCTATCACATTAAAGTGGTATATTGTGATGCATGTTGGGGGATAGATGGGTGGAGCTTCCCAGCATGCCTTGGGGCGATGAACTGTTGTTTAACCCCAGTTCGCTATTGTTCAGTTTATGTTTCTTGTTGTGGCTTGCAGAAGTTTATGTGTATTGTTCATCATGTAGTCTTTGTGTTGTGTTGTTAATCATTGTGATGGTTTAATGTTATCTGTGTACCGTGAATGTAATTGTCTGTGTGAATCATGTACTTCCTGCCTACCCTACAAACATTTTGGGTATGTTACATCCTGGTTTGAACTGTTGCGAAGTAAAAGGCAGTGTTAGCACTCTAGAGAAAATCTAACAATTCATTAGTAATTGGTGATGTGTTTTATATTTTACAGTTAGGTTCTATTTAACAGTTAAAAATGTTAATAACTCATTAGTAAATGATGATGTGTTTTACATTTTACAATGATGCTCCCTTTTGGCAGTTATAAATGTTAGTAACTCATTAGTAAATGATGATTTGTTTTACACTTTACAATAAGGCTCCCTTTTTCCAGATACTTTGTTCGCACAACATTTGTTTAGACACAAATGACCGTCTACCAAAGTATCATTACACGATGATGATGTGTGTTCTATGTGTTTCAGGTATTTATAGTCAGAGTTGGGGTGTGTGGTACAGGCCTGATAGTATCTGTGCTGTGAAGGGTTCATCAGTAACCATGCCCTGCTCCTACACATATCCCAGCGGTTATAGAGTTGAAACAGTTTACTGGACAAAAAATGAAAATGGTAACCGCCCTGCATTGTCTGAAGAGCCAGCTTATAGAGGCAGGTTTCAATACCTTGGAGATAAACAGTCAGATTGTAGCATGAAACTGAGTGATGTGAGAGAGAGAGATGCAGTTATGTATCTATTCAGATTTGAAACAGATAAAACAGGGGGTAAATGGACTGGTTCACCTGGAGTCCAACTCTCAGTTACAGGTATTTTCACAACATCTATAGGTACATGAAACTTTATCATTATAATTATTAATACAGTATGTAATTAAATGAGCACCAAACATCTCTCATTATTATGATATAATTGAATCTGAGATCTTCTCTGTTCTCTCCTGTTTTCAGACCTACAGATGGAGACTCCAGAGAGAGTGAAGGAGGGTGATACAGTCACTCTGAAATGCAGAACCACCTGTTCTCTGAGTAACAGTCCAACCTTCATCTGGTATAAAAATGGACAAGTTTTAACAAGGAAAAACATGAAGAACAATGAACTCTCTCTCCAGTCAGTCAGCTCTGAGGATAGAGGCAGTTATATGTGTGCTGTACAAGGTCATGAGAATCTTCCCTCTCCTGCTGTCACTCTCACTGTCATATGTGAGTAGAAATTTCTTTCATGAACCATATTTACTGTGACATCACTCATGGACTTAAACAATCACAGACAGATGTCCATGAAGATTCTCAGTAATCCAGGTCATGGTTATCCAAGAAGGGGTTAAGTCGAGGTCAACTGGACTTGATTTGTAAATACCTAAAGACCTTTCACCTTTCATCCAAGAGGCTTCTTCAGTTCTGATTGACTGGTGTGGAATCCCATGTATTTAACCTCTGTGGGCTCATTATCAAGGCCATTCATGTCACTTGGTTTGTTAGTTCTCCTGGTAGTTGTAACGACAGAAGATAGGGTCGCTGGCGTCACACGCGGCCAAGTGTGAATGATTGTTAAATCTCCTAGGAAGGGATGAAAGGACAGCATTGTAGGTGAGAGGTGAAACATCTTCAATGATCTCCAAAGCAAGTCCAGCTGCCCTCCACTTAAGCCCCTCTTTGACAATCACAGACAGCTTACACCTACTTCACGTCACAAGGTGAACAGTTATACCTCCATTAGATATCTCTGTAGAAATGCATAGATATCTAATGGAGATTAAGGTATATGATGTGACTCTTCGTGTTTGTAGTTTCATTATTGCCTCAGTGGTCACTGTGATTTTTGTGTATTTTGTTTTGTCTAGATTCTCCAAAGAAGACCACAGTGTCAGTCAGTCCCTCTGGTGAAATAGTGGAGGGCAGTTCAGTGACTCTGATCTGCAGCAGTGATGCTAATCCACCAGCCACCTACACCTGGTTTCAGAAGAATGGAACTGTCTCTATAGGAAAAGAAGAGACCTACAGGATCAACAAGATCAGCTCTGAGGACAGTGGAGAATATCACTGCAAGTCTAATAATAAACAAGGACATCAGTATTCAAATACTGTATCTCTAAATGTTTTATGTAAGTAAGATATGATCTGACCCTTCTTGTCTGTAGTTTCATTATTACCTCAGTGGTCACTGTGATTTTTCTATATTTTGTTTTCACTAGATCCTCCAAAGAAGACCACAGTGTCAGTCAGTCCCTCTGGTGAAATAGTGGAGGGCGGTTCAGTGACTCTGACCTGCAGCAGTGATGCTAATCCACCAGCCACCTACACCTGGTTTATGAAGAATGGAACTGTCACTATAGGAAAAGAAGAGACCTACAGGATCAACAAGATCAGCTCTGAGGACAGTGGAGAATATCACTGCAAGTCCACTAATCAACATGGACATCAGTATGCAAATGCTGTATCTCTGAATGTTTTATGTAAGTAAGATATTATGTGACTCTGTGTTTTTGGTTTCATTAATTACCTCAATAGTGAATGCACATTTTGTATACTCTGTTTTCTCCAGATCCTCCAAGAAATACCACAGTGTCAGTCAATGCATCTGGTCAAATAGTGGCAGGCAGTTCAGTGACTCTGACCTGTAGCAGTGATGCTAATCCACCACAGATAAACTACACCTGGTATAAAGAGAATGTAACTTCACCTGTAGGATATGGACAGAGTTACATCATCAACAACATTCAGTCCAATAACAGCGGACTATACTACTGTGAGGCCCAGAATAAACATGGCTCTCAGAGAACCACTGCTGTACCAATCAAAGAGAAAGGTATGGACACTGTCATAGATGTTGTCATATAAAATCTGACTTAAGTAAAGATGCATTTCCACAAGAAAATATGAATGTGATTGCGTTACAGCATCATAAAAATCTTAACTGTAGAAATACTGGATCTGTGTCCAGCTGAAGTTTAGTAACAGAGCAAAAGACCATTGAATCCAACTATCGAGCTAATGCCGTCTAAGATAAAATTGTTGTCCCCTCAGTTTTGACCGTGGCCTTAAGCCAGGGTGATAAAACGATAGCGATACGTACCGCAATAGACACTTTATCAACAGCAATAAGAAAACTGTTCAACAGAATGTTCTATAGTTTCACTTATATACATTAAATACAAACCGCAAGGAAAGCATATAAGGAATACAAAAAGTTCATTTGCATGAACAAACCCCAAGTGTGCTCAATCATTGACCAATCATTTAAAAGGTGTATTGTTCCGTCGCACCATCGACATTTGACAGAACAACAGAAACAGCGGGGAGTGAGAAAATGAGTGCAGACGCTGAGGAGATTGT
The DNA here is from genome assembly GCF_902362185.1 of Chanos chanos. Classification (NCBI taxonomy): domain Eukaryota; kingdom Metazoa; phylum Chordata; class Actinopteri; order Gonorynchiformes; family Chanidae; genus Chanos; species Chanos chanos. The sequence goes on along the minus strand of NC_044501.1, from coordinate 5,653,779 downwards.
TGATAAAAGTAAAGCAGTTCAATTCAAAATTATGATGGAGTATTAGGGCCACATTGAGGAAGAAAAAAAATTCTGAGCTTCTGAGAATAATGTTGTAGTATTACGTGAATAAAGTAGTATTAGGAAAATAAAGTTGTAATTTTACAAGAAAAAAGTGATACTATTACAAGAATAAATTTTATGAGAGAAAAAGTTGTAATTTTAGGCTACGTGTTATGTTAGAGGGGAAATATCAGGAGAGCAGCCTGCCGCCTGTGTTAAAATGAGGAACATGGAGCATCTTGTGAAGTTATATTTTAGTACGAGTTTCACAAATTACGAAATACTTAATCTTTTGTCACGTCAGCAGCACATTATCATATCGAAATCGAAATCTCAGAATTTTTTCCCCTCAGTGTGGTCCAATACTCCGTCATACAAAATATAGTGCCTTTTTTTCTTTTCTCCTGTAATTTATCAAAATAGATCATCAAAATCATCCATAATTATCGATATAGACTGAACGGAAAATTTTTATGAGGATATTTTTTTCAGCTATATCTCCCAGCCCTGAGCCTAATCATAAGGGCTACATGTTTGCCCCCTCGGAAATCTCAAATGCCCCCTCAGTCATTGCACCCTGCAGCCGGCCCTGGTATAATTAAAGCAAATAAATCAAGTTGAAATAACCTGAATTCATGAATTTCCACGTATTACTTGAAAATATTGTAGAGCCATTAGTTCGACCAACTAAAACCAGTCATGTAAAATGCACTAGAATGAATTATGTTTATCCAAGCCTAACGGATGTCCCTGCCATTGGGAGACTGCATTTGCAGCAACTGTGCGAAAATCACTGGACGGAAAGTAACAGTAAGAGTTCCTTCCAGTAAGGCAGTGTCACGCTGGTGGTGTGGTTCAGGACCCAAGTGCAGAGACACAATGATGAAGGTGACAAACGGAGGACTTTACTTGAACTGAAGATCAAAATACAGGTGTAGAAAAGGAACAAAAAACCAATAACAAAAAGGTGCAGCTTGACAGTGCGCAAAATACACAAACAACGATAGACAATGGACAAGGCAAACACAAGGACTTAAGTAGAGGGAGAACTAAACAGGGCAACACAGGATTGGGTGAAATTAACAAGGTTAATAATTAGACAAACAGGAACAGGTGAGGGGCGGAGACAGACACAGCAAGAGCACAAAGACATAGCAAACTAAAAGTCCAAAATGGCAGTGCAGGTTTTGACAGGCAGCTTACAGCTCATACAGCTGAGACTTGATTTTCAATTGTTAGTGCATGCCTATAACACCGAGTTTGTTGTGGTTTTTCAGGTGGTTTTCCATTTAAATGACAAAGAATCTATCATTAGGTTTATATTTACATGTTTATTGAATCTTAATTTGTTAGATCAAACTTTGAATGAACATGCTTTATTTTCGTGGAAAAACCTTCCCCAATGAAATTAAAAGGGTTTTCACACTGTTTCACACTAGACCTGGGTTAAGTGTCCGTTGGAATACACGACTAATGTTTACATTCTACCATTGTTTACTTTACCCCCGTTTCACACTGAAACCTTCTAGCCCCACGTTTAGTGGAATTTCAGGGGATAACACAGTGCTGGTCAGTACACCGGTTTTAATTTTCCGAACGGTATGAATTTTTCATATAGCGCCATTCTGTAGCATAGCTGAAACAACAGCTATAACGTATCAATAAGCAGTAAATTAAATAACGTTGTTGGCCGTTAGAAGCCGGAGCACTATGCAGAGTTTAGGAGAGGGGACCCCTGTGCATATCCTCCTTGCACTGTTATAACTTTGACACAACAGTTGATTACCCACAACTCATTCTCTTTAATAAGGAAAAGCTCTATAGCTCACAACAATTTGTGACACATACACAATTTGTAATACTAATAATTGTACGTTCACAAAATTACACCGCCGAGCGGCATACTGGGTACAGTTTGCCAGGTAGCATAACAGTCTGTTAATAGCTGGGATCAACTCCGTTGGTAGATTAAAGAACAAGACATAGATCGAGGATGAAAAAACTGGGATTGGAGATGCACCAGAAGAACCTGTGCCCAAGAGAGGAGCTGTGTCTGCAGTTTGGAAGTTTTTTGGTTTGAAAAAATGCTGACGCAGACAAAAGACTCGTCCACACCAAGCTGAAGCTGAAGGTAAAACTGAAAACGCAGATTTTATGTTAAAACGTTTCTCCGTACACAATATCATTTTTCGTACCATTTTCCAAATTTTCCACGTCCACGCCAAAACGCTGAAACGTTTGCAGAGCAGCACTGACTGCATTTCGCCTGCCATGTTTGTCTGTGTCTTCAGCACGTCATAGTTTTCTCTATCCACATTTACAACGCGAACCCAACGTTCTCAAGTTTATGGATCTCATAGAGCGTTTTCAAAAAGTATTGTTTTCGGTGGAGGAAAACGCTGTTTTAGTATGGACGGAAGGGTTAAACGGAGAAATAATCATGTCTTTTCAAATTTACCTGGTTTAGTGTGGACAGGAACACTTTGAGTATTTTAGGTCAGTTTACAGTGTTTATCGAACTATCTTAAAATATTTCGTTTTAAAAAGAAGCAATGTTAAAGTTGTTGAATCTATTTATTTTTAAGTTCTGTTTTTACTATGTTGCAGTTTGCACAATAAAAGCTGTTTACATTTTGCAACTGTTTCATGGATATACTGTGTTATTACACATGATGACATATTGTATCTTTTTTGGGGGGCCACACAAACCCTATAATCAAAGGCTTCATTATACACATGATGAAATTAAAATGTTTTTATATTCTGTGTACTCCTGACAGTAGAATAAGTCACTATAAACCTATATAAAGGCCCAGTCACGAAAAATAAATAAATAAATAAATACTGTGATATACCGTGAAACCTCCAGAATCTTCAAAAAAAAATACAGTGATACAAATTTTTGGTCATATCACTCAGCGCCAGGATAACCCCCCAACCTCGGGGCTAACCCTGCTCTGGACCAGGGCCAGCAAGCCTTAGGCTAAAGTTGGGGTTAGCCCCCAGTTGTAAGATTTTTCTTGTGTAGAAACAGCACCAAGAGCTGTAGTACTTCATCCTACCACTTGAAATAGAACAATATGCGATTGCTGACGCAATCCCATAACTGGAGCTATGATGAAGTGATTTGTACTTTGTTTTCTCAGGAGACTACAACACTATCATTTACGCAGTTACTGGGATCACAGTGTGTGGAGGAACTCTACTTCTCATTGGGTTAATGTGGATGAGGTCAGTCAACATGTGGGAATTTTACATTCAAAATCTCAGTGATTAATAATCCAACTTGTCTACCTCTGAGTATGTTTGTAGAAGTAGAAAAAAGAAAACATATTGTTGGCAAAAATATTATTTCCTCATCATATCTTCATTCACTTGTGTATCAGTAAAAAGAAGAAAAGGAGGAGCAATCCTGCAGAACAAAGTTCAAAACAGGCAAGTGTTGTTCTTGTTTATTATTATTATTATTATTATTATTATTATTATTATTATTATTATTATTGACATTGTTGTTTTCACTGTTGTTCTATTTATTGCTGAATCTCTCAGGATGTTGCCTGAAGTGCTGTTACAATGCCATACTATTCTGATTTGGTTTGGCGAGTGAATGAGTCACACTTAAGCTTTTCAGCAGAAATGAGAATATGAAAATTTAATGATACATTCAATAAAAATAATAATCAGAAAGTCAGTGCTTATGCACACTGATGTTTTTAGCTTGTGTTATTAACTAATTCCGGCAGAACGCTGGGGGCATGTGTTGAACATTGTTTGTTTACTCTTCTTACAGTAAGTTGAGAGAAAAGACAAAGATTTTCCATTTTGGTTTACGGTATAAGGTTTGGTGAACAGGGATCATGTACTTCCATGCTACTGTATCAGGGGTTTTTTTTTTCATCTTTTTGTCCATGACAAAGCCACAGCCTCCTGTGTCAAACCATCTACACATTCCTCCACTCCACCCCTCTACTGGAGGAACTGTGGTGAAAACACTAGGGATGATTATCCCGTAGTTGTCCCTGATCAACCCCTGCATCAGCACAGGCCCAGGAAGTCAAGATCTCTCCTGTTTGGTTAAGGAGCTTTACAATGGGCCACTGAGCAAAGGACAGGGGAGGAACATTTTATGTCTGTGTGATGAGTTATTGCCACTTCATAAACTGATATGAAACCCAAGTCATGCAGGAAATTGCTGTTAATGTTGGTAATGAATTAAGACAGGAGCTGGAGCATGTGCTCAGTGGTGTTTGATTGCTCCTCTGATGTTAAGTTTGTGTTGGAGTTTGTGATGTAATAGTGAGTTTGTTAAAACTGCACCAAAAGAGTAACACTGAGAAGTGATTTATTTGTTTATGTTTGTTGTTGTTTGTTTTGTTTTGTTTGTTTTGTTTACCCAGAATTTTTTTTTTAACAGAAATTGTCAAGTCATCATTTAAATACTCTAGAATGAACAGTTATGTAAGTTTATGCTGTATAAAAACGTTTTTTTTTTTTTTTAAATTGCTTTACTAATGTGTCTTACAGGACATTCTGTATAATAATGTCCCACCAAGCGGCTTCAGTGATGGCACCAAATCACATGACCCAAACACTCAGGATGACCCAGCCAATCAGGATGATGAACTGTATGCCAACGTTTCTTTTTCAAAAACTGAGTCATCATGCTCTGTCTCCAACATCTGTTACGATGATATATATGCTAACATGTAGACATGGTGACAATGTCATGAAAACAGCACAGGCAGATGACATTCAATGACAGTGTAGCTTAGAAGTTTCCTCTTTATTTTGTTTCTTTATTTACTCCACAATGCTGTTTCTGGTCTGTCTTTTGGGTTGAGCATTTTGGGACAGTTGTCATTTACATTTACATATTTTAAAATTGTACTTATGCATTCATTGTTTAAATGTTAAGTATAATGTTTTTAATGCAATGCTGAGACCAGTGTAAAGTTATTATTTAAACTATTGCCTCTGTAGATTGATATAATTAAAGATACTTCTTCTATATTCTACACAGTGTCATTTTTGCTGGAATCTGCTATTTTGAGTTCTCATTTGAAATCATGAAATGAATGTTAATTCCTGATAATCAAAGTTTTTAAATGCTTTTCTGTGATTGTCCTTTAGTGACATTGATTTCAGATGTGTTTTATGTTTTTATGTTTTCATCACAGTTTGATGTTGCCTAATACTGATATGATTTTAATGTTGTATATGTTCAGGAAAATGAAAATATTCATTCTCCTGATGCGCCTGAAAGTTGAACATTGTTAATGCTCAATAAATATCTCATTTCAGTCTGGCAGTGTGGATGATTCCTGTGTTACTATGGCTACTAATTCGCCAGACCAGTGTGAATGAGCACAGCATTATTAGGACTACATCTCTGCTCTGGACACTGATGTCAATCTGTTCGGCTTCGTGTTGCACAAGTCTGCGGGGGTGGTGGGTTGGGGATACCAAATCACTCTGTCTGCCATTAATAAATACCTCACATCTCCACACTTGTGTCCAGCCCAGTGGTAGTCTCTTGACACTGGTAAGACTACATTTCAAAGTGAAACTGAAATTATTAGCACCAATTTGACTTAATCCAAAAAAAAAAAACACTTGCATGTTGGATTACATTAAATCTGAGCATTGATTGTGATTCAGAAAACTGACATAGAACTAGAGCTGGTGCTTAAGTTGATTTCATCCACACCATCACCAGCAGCTGGAAAGAGACTGGAACCATCTTCAGTCCTGTACTGGTTACATGCTTTGAAGTGGTGTCTCTAAATTTGGTAGATTGACAGCTCTGGAGTGTAGTGACATTTCCAACCTGTTCTCATGGAACTGGAATTGAACATTAACATGTGTTCACATACACCATGGACAAAACACCAATAATCGAATTTACTTGAGAAACTGTTGCAGTTCTTTGTTGAATCCTTTAGAGGGCACTAGTTCACCTCTCTCAGTTCTCAATTTCATCTCCAATACAATGTCTTGAATGTCATTTCATTAAGAACTGATATACTAAAGGTTGTTTTAGAAACTTATCTGATGCTTAAGATTAACACTTAGGGGTAAAAGCAAGTTTACAACTGCTATACAATTATGAAGGACAGGCCCAGCAGGTAGACAGTTAACCAAAACAATCTCTGAAGAAGACACCAGTACACTAGAGGGTGAACAGACACATTGACACCCACTGTCAGAACCGTCTCTTGATGATTCATGCCAAATTTGATGGTTATATATTCACCGGTCTAAGACAAGTTTGCAAAAGTAGGTTTTTTTGAAAAATTCCATACAGTGGATGATTCTGTTCAGTTCATCGTGCCCCGGGGATTCAGGGGACATACAGATCACAACTCTAGGACAAATGGTTCAAAAGTCATAAGCAAAAATGTACTCTGAAATTTGGCCTGATGGTGGCGCCACAGGGAGTGACAAATTGACCCACTTTTTTTTTCTTTTCAGAAACATAAATCATGAATCAGTAATTAATATTTGAATGATGAACTTTATCAACCTTTTTTATGGCAGAGTTTCTGTTTTTGAAGCAAGAAACAGGAAGTGACAGGACACCTCGCAATGAGAGAAGTGTGAAAGAATGGAGTGTTACCATAGCAACGGTGCCATGTTGCTCACACATTACTTAGAATAACCTTTGAATTCACAAGTTCAAATTTTATCGATCGCTCCTTATCAAAAGCGAGAGAGAGAGAGAGAGAGAGAGAGAGAAACAGGGCTTCCTCATCCTGTGACTGAGTGCACTCCTCTCTATCTCTCATTACATACAAATGACTGACTCTAGTTCATTTTAGGTTGATCTGAAAACTCCAACCAAACTAGCATATGGTCTAAATAGTGGAAACTTTGGCTGACTGAACTCACATCAGTCACAGACAACTATTGACATGGTAAGTATATTGATATCGGGTATCAATATCGGGCATCGATACCAAAGGTACCACCATAGATGGCATGCAGGCAGTTGTTAAGAAATACTGACAGATGTTAAACAGCTAATTAATTAATATTTTAATAACAGCTTTGTCATCTATAATCAATTACAATAATTACAAACCTAGTATAACCTGAGGTAACAATCAGTCTGTCCTCCACTGGGAGCGTTTGTTAACATGTTCATACTTTTGCACAGCAGTTTTCTATTTTGTCTGGTAAGTACTAACAGCATAGAGGTTCAGGTCTGTGTTGGATGCTCAAATGTCTGAGGCATGTAAAAAAAAAAAGAAATAAATAAAAAAAGGTCAGTGACCCTGACAACCTGTGTTTGAGATAATGCCCTACTGCTCTATCTACATATATATCTGTTAACAGTGTAACTTCTGTGCTTTGAGTGTTAACCTTTATAGCTTTAACCAAAGATCTTTTTTGGGTTCGTGTCAAAAGTTCAAACCGTATGTCTGCAGTTTCACGCCCCGGAAAGAAACAAACTGTGACAGTTGGTGGCTGATTGGCATCTCCAACCCCAGACACCATAACACTCTTAATGCTGTTTACGCTGGTCTGATCTAAGACTCTCCCTTTACCATTCTTTCGTGGATTTCATAAGGGCATGCAGCCATCTCAAATCACACACTCAAAGAACTGAGGATCGTTAGTGCTACAGCAAATCCTTTGTTGAAGAGGCCAAGGAAATCCCCCAGGCTTCAGCTCAAAGCCCAGTTAGATGATTCCGGAAGAACCTGTTGCTACTCCAACTGGAAGGTGATAGAATAAGCTTTGAACATTAGAATCCACCAACTGTTACAGTATCTGACTGGGCCAGACTAGAGGCAGCATCTGTTAGTTTGTCAAAATGTGGACTTTTTATGTTCATTTGAATTGTTCTCTCACACACATGCACAACAAGTGTGTGTGTGTGTGTGTGTGTGTGTGTGTGTGTGTGTGTGTGTGTTTGTGGTCGGGGGCAGAGTTGATGAGATAGAAGAACGTGTTGTGATGTGATATATCTGTGAAAGAACTGATGTTTCTCACTCAGTTGTGTGCCACTCTGCTGAGAGGAAACAGGGTCGCTAAAAAACAGGATCTGTGCTACTGTCTGAAGTTGGTGTGACTGGCTGTAACTGGTTTGACTGGTCAGAATGAGGATTGTTCCTGTTGTCGTCTGTTGTCTCCTCTCTGGTGAGTTTAGTCTTCCTCTGTTTAGTCTACTACACTGCGTCAGACATTTTACATCAACACATGTGAAGAGAAAGGTGATTAGATGAGAACTGTGTCTCGTTTCTTCATGACGTGTGTGAATGGTTATTCAATGTATTTTTTTTAAATTGTTCATTTTTTTTATTTTTATTCTCTTTTATTTGTAAGGGACCATGTACAACATTAACCATAAATGTTACCATTTGATGCATTGTACCAGAGTTAGCCTAAGGCTAATTTTCATTGGCAATATCCTGGCAGGTCACAATTAAAACTTCCACTTGGTAACAGAGCAACATTAAGCAAACTAAAGCACAAAATACAAACCGCAAACAATGATGTATCACACACACACCTTGTCAGGACCATGAGTATGTTAAACAACTTAAAAGCAAAGGTAGTTGAGTACTAGGCAAAATGAAAATAATACAAAGTCAAGCAAAACACATAGAAAATACAGTCAGTGACTGCAAGGTTGAGAGGCTTTTAACAGATTTTTCAATTTGACTTTAAAGTTTTTGATAGAACTACAACACTTTGTCATCTGGTAGTGTCAGGGCACAGTCAAGGACTCAGATGCAGATCCAGCAAAATCAGGTTTATTAGCCAACAGTCAAAAATCAGGAGGCAGAAGTCGAAATCCAAAACACAGGCAGAGTTCATAACCAGGAGAGCAATCAGAAACAGGCAAACAGTCCAAACAGCAGGCAGAGATCAGATCCAGAGACAGACAAAAATCTAAAAGCAGGGTACAGGCAAGCAGAGAATCTCACATCCAAGGGACAAGAGCAACGTCAAATATACCAGGCAGAGGTCAAAACCATACAGCGCTTACAGAGCAACATGTAATACAATAAGACATGTGGGAAAGGATCATGGCAGGCATAAATATATTGGCTGCATCCACAGAGAGAGAGAGAGAGTTTCTCTGCCAAGTTGTATTTAATAGTTTTTATCATTTTCTTGACATGTTTTTTTTTTAAATTAAGATGTGGATTCAATATTACGCCAAGATATTTAAGTATAGTAACTATATCAATCTTTTCATCATTAATGAAGATGTCAACATTAGGAGGCTGTACGTTGGTTTTGGAGAAAATCATACCTTTTGTCTTAATAATGTTCAAGCTTAAACAGGATTGATCAAGCCATTCAGCAATCATTTCCATAGCAGTGGTTAGCTTCATACATTTGTAACTCTATCCCATGGCACTGTTGTGGAAAATCATTAATATACAGTCTAAACAATCAGTATTTTAGACTTTACAATAAGGCTCCCTTTTTCCAGATACTTTGCTCACACAACATTTGTTTAGACACAAATGATCGCCTACCAATGTATCATTAGACATCGATGTGTGTTTTATGTATTTCAGGTATTTATGGTCAGAACTGGGGTGTGGCATATCCTGATAGTATCTGTGCCCTGAAGGGTTCATCAGTAACCATGTCCTGCTCCTACACATATCCCAATGATAATACAGTTGAAAGAACTTTCTGGACAAAAGGTGATGGTTATGATCCCCCTGATTTGTCAGAAGACCCAGGTTATAAAGGCAGGGTTCATTACCTTGGAGATAAACAGTCAGACTGTACCATGCAACTGATTCATGTGACTCAGACAGATTCAAGGATGTATCGATTCAGATTTATTACAGATAAGGACAAGTGGCTTGGTCAACCTGGAGTTCAACTGTCAGTTACAGGTACGTTTTCACACAGAAAATCTCCTGTTCTCTCTGTGAACAGTATAAAAAGCCCATCAGTTGTGTTCATACTGAGTGTACTGAGAGACCAAACTGACAGATAACTCTCATTATGCATTGGATGGTTTGACTGAATCTGAGATCTTCTCTGTTCTCTCCTGTTTTCAGACCTACAGGTGGAGACTCCAGAGAGAGTGAAGGAGGGTGAAACAGTCACTCTGAAATGTAGAACCACCTGTTCTCTGAGTAACACCCCGACCTTCATTTGGTATAAAAATGGGCATGATTTAACAAGGAAAAACATGAAGAACAATGAACTCTCTCTCCAGTCAGTCAGCTCTGAGGATAGAGGCAGTTATATGTGTGCTGTACAAGGTCATGAGAATCTTCCCTCTCCTGCTGTCACTCTCACTGTCATATGTGAGTAGAAATTTATTTCATGAAACATATTTACTGTGACATCACTCATGGACTTAAACAATCACAGACAGATGTCCGTGAAGATTCTCAGTAATCCAGGTCATGGTTATCCAAGAAGGGGTTAAGTCGAGGTCAACTGGACTTGATTTGTAGATACCTAAAGACCTTTCACCTTTCATCCAAGAGGCTTCTTCAGTTCTGACTGACTGGTGTGGAATCTCATGTATTTAACCTCTGTGGGCTCATTATCATTCATGTCACTTGGTTTGTTAGTTCTCCTGGTAATTGTAACGATCGTAGATAGAGTCGCTGGCGTCACACGCGGCCAAGTGTGAATGATTGTTAAATCTCCTAGGAAGGGATGAAAGGACAGCATTGTAGATGAGAGGTGAAACATCTTCAATGATCTCCAAAGCAAGTCCAGCTGCCCTCCACTTAAGCCCCTCTTTGACAATCACAGACAGCTTACACCTACTTCACATCACAAGGTGAACAGTTATACCTCCATTAGATATCTCTGTAGAAATGCATAGATATCTAATGGAGATTAAGATATATGATGTGACTCTTCGTGTTTGTAATTTCATTATGGCCTCAGTGGTCACTGTGATTTTTCTTTATTTTGTTTTGACTAGATCCTCCAAAGAAGACCACAGTGTCAGTCAGTCCCTCTGGTGAAATAGTGGAGGGCAGTTCAGTGACTCTGACCTGCAGCAGTGATGCTAATGCACCACAGATAAACTACACCTGGTATAAAGACAGTGTAACTTTACCCGTAGGATATGGACAGAGTTACATCATCAACAACATTCAGTCCAGTAACAGTGGACTATACTACTGTGAGGCCCAGAATAAACATGGCTCTCAGAGAACCACTGCTGTACCAATCACACTGAAAGGTATGGAAACTGTCACTGATGTTGTCATATAAAATCTGACTTAACTAGAGGTGCATTTTCACAACAAAATATGAATGTGATTGCGCTGCAGCATCATCAAATCTTAACTGTAGAAATACTGGATCTGTGTCCAGCTGAAGTTTAAAAACAGAGCAAAAGACCATTGAATCCAACTATCGAGTGCCGCTGTGTGCAATTAGTCATCGTACCCCAAGGGACCTAAAACTTATCCAATTCATTTTCAAAGGGAGAATAAGTTATTGAAAAAAAAATGAGTGGATCGATCAAACAAAAAGCAGTCTACAATCATAAGACTTCAAAACGAGAGCTAACATTCTTATTAAAAGCTCTGTACCTTTTGCAAAGAACCAGTAATTCTCAGCAATGCGCTGGCTACCTGAGCTTGTTTACCCAGTAGATCACGAGCTTTGCGAACAATCGTCAGGCCATGTACATTCAGCAATCACATTAATGACAAAAACAAAACAAAACAAAACACAAATAGTATTGTTAAAACCAAAAACATATTAAGAGAGTTCCATTACATTGGGTTGACAGTACATCAATGCCGCCTAATGCTGTCAATGCCACCTAAGATAAAATTGTTGCCCCCTCAGACCGTGGCCTTAAGCTAGGGTGATAAAACGATAGCGATACGTACCGCAATAGACACTTTATCAACAGCAACAAGAAAACTGTTCAACAGAATGCCCAATAGTTTCACTTGTATACATTAAATACAAACTGCAAGGAAAGCACATAAGGAATACAAAAAGTTCGTTTGCTCACCCCAAGTATGCTCACCCCCGGCTCATAACCAGCCTATCATATCCCTTGATAATAGAGCATGCTTTGAGTGACACGGAACCAGCCAATCATTTAAAAGGTGTATTGTTCCGTCGCACCATCGACGTTTGACAGAACAACAGAAACAGCGTGGAGTGAGGAAATGAGTGCAGATACTGAGGAGATTGTTGATAAAAGTAAAGCAGTTCAATTCAAAATTATGATGGAGTATTAGGGCCACATTGAAGAAGAAAAAAAATTCTGAGGTTTTAAGAATAATGTCGTAGTGTTACGTGAATAAAATAGTATTAGGAGAATAAAGTTGTAATTTTACAAGAAACAAAGTGATACTATTACAAGAATAAATTTTATGAGAGAAAAAGTTGTAATTTTAGGCTACGTGTTATGTTAGAGGGGAAATATCAGGAGAGCAGCCTGCCGCCTGTGTTAAAATGAGGAACATGGAGCATCTTGTGAAGTTATACTAATAGAAGTTTCACAAACAACGAAATACTTAATCTTTTGTCACATCAGCAGCACATAATCATATGTATCAGGACTTGAAAAGATTGTGCAGGAAACTGTGTCTATTCCAAAGAAAGAATCACATGGACTTGGAGGAAATTGCCTCTTTTGTTACGATTTTATTCTTGCAATATGATTTTTTCTTGTAATATTACGACTTTTTTCTTGATATATTATGTCTTTATTCTCATTAAATTGTGACTTTTTTTTTTTATCAATTTCGACTTCGACCTTATTCTCGAAATCTCAGAATTTTTTTCCCCCTCAGCGTGGTCCAATAATCCGTCATACAAAAAATAGTGGTTCAGTTCAACCTTTTTTTCTTTTCTCCTGTAACTTCAACTTGGGATTCTGGACACCCAATGAAGCAGGAGGATGCAGTACGGTCAAACCGCATTTGAAACAGCTGCGTTCTTGCTGGCTAGAGCTAGCTAGCTCGGTCCGTTAGTAGATGTCACATCTCCAAACATTTAGGACTTTCAAGGGGGCATTACCGACACACATTCGGATTCTGAAATGTTAATTTCTTGCCTGAAAAATCTTAAAAACTACATTGGGTGACAGAACAACACTATGTGGTCACTCATCTGCCACCATTGCTGTTATTTTTGTGAAATTTGAATGAAATGCATTCTGGGAAACCTCCCCCCACAAGTCCACACGAGTCACCTCCTTGAGAAATGGCTAGAAAGTTTCTCTTCATGTAGATGGCAAATTACTGAAAATTTAGTTACAATTTGTAAAGAGAAATATTGACCAGATGAGGTGTCAATGAAGAAGCTTTTAATTTCATGTTGTAAATTTAAGCTTCTTGTACAAGTGACCATACTTGTTATCAAATTTATCTACTGTTCTTTGAATATTTGAATATTAGCCAGTAAACAAAGTGTGAGTAATGATATCTGTTTTGCTCCAGTTCTGTGTGGAACATGGCTGGCCCTTTAAGATTGATTGATTCGATTAGGATGTTGAAGGATAGTTGTATGACATGCTAAAACTAGCTAATTCTGGTGGTGTTCTACTTAGACTGCGAATCAGAGTATGGGTCATGTCTCCCCATGTCTCAAAAGTAAACCCATGTCTCAAAAGTAAACTCATGTCTCAAAAGGCAGACAGTAATCTATGCACTGTAGTATCTCCTCTGGCAACTATAGCAAAAAAACTACAAGGGATATATTAGCATGTTCATAGACACAATCCAAAATCAATAAATAAGCAAAAAGGCGCTTATATCAGGTGTGTGTGAGTGTGTGTGTGTGTGTGTGTGTGAGTGAGTGTGTGTGTGAGTGTGTGTGAGAGAGAGAGAGACAGTTGAGAGGGTTGTGATGTCTACCCAGCCACTGCGTGCACATGTTGGAGAAACAATTAAAGTGACTTGCTCAGTTCGTTTGGCCAGGGAGGAAACTATCAAGTATGTCTGTATGTAACCATGCAATAAGAGTGACATCCTCATCAAGTCTGATCAGCCATTGATCGGGAGATACACACTGGACGACTCAGGAACAAAACAGTTCAATAAACTGAAGAAGTCAAACTTAAAGACATAAGAAGTACATTACGTATATTAAAACAGATTTATTTATTGATTGATTAATTGACTGATTGATTTATTGTATAGCCCCTTTCTCCCTTTACCCAATTTCATGATCTTGCCAAATGCCAGATTCTGGGGACCCTCTACTGATTTCCACTTTGACAAAAGTAAAGAATAACGACCTAATCCTTTCCCTACTCTAAACAAACATACTTTAACACTTTTAGTTTTACCAGTAACAGCATCCGTCACCCACACACACACACACACGTAGTCATGGCTAAATTCAGCAAAGATGGTAAGAGATTGAAGCCAGACATGCTATTCCCCAGAAATAGAGTTGTACCATGAGGGACAGGATGCATGACCATATAAGGTGATCTGTGAGGCAGTAACACAGGCATTTGGTCTCGCAGAGCAAAAGAGAGACACAAAACTGGTCAGAACACCCCCCCCCCCAAAGAATAAGATACGTAATGTAAATTAATGCTACAGTTCATGAAAGTAGGCACGACAGGACAGGATATCAGTATTCTGTTTGTCCCTGTGTACTCCTGTCCCTGCCCCCCACCTGATTCATATTATTACCTGGCTTGTTTTCCCCAATAGTCTGTCTCTGCTGTTACTTGTTCTGTGCATTTAGGTCCTGTGTTTGTACCTGTTCCTTGTCAGATTGTGACCTTTTGTTCCTTCTGCCTGTTTGTGTGAGTTTTGTCTTCTGTAAGTTTGACTGTGTTTACCTGGACCTGTTTTTGCCTAACGATTTGGATTTGTTTGCTCTCTGGATTTGTGGCTTTGACCTTGAACTGGACACTGTTTTGAGATTGCCTCTTGATTTTTTTGAATAAACCTTATTCTACCCAGTGGGTCTGTGATTGGGTCGTGGTCAAAACCTCACAGATATGGAGAAGCTGGCTGAGGAAATGAATGTCAGGGGGCTGTGCCTGCAGTCCCTGCTCTGAAGCAGGCCTCGCTAGAGGAAACAGTAGAGGGTGTTGTGTTGTGTCCTTGAAATAAACCTGCTTCTGGACGGCTTAATTAGCCACTCCCCCTTGAGGTTCATGGTTTTGAGATGTGGTTTACAATGCTGGGGCTTTACAGGACTTTGCCAGTAAAGACACAGCCTGTCATAGTTTGACCTATCAGTTTGACCTATCATAGTTTCACAGTCTGAAAGCACCTCTGTGGGATGAACATTCGTCATATGTTGAAATAAACAGCAACTGATAAAACAGATACAGCCACACTTAGGAATGTACAGAGTTTAAGTCAGTATAAGGTTTAGGAGTCGTTATATGTACTGAGAAGCTATGTCCTCTCTTGGAGACTATGAAACACATTATACATATTTTATTGTTATATTTATATTTATATTTCTTTGAGTCAGTAGATTAAACAAACTCCATTTAAAATGTGCTTATACTTTCCTTCTTTCACTAATATTTCTCTCTCTCTCTCTCTCTCTTTTATTCTAACAGGAAACACTGACTTGCAAAAGGCATGGAAGGTATACATGAGAGTAACTGATGATTATCACAGATTTCAGACCAGTGACCAATGTTCTGTCATGACACTAACTTTTTTGACTTTGATGCAATGTTTATAGTTTCCTCTTTTGAAATAACTTGGCAGGATGAATACAGTTATATTGAACAGATTTATAATGTAGTGACACACTTGGATGTAGGAATTTTATATTATGTTGAAATGCAGGAAAGTTCCAGCAATGATCATGGTGTGCAATTCCATATTTTAAGCTTTGTTTTTCCTCATACACGAATCAGCAAACTAGAGTCTCATTCTGCCAGTTGCAGTGTCCATTTGCCTTAAGCAGCAATGGAGGCAAAAAAAGATCCGAGAGAAATTTAAAAATGGAAGGGGCAGAAAAGGTTACGTGTGCGAGTGATTTAGTGAAATACTTAGCCGTGACAAGTCAAATGCTGGGTATGTCATATGCAACAGCTGCGAAACGTAGACTGCTTTGATCTACGAATACAGACTGATGCCGGCAAATAAGGCACGGAGCCCACTATTCACCATACGCTTTATTTATCGACCAAATACATGGAACATGGAAATACTACGTACATGTGCATACTGCAGACAATTTGCAGTGCTTTCCCAGTTTATTCTGTGTACTCACATGGATGTCTTAAAGTACTCATGTAATATACTACATTCTCTGCCGTTTCCCCTTCATTGGTAATTGCAGTTCAATTGAAATGATAATAAAGTCCCACTTGCAGGAAATACTATAAAAACAATGACAGTGTAGAAAGGTTTCATTACAAATTTCAGATTCAATATTCATGTTTCAGAGGGCAGCAATTCATATTATCTGTTAATTGTTCATAATTTTCCCTCCTTTTTTTACAGAGGATAACAGCACAACTGGATGAGATGTTAAATACACTGGAGAGAAAATTTGATAAATCCAGTGAATCAGTAAATCTGGCATCATGGGCAAGCACATTTTTGAACAATTCTGAGACACTGGTCTCTTCACTGGTGAAACCAACAGACACAGAAAAGCTCCTCAACTTTACCTCCAACACCACTGGTACATAATGTCTTTACCCTGACATCATACACACAGTCCTCTCTATCAGATATGTTTACCTATGCATGGATGGGCACCTCCATGTCAAATACATTCAAAACAGATCAGTGTTCACTTCTGACAGGAGTGCTACTGTAGTCCAGGTGTGCTCAGTTCCTGTCTCTGAGGGTCAAAGTCCAACCGCTCTCGTCTTGGATTGTCTGAGAACTACATCCACAAAAACGAGAAGCACTTTGGTCCTCCAGCTCTGGATTTATATACCCCTGTTTTAGACCAGTCTACCTAAAGGGTGCAAGACAACAAAAGCCTAACTGTGTATCTGTAGCTTAATACTTCCTGTTCAGTTAGGAACACAAGCAATGGACTCAAATGTCTGCAGATGTGTTTTAACAGGAACAATGATACACTTCATGGAGAGAAGAACATTACATGTGCATATATGTGTATATGTGCATACCCTTCTTGTCTTCTGATTGATGTGATGTGGAATTGTCTGTTTTAATTCATGTTGTGTGTCTGTCAGAAGTGAAAGTCTACACTGTCGGACCAAACGCCACTGTAAGGAATGTCCTTCGGCTCAGTAATACTGCCGCTCTCATGGATATCGACATCATCAGTATTGCAGAGAACAACAAGGGTAAGTTTAAAATCTGAACAGTCCATGTTATGCAGAAATTACGATGGTTGGATGTGTGTTTGTAAAGTTTAAGTAAATGTTAAGGACTCAACATTAAACACACTGAGTAAAAGAAGGTACTGTGGTGATAATTTTTTGGTAGTTTGGATTTAAAACGTTGTTTATCTGAAACTCAGGACATGCATCTGCGGCCTTCATGACGTACAACAACATGTCAGAAATACTGAAGCCCACCTTCTTCCACTCAAAGAAAGACACAGTCAACACTATGATGTCCACAGTAGTCTCAGCCTTCCTGCCCGAAACCAACAACAAAACGCTTATAAATCCAGTTAACTTCACCCTAAAGCACATCAGAGTAAGCATTTTAACTTCTTAAATGGATATATGGAAGGAAACAGATGGATCGTTACATGATAACAGCATTATGTATGATAAATGAGAAATTATTATGCATCAGCAATAATAACACATGCCACAATAAGCATACTTACAAATCATTAAAAAAAAACATGTTCTATACATGTGAATGTACATTTAGACATGTGAGAGGGAGGCACCTGTGTAGTAAGGCAGAAACACACAAGCATTCATTTCACTTTATTGGATTTTACACTTTTACAAGTTTACACATGTTCCACCTCCACTGACCAGGACATGGATCCTGCAGGAACCCTTCACTGTGTCTACTGGGACAACACTGAATGGAGCACAAATGGCTGTGTGAGAATCAGTGAGAAATATTCCAACCATACAATCTGTTCTTGCAAGCAATTGTCTACCTTTGCTCTCATCATGCAAACTGAAAAATTACCTGAGGTAAGGGAATGCAGGTACTTTATCATGCAGATAAAAGTAAAATATATTACAGAATGAGAAAGTAATGGCAATTAAATATACATGTTACTTCATGTCATCAGTAATGTGTGCAGTGAAGTTTTACCACACCATTTTGA
Organism: Chanos chanos; assembly: GCF_902362185.1. NCBI lineage: Eukaryota > Metazoa > Chordata > Actinopteri > Gonorynchiformes > Chanidae > Chanos > Chanos chanos. The sequence goes on along the minus strand of NC_044501.1, from coordinate 5,635,554 downwards.
TGTGAGAAAGCGTCATGACGTAGTTGTGATGTCACGCTCTGTCCATTAGTGGCCGCTATTTTCCCCATCTCATTTTTACTTTCAGCATGATTTCATGAATTTCTCATTCATAAAAGTGACCAACCAGGTCATGTTTCCAAAGTCATATTATAGCTTGTGAGATATTTCACAAGGAATCATAGATCAACATTTTATGATGATTTTTAATGGTTTTCATTAGGGCTATACCCGACTCAGAATTTCGTCAATGGAATCGGATTTAGCGGTTCAACATGAAAATCCATTGGCATGAGTTTCAGTGATGATTTCGGCCACATTAACATGCTCAAAGGCAACAAAATCATGGGAACAAATTTTTGAGCATTTAAAAATCAATAAAAGATTTGAATTGCCGCCTATTTTAATTGCCGACATATAATGTCGGGCTACCATGTTAATTTGTTGGAATAATGAGACAGGCAGCACAAATGTATTCTGTTTAAATTCACGTCTTGTACCTATTTTTTTTTCATTTCCACTTTTAGCATTAAAAACAATGTGTAGCCAAAAATGAATAAACAAATGAAACAGTTTAAAATAAATTCACAGCATTTTTCAACATTCTTGCATACGGAATTAGCATTTAACACTGTTAGGACTGTCCTTCAAAAGTTCGTAATGCCGCTTTAGACTTCCTCTTAATGCTTTAGACTTCTTCTGTGACATGGTTATAGCCAGCCTAGTTTACCAACCACTCCACCTCAGGTTTCAGCTTGTCTCATCAGTTAACCACCAGCGCATGTTGTCACATGGATTTTTTTTTATTTAGCAAGCGTGCCAGCTAGCCCTGCTAGAATCTAAAAATATATCTATGATTCCCTTTATTTATAATTCCTCACTGAAATGTTATCCCTGTACAACAGTGGACGGGATTTATATAGAAATGTGTGTCAAAAAACACCCTCTGAGCAGCAGTTCTGGGGATAAAAGTAGCTCTTCAAACTTCAGAGTTTAAAGTTGAATGCCAGAAATAGTTCAATTTTGCACGAGGATGACAAGCACATGAATTATGGTGCAGAATCACACTGGAGTGCAGAGCGGTATCTTAGAATATGTAAAACTTGACGGACCCTGTCAGAGATAGGCTTTAGCAAAATATGACCCCACCTGGTTCTGTTTCCACTACCACTACCACCAACACCAACCAGCTGAGTAGAAAAAACATCATCCCAGTGAACCCTGGTTCTTTGTGCATCAAGCTGTGAACAGAGTCTGGATTTAGTGTGAGCGGTAACAAACCGTGGTCAAATCCTGTCTAGTAACAAAGTCTGGTTGTTGTGGTTTAATAATTAGGGGAATGATTTCATGAGATCTGTGAGGTCATTTTGAAACAGATACTGGTACACTTAAATGCCACAGCTTACCAGCTTAATAGAACAGGCCCAGTGCATGTTTCATATTCACAGTTTATCCTTTACCACTTGGATGTGTTGGATAGGCAGAGAGTTCACTTTTCTTTAGACCTTTTTCAGTGTGAATGTGGAGTCCATTACAGCAGCATGGACCATTATTCCATTGAAACCTTTCGAGCAACTGGTAGGATCAAAGGTCTGAAGAGTTGAGAAAAAGCTCATCTGACCCTGTTCAACCTGAACCACTTGTCATTTTTTCAGTGGAGTCATCGCTTGGAGCTGCTGAACACCATTGCTTTTGCAGTAGGGCTAACATTGCTGTCCTTGGCTGTTCTGACCTTCATCCTGTTTCGTAAGAACTCGAGAGTGAGCAGCGTACTTCGACTGAACCTCTGCATCTGTCTGCTGCCAGCACAACTCCTCTTCCTACTTACTCAACATTTTCTGGCTCACAGCAATTACAAGGTGTCGTTAATGGCATATCACCCATCATCAGTTCACTTACATTAATGAAATGATAACAGTGGTATACATGAAAAATAGGTTGATATTACATTACTTTATCAAAATCACAAGGATGCTGCTGATGTTTATAGGGATGATGAAGATGATGATGATGATAGTAATGGTGACAACTAACAAATTTCTTTCTCTAACATCTTGCCTTCTGCTCAGAGAGCATGTGCTGTGTTTGCTGGAATATTGCACTTCCTTTTTCTCTCTGCATTTATGTGGATGTTCCTTGAGGCCATAACACTCTTCATCTCAGTGATGCACCTATCAAAGATCAAATCCAGGCGGAGGGAGGTGCTTCACTGGAAATACCAACTTGTGATTGGTTATGTGCTCCCCACTCTTGTGGTCGGTGTATCTGTGTCTGTTCAGTGTGACGGTTATGACAGTGAGACGTGAGTACGGACAGAGGATCAAGTTCTATCCACCATCGATTAAACTTCTCAAGTGATTTTAAAGTTTGTCAGTGAGCAAGAATATGATAGTAATTGCACATTACTCAGGATGTAGAAAACAAAGTGTGATTGACAGGATGATGCATTCCATTTCGAAGTGCTGTGTTGGTCAGTATTAAACAATAACAAACCATTTGGTGTAATAGCTTACACTGTATGATTTGTGATGGACACTCTTCTCTTCTGTGTAGGTGCTGGATTAAGTTGGGGACGAATTTTCTCTGGAGTTTTTTGGGTCCTGTTTGCTTCATTCTTGTAGTGTGTATCCTTTAGTAATCCTATTCTGTGATGCTCAGATAGACTTGCCTCTTATACTGTGAATATACTAATACAGAAGGTGATGGGAGTTCCCTAGGTCCTGAACAGGTTTTAACTAATGTACTTAAACCAGTTGTAGAATCAGCAGTTGAAACTATAATTTGCTCTCACTTGTCCAGGTGAATTTGATCCTCTTCATCACCATCATCATCACTCTTCAGTGCACACTGATGCACCTGAGCGGTGATGTCTCACAGATCAAAACCAGCAGGTAACACAGAAAGACCCACAACACACGCCTTCACATAAACATCTGCATTTTTCTACCACTCCATTACTAATGTCATTAATGCACCTGCAAATAAATTGACACTCTTTAGGACTATGGTGTTCAAAGCACTGGCCCAGTTTTTTATACTGGGTTGCCCCTGGATACTGGGGTTCTCCACAAACATCAGTGAGGGGGCAGAGATCATCTTCCTTCTCCTCACTTCTCAGCAAGGCACCTTCATCTTCCTGGTCCACTGTGTCCTCAATGAAGAGGTAAAGCAGAATCAATTTCAAAAATCTTTGATTTTTTTCTAGCATGCTTATGTTTCCATATGTACTGTGACCTGCATCCGTGAACTCTGGTCATGATATCAACACCCCCCGCAGAACCACCCCCCACCCCTATCTTTTTACGTTTGTCTTCAGGTCAGAAAGCAGTACAAAAAGTTGTGGTACACCCTCTGCCCTCACCATGACATCGATGCATTGTCAAATGAGCAGATGACAGAGGTGAGTGACATTAGCTGACACTCAGTCAGATTCAAGTGTTATATTTCTGACATGAGTGAGATGTAGTGTGTCTTGGCTTAGGACATGACTGGGATTTGGAGTTAAAATAAAAGACTTAGGGAAGTCTTGAGTTTCTGAGGTTGCTTTTGCTCCACCAATTCACTGTACAGCATATAAACACATTAAGATATGTAATGAACTGTTGGAAACAATTATGCTGGTTGGATATCTCCAAAGGGTCCGTTTAGCACCTGTTATCAGTGTTAAGGTTACGATTAAAAATGAAAGTGGATATAAAATAATTGTTTTCCCCTGAGTCTGTGACCATTAATTTGAAGTGTGTGTGTGTGTGTGTGTGTGTGTGTGTGTGTGTGTGTGTGTGTGTGTGTGTTCTGCAGAACATGAGGACTGTCCAGAGTACCATTTACAGCATTGATGCTGTAAGTGTCGACTTGAATAAAAAGGATTAGCAGGGAGAGGGGAGCAGAGGAGAGGAGAGGAGTCTACAAGCAGTTTAGTCCTTGGCTTTGTCTTTTAGCCCCTAATACATTGTTTTCCATATATTTAGAGAACAATCCATGAACAACCCAGAGAACAATCCATGAACAACTCGGAGTAGCCTGACAGTTCGGTACAAATTAGAGCTGTTTTGCTCAGCCCAGATCTTAACAAACAATTTTTTTTTTTATTGTTTGAGTGTCCATTATATGTATGTGTTCTTAAGAGCATGAGGACACAGTGCAGGGTTCGTATGGTCATGAAAAGCCTGGAAAAGTCATGGAATTAGAAAATAGCAATTTCCAGGCCTGGAGAAGTTTTGGAAAAATAAATAAACCCAGAAAGCTTTGGAAAAGTCCTGTGAATTTGCTGCACAGATACCTGTTTAATAGAGCATATGTCGTTCAGTAGGGCTGTGTCGAATGCCACTTTTTGCCAATCGAATTTTAGGCAACCTTTTTCGAACGAAGCTTCAAAAGTCTCTGACTTGATCGTTTTGGCCTGTTTCGGAATACTCTACTTTCTACTCAGTAATATGAAAAAAGAGATGATTAATATGAGGGAACTGCAAGTCACATTTTTTATTTTTAAAAGTTTGACACTCTTTACTAGACATTATTTACATCACTTGATCCTGAATTTGCTGTCTTTGCGGTGTCCACGGTTGGCATTCCTTCCATAGCTGAGGAGGCCTAAGGCTAAGCTAAACTTAGGCGTAACTAATGATATTGTACACCTTCATTTACTAAGAGAGCCATTTTACGAATTCAGAAATTAACATTTCAGATGGTTTCCCAGATTTGTTGCTGAGCGATGGTACACGAGTTTTATCTTGCATATCTGGCACTTTGCTATTTTTTTAAAAATCATTTTCAGTAAGCTTAAAATGCTTTCCAACCAGGGATTTTTTGGACATTTTTTGTCCAGGACTGAGAATCACGAAAGAACGTTATTCCTATTTTATGCGCGAATTTAGGACGCCTTCATAGAGAGCAACACGAGGCTTTCGTTACTGAAATTCAAAAAGTACAATGTGTTTACTGGCAAAATTGTTCGTTAAATGATAATAAAAGTTGGCCACTTTGACATCTAAATTTCTTGTCTTGCAGTAGCAATAACCTTAAAACTCCAACCGAGCACACCTAATCATAGAATGCTTAGTTTCACAATCGAATGCCAATTCAGTGAACCAAGCCTCGAATTTTTCAGCACCACCCTATGGTTCAGTTAAGATGGACTGACAAAAATCTATATTGGTTAAATGGTACTTTAATATTCTGGCAGATCAGTCACGTCATGTTACTTTATGTTGTTCTCTGCGTGGAGCAACATCAGACTCCGACGTGAGTTGCAGCTTGTACTTTAACAAAATGTAAATTTGCGCAATGCCAGGAAAATGGCGATTTAATCATGTCTGGCTTCAAACCGCATAGCTTGTCATTAATTTTAGTTAAAATATACTGTGATAAATTTGGACATGGATTTTTATTCTTATTTTTCATGTATACACAGACATTTCAGAGAATGTAAGGTCATGAAATTTTACCTCATGGAAATGTATTGGTAAAAATGTGTATGAATCCTGACAGTAGTATTTACAGCACTGATGCTGTCTGTAGTGTTGACTCAGATAAAATGGATTGGTAGGGAGGAGAGGAATCAGTGTATAGTTCAGTCCCCAAGTCTCTCTTTACATATTAAATACTAATGAAACATAAAGAGGACATGACGAAATAAAGGCATGGAAGAACAGGGGGTTAAGAAACCATTAATATAAAAAAAAAAGTGATTTACAACATCTAGTTAAAAGCACTGTTAAATGTATTAATGAATGTGTTAAAATGAGTTCATTTTAAAAATGTGAAGTGCACCCATAGCTTTGAGATCTACGAGGGAATTCTACAGTTCTACAATTCTACAATTATATTAAGCTTAGATTTGTTAACATTAAATGACTGAATGACTGAATGTCTGTTTTTTTGCCTGAGTTCTCTTTCTCCATCTGCCTGTATCTGAATTTGTTCCCTGAGCTCTGTATCCTTCAGATTGTTTTTAATAAAGGGTGATTTGTACATACATCCAGCCTCCTTCATGATAGTCTGCTTGCACTGTCAGATTTGGTTGTGTCTTTCCTTGCTTTGGTCAGAGTGTGAACTTTCCTAGTTTGTGAACAATCTGTCTTAAAAACAAAAGGAAGTGAGTGAGTGATGCGGTGGAATGGTTTGTAGGAGAACAGAATCAAAAGAACAGGTAGAGAAAGTATTTTTGACACCTCTGGGTAAGCTGGGAGTACAACTATGTGTATTGATCACATCATTATTACTGTACTTTTGGCTGTGACTTATCATTAGTCATATCATTTAGGCAGAAGAAATGATAGAATAGACAGAAAACACAAACGCCCAGAAAGCAAACAGGACTGATTTACACTGCATCAGTTCCTCCAGCAAAATATTATGGAAAATGAAAAAACAGAGGGCTGAACTTATACCCACCATTATTATTATTATTATTATTATTATTATTATTATTATTCATAAAAACAACAACAACAACAATACAAATGATTTAGTCACTGCTGACCCTATGAACAGCACTAAATGAAGTGTCCAAAACATGCCACTTATAGTCAAATTTCAAAATAAAAATCATCACAAAGCCAAAACACCAGTGAGGCCAGTGGTATCACAGTCGTGCACATAAATCACAAGCTAAGAATCAAATGCATGTGGTGATTAAATCAGTAATAGTTACAGTCCAGGGAAGCCCTGTCTCTTCTCAGTATCTGTGATGTCATGGACTGAGGGAAGTTCTGAATGGATGTGCAGGTGAGTGAGGAAGTTTATGTGCAAACTTAACAGAAAATGGCCAACAGAGGGGGAAAGAGAGAACCAGGCTGTGACAACTCCCTATCAAAACAGATTTTACCATGACAACACAAGAGCTTGTTATATGTAATGGCTACGACTACTGTGGTGACACACTTGGTCATGCTTCTGTTATCTGCAAGTCCTTGTTTTAATATGGCCACCTATAATAAACATATAATTACAGTTAACTAACGGTTTGTTATTAGTGACAGCTTTACTCTGAAGAACTTAATGAGTCTCACATCAGCATAATTTATCATTTAAATGATCAGGTCTCAAATAAACAAACAAAAACACAACTCAAATGGAAAGAAATAGAATGTGAATCCTCATTTAAATACAGCCATTACTCTTTTGCATAGAGGAGCAATAGAAAAGTCAAGCAAAAATGCTACTTGTTCAATCCACTTATCCTGAGTGTGTTCTAAGTGTAGTCCTCTCAGCCACTAGGTGGCACCACATCCCTTTATCCTCTTCATTGTCTCATAAAAGGGCATAAGGTTTACTGAATCAGTGCAAGTTTATTCAAATAAAAAGTATTCCAGTGATAAATATGTGTGCTATCCATATGCCTTAAAGGCCTCTGTATCACTAATCTAATCTACTTTCTGTCAGAAGGTTGTTGCTATGGGGCCTCTCCCCTTTTCAGACCATTAGTAAAATGAGTGCTCAATAAGATTATCTCAGGTTTGCATGAATTCACTGTATGACTGAATAAAATAAGTTCTACCTCATCAGAAACAGTAAGATACCAATACAATGTTTTGTTTTGTTTGCTTTTGTTTTTCAGTGCCCGTATACTCAGAGTAAGTAGTAAATCTCTTAATAGAAAAGCCCTATGGCTTCATTCTCCTAACAAAACGAAGCCATAGAGCTCTTCTATTAGGGGGCTTATTACCTGCTCTGGGTTAACTAACTCTGAGTTTTTGCTAAATCCGCTTTCTGGAATACACCCCTGGATAGAGGGTGCTGTCCGAGGTGCTGAATCCTAACTTTTTTTCTCTCTGGAGTTGTCTTGCTTTTACCAGTAAGGGGATACCTTCACCTCAGGACTGAATGTCTCAATCTCCATGACAGCAATTACGTTGTCTACCACAAGGCCTACTGCAGTTTTATAAAACATGACCACAAGAGGGAGCCTTTATTTAACCTTAATTGGTCTGTTTTCATATTGATGATGACGGTGATGATGATAATTTGCTCCTACAGCTACTTCTGATATTATTGTAGTTTTATTAGCTTAGTCCAGTAATTGTATTCCAGATGAGTACCAGAGTGCTCAATAATAATTATGTATGTTCTGTATATTTATGGATTTACCAATTCGCATTATTAAGTGGCAAGCCCTTATCTAGCCCAAAGAGCTAAAAAAAAAAAAAAATAGTAAATAATCTCTGAATCAGCTAGGGTTTCCTAGGTCTGCACGCTTTGGAGTGGGTTTGGAGAAGCGCCTCAGGTTGGAAACAGGAGCAGGGAACCGTTTGCCTGGTTGAGAGCCTCGTACACACCTCTTCCTCCGGCTGGAACTTGCCATTGAGCCATAAGAACACAGTCTGTCGCTCCTGTTGCATGCTGCAACAAGGGAAACCCACGCTGGCTAAGAGAATATTCACTATTTCTCTAGCTCTCTGGGCCATCTCTTCACTGATTCCCCGTCAAATTTGGCTTTTCTACTTGAAAGATCCTAATATCAAGAAAACCTTAATGAAGTTCAATTTATTGATTAGATGCTTCTTGGGTGTATTAATAGAGTCTGTAATTTATAACAGAGAAAAGAAAAGAAAAGAAAAGAGTAATCTTTTTAAACCAGCTGTGATTTTGATCATGAATATAAGAATGAAAGAGTTAGAGCAGTAAAGGAAAGTAGCAGTAACATGCTAACTGGGATGAGTCTTCTCTATTTTAAGGTGGATAAACAAGTAGTTTTCTCAGTCCACTCACACTGTCTCTGCTCAACTGCACTTTACACATTCCTGCCACTAGAGGTCCTGTCTGTACAAGGAGATGGCATTCAAAGTGTCAAAAAAGTGTTGGTCCAAAAAAACCATCACTGAGCATTTTTCATACTGACTTCTGAACAATGGCCAGAGCTGTAGGACCTCAGTTATTCTTAAAACATAACACTTGTGTGTAATAATGTCAGTAATGTAATAATTGCCTTAATTCTGTGTGTTATAATGTCAGTCTGGCATTGCCTTAATTCTGTGTGCTATAACGTCAGTCTGGCCTTGCCTTAATTCTGTTTGTTATGTCAGTCTAGCTTTGCCTTAATTCTGTGTTTTATAATGTCAGTCTGGCCTTGCCTTAATTCTGTATGTTATAATGTCAGTCTGGCCTTGCCTCAATTCTGTGTGTTATAATGTCAGTCTGGCCTTGCCTTAATTCTGTGTGTAATAATGTCAGTCTGGCCTTGCCTTAATTCTGTGTATAATGATATCAGTACACTGGTGTGTAACACAGTCATTCTGGCCTTAATTCTGTGACTGATCTGCAGTATGTTCTGCACTTTGATGCTGTTCCATTCAAACTAATGGGGCATATAATTTAAGGGATGTCCTATTTTGAAAGACGCTGCTGTGTGAGGAAAATGAGCTGTCTCTAAAATGAGACAGACCAGAGTATTTTATGTATTTATTTATTTTGGATTATGTTTTAATTATGTAGATACTTTCACAACCCAGACTACCGTTAGTTCCCTATGATTTAGTTTTTGAAGGAGTATCTCTTCAGTTTGGATTGAAGTTGCTGTCCAAGGTTCTTCATCCTCCAATATAATCCAGTCGATTCCTTCTTTGACCACTTGGGGGACATATTCACCGCTGGGATCACTGGAAACACATCTTCCTCTCTCAGAGCAGCAATAATATGCTCTACCACTAGGGGCAGTGCTGGGATTACAATAATGGTTGAGATTGGAGTGACTTTTGGAGTCAGTATACCAGGGGTGTCAAACTCCGGTCCTGGAGGGCCAGGGTCCTGCTGATTTTTGTTTTCACCTCTTAGTTACCTGTTGATTTTCACCTTGAAAACAGGTGTGGACACTCTTCAGCCAATCAGAGATTCTATTTAGTTGATCTACAAGAAAAACAGCAGGACCCCGGCCCTCCAGGACCGGAGTTCGACACCCCTGCAGTATACACACTTGTCTTGTCTGTTTTATGAGTGAACATTACAGTAGATATTAGCAGTAGACATGATCTCCTCTCCAGGACTGATCCTACAGGAACAATAGAGAACCTTTTTATATCTTTCTCTCCATCTCTGTTTCTCTGTCCGTCTGTCTGTCTCTCTCTCTCTCTCTCTCTCTCTCTCTCTCTCTCCAAATACATTTCAGAGGGAAAACTCACTGACATTATTATCAGATTCCCAGATATAGCTTTTGAAACTCCATCAGTCACCTTTTGTCTTCATGCCAGAAGTTTCTTTTTCATATTAGACCTGTGTTAAGACCTTCTTGTCTTATCAGATGTTGAGTGTTTCATAGTGCTGGACTTGTTAACCTGGGTCAGGAATGAGTGGATGAAGCTCATTTTGACAAAGCTGTCATTGATCTGCGAGAAAAGACAGTTTAAGCTGACAAACGCATGCACACCCACATATGCACGCGCTCACACACACACACACACACATGCACATAAAGCAGCAGTAAGTGTGAAATGGAAAGTGGGTGCACTGTTTTATTCCTCTATAAGACACTGCAAACAGCTGAAGGGTGTGTGTGTGTGAGAGAGAGAGTGTGTGTTTTACACTCTTTTTTACTGTGTAGTTGTCACTTTCAGGACGAGAGGCACAAACAAAGTGAACAAAGTTGAACACCATTTCAAATGGGAGTTTAGTGTGTCTGACTAAATGCTGACAAACTACATGTTCTGCCAAAACCCTTAAAGAAACAATATATTTTATTCATGATCACAACTAAAATGTTCAAAGAAATGTCTTGTCTCAGACCTCAGATCTTTATCATCTAAAATGATCAACATAAGAGAAAAGCTCACATCTGTGTGATTCAATTTTTCACCCCAATTTTCTGCTCTAAGTTTCTTAGAGGAAGTGAAGTCATTCAGTACTCAAGTGACAATCATTTCTTAAAAAAAAAAAAAAAAAAAAAAATCACCTTTTAGTCTACATGCCAGAAGTTTCTTTTTCATATGAGACTCACCTTGGTCCAGCAGATGTTGAGTGTTTGGATTTCCTCATTCATTCAGTCCTGACCCATCTTAGCAAGTAAAACACTGTCAGTTAAACTGTTAGTTCTTTGTGGGTGGAGCTGATTTTGACTAAACTGTCACTGATCTGATCTGTCAGAAAAGGCAGTTTGTTTGAACTGACAAATACACACACACATACGCAAACACACACACACACACACACACACACACAAACACACAATAAGTGTCAAATAGAAGCTGGTCATACCACACTGTTTGTTTTCTCCATAGGATTTTGCAAACAGCTGCAAAGTGTGTGTGTGTGTGTGTGTGTGTGTGTGTGTGTATGTGTGTGTGTGTGTGTGTGTGTGTGTGTGTGTGTGTGTGTGCATATACATATGCGAATGCGAGTGTGTGTCTGTGTGTGTCCATGTGTGTGTGTAGTGAGCGTGACTGCATATCTTAAGTAGATGTATTAAGCTCTCTTTTTCTGTGTAGTTCTCTTCTCTAGACTGAGAAAGACAAAGTGAAAAAGGTTCAACACCACTGAAAACCACAAACAGTGAAGATGTTATTCTGAGTGTGGAGAGAGACAGAGAGAGAGAAAGAGTCACTAACACAAACCTGAATCAACATTTTCTTCATCGTACAAGTATCAAACAAGCTCTAATGTTTTCATGAGCCTTACTGAGTTTACTGTGTCTGACTAAATGCTGACAAACTACAGTCAAACCTCAACTTTCATGGCTTTAACTTCCGTAATTTGATTATTTGCGAGTTTGCCAATAATAATTAAATGAAAGTTTTGCGGCCTACTGCAGAAAATTGCAGACAGTGCATAGACTAGAAAATGTAAACCAAGCTAAAGAAAAGTTTAGTAAGTCATAAATGCATGAAATGTATATATTATTAATCTACTCTATCATTTACTATCATAAATATATTGTCGCTGGAAACTTTGCATCTCCATATTTCATCTTTTTGTTTTCATAAATCAATGCTATTGTTCACCCTTTACATCTGTCTGTGGGTTTTATTAAACGTTTAACTGATGAAAAGTTTTAAAAAGAGGCCTGAGACAAGCTGTGTGTGTGTGTGTGTGTGTGTGTGTGTGTGTGCGTGTGTCTGTGTGTCTGTGTGTGTGTGTGTGTGTGTGTGTGTGTGTGTGTGTGTGTGTGTGAGTGTGAGTGTGTGTGTGTGTGTGTGAGAGTGTGAGTGTGTGTGTTTGTGTCTGTGAGTGTGTGTGTTTGTGTCTGTGTCTGTGTGTGTGTTTGTGTCTGTGAGTGTGTGTGTTTGTGTCTGTGTCTGTGTGTGTAAGTAAAAGAAGAAGAAGTACCTTATTTGTCACACACACACTGAGCAGTGAGCAGTGAAATGCAGCCTCTGCATTTAACCCATCCTAACACCAGTGTGCACACAGAGTTGGGGCCATGGGTAGCCGCTGGCGATGGTGCCAGGGGACCAACTCCAGGTCTTTTTGCCAATGCCTTGGTTAAGGTCACTGACAGAGTACATGGAGGAAACCCACAGGAAATCTATGCAAACACAGGGAGAACATGCAGACTCCACACAAGGGACCTGGAATGGCCAGAATTCGAATCCAGGGCCATCTTGCTGTGAGGCAACAGTGCTAAGCACTGAGCCACCATGAGGCTGTGTGTGTGTGTGTGTGTGTGTGTGTGTGTGTCTGTGTGATTGCATGTCTTAAGTAGATGTAATAAGTTTTCCTTTTCTGTGTGGCTGTCACCTTTAGACTGAGGAGGACAAACAAAGTGAACAAAGTTCAACACTTTTTTAATCCACAAACACTGAAGATGTTTTTCTAAGTGTGGAGAGAGACAGAGAGAGAAAGACACTGATGTAATTTTCTTCATCATATAGCTGTCAAACTAGCTTTGATGTTTTCATGAACTTTATCCAGTTTAGTGTGCCTCACTAAATGCTGACAAAGTACCTGTTCTTACAAAATCCTTAAAAAAATAGTGTGTTTTATACACTGAACTAAATTATTCAAATTTTATTCAAATTTATCTGAACTAAAATATTCAAAGAAATGTGTACCCTCAGACCATCTTTGAATGTTTTGTTTAGTTATTTAAAATGATCAGTGTAAGAGAGAAGAGAGAAGCTTTCATTTTTATGAATCATTTTTCTAAGTCAACTCTCTGTTTTCAGTTCTTTATAGGAAGGGAAGTCATTCAGTAGTTATGGCAGCAATCAACAACAACAACAACAAAACTTGTGAAACCCCCCACTCTCTAAGAGAAGGGGGTGGAGCTTCAGCTCCCCTTTGTCATACTGTGAATTATGACCAAGCCTTTTGCTGTATGTTATTCATTAACCCTTTCATAATAAAATTCCTAAAACATTCTTATATTATCATACAAATTTTGATTCATGTGTGAGAGGAAATTAATTACAGTAATAGTTCATATAATACTTTGCTTGGACAGTTCAGTCTTCTAGTTGTTTAAATCCAAATAGTGAATACTCAGTGAACCATCTCTATAAAGACAAAGAGAAACTAAAGGAATTCTGATCACAAAGACAAAAGAAAGATTTATCAGAGAAGAGGACAGATGGTTTCTCGTTGAAGGCTGATTTTAGATGATTTGTTTGTTTGTTTGAGAGAGATGTTTTAACATGAGAAGAGGAAGTGAGGAAGGTTTGTACAGTAAAATGTGTTGCTCACACTCTCTGAGAACAGTTCATTGCGTGGACTATACTTATATATGTGACAACTTCAGTTTGGCAGTCAGACGATGGTGCTGAGACCTGCAACACCATGGTAAGAGACACAAGACAGTAACTTTTCCCTCTTAAAGAGCTACTGCAGTTTTAAAAAGCTACATTTAAATGTAATATTAAACCTTGTTCATGCTGAATTATGTAAAAAATGAATTGACTCATGTCTTTGACTTTATTGTACCTGTAGTTGGAGTAATAAGCGATTCAGAAAACCTTTTAGAATAACAAACTATATTTTAAATGTATGTTTCATATAGTATTGAAGACAGCGATGATGGTGTCTAAAAGTGTTTTTGCTTTCTCTAAAGATACTGTAACTCTAACCAGTGACTTCCCCAGCAGAGAAGAAAGTCTGACTGCAGAAAATGAATGCATCAACACTAGAGTGTAATTTTCCCATTGGTCTCTGTGTACTATGTTCTGTGTTTGTGTTTCACCTAGAAAAGTCTTACTGTATAAGATGAATGTATGTGAAATGGATCAGAGAGACTATGTAACTGTGCTTAAGAGCTCTGTGTACAATGACCATACAGTTAACACATCAAGACAAAAAAAAAGTTTTCTTCTTTTTCTTCCGCCTCCTGATTGGCTCTCAGGTTCTCAGCTCAGTGACCTACACACAATATGACTCTGAGATCCTTAGACAAACCCACATGTTACAGCTCCAACAAAGTTTTCATTAACCTTAATATCAAAACCTTACTCAACCGTGAATGTTGTTTATTTCAATTCACTTCTCCAGACACTTTGCTCACACCACATTTATTTAGACACAAATGACTCTGTTCTAATATATCATTATGCATCATATTTGATGATGATGATGATGATGATGATGATGATGATGATGACGATGATGTGTGTTCAATGTACTGACGCTTTTGTTATGTAAAAAAATATCATAATGATGTGTGTTATGTGTTTCAGGTGTTTATGGACAGAACTGGGGTGTGACATATAATCCTGATAGTATCTGTGTCCTGAAGGGTTCATCAGTAACCATGTCCTGCTCCTACACATATCCCAATGATAATACAGTTAAAAGAACTTTCTGGACAAAAGGTGATGGTTCTGACCCGCCTAATTTGTCTGAAGACTCAGGTTATAAAGGCAGGGTTCATTACCTTGGAGATAAACAGTCAAACTGTGCCATGCAACTGATTAATGTGACTCAGACAGATTCAAAGAGGTATCGATTCAGATTTACTACAGATAAGAACAGGTGGCTTGGTCAACCTGGAGTTCAACTGTCAGTTACAGGTACGTTTTCACACAGAAAATCTCCTGTTTTATATAAAAAGTCCATCAGTTGTAATCACACTGAGTGTACTGAGAGACCAAACTGACAGGTATCTCTCATTATCCATTGGATGGTATGACTGAATCTGAGATCTTCTCTTTTCTCTCTTGTTTTCAGACCTACAGGTGGAGACTCCAGAGAGAGTGAAGGAAGGTGATACAGTCACTCTGAAATGTAGAACCACCTGTACTCTGAGTAACACACCAACCTTCATCTGGTATAAAAATGGACATGTTTTAACAAGGAAACACATGAAGAACAATGAACTCTCTTTCCAGTCAGTCAGCTCTGAGGATAGAGGCAGTTATGTGTGTGCTGTACAAGGTCATGAGAATCTTCCCTCTCCTGCTGTCACTCTCACTGTCATATGTGAGTAGAAAATCAATTTATGAAATGTTTACTGTGACTTCTTTCATAGACATGAAAAATACCAAAAAGATGTATGTGCCTATATTCTTCTTCTGCTTTTTCTTCTTCTTCTTCTTTACTTTTCCAACTGTCTCATTTAGATCCTCCAAAGAAGACCACAGTGTCAGTCAGTCCCTCTGGTGAAATAGTGGAGGGCAGTTCAGTGACTCTGACCTGCAGCAGTGATGCTAATCCACCACAGATAAACTACACCTGGTATAAAGAGAGTCTAACCTCACCTGTAGAATATGGACAGAGTTACATCATCAACAACATTCAGTCCAGTAACAGTGGACTGTACTACTGTGAGGCCCAGAATAAACACGGCTCTCAGAAAACCACTGCTGTACCAATCACACTGAAAGGTACGGAAACTGTCATAGATGTTGTCATATGAAATCTGTCTTAACTAGAGCTATGATGAAGTGATTTGGACTTTGTTTTCTCAGGAGACTACAACACTGTCATTTATACAGTTACTGGGATCACAGTGTGCGGAGGAACTCTACTTCTCATTGGTTTAATGTGGATGAGGTCAGTCAACATGTGGAAACCATTGTATGTTTTAAATTCTAATTACCAGCGACTAAAACTCCAACTTTTGCGTATGTTGTGGAATCAAGAACCAAAAATATTTTAGCTCTTGATTCATCTTTTGTTTAACAAATACATCTTTTGTTTAACAATAGGAAGAAGAGAAGAGGGAGCAATCCAACAGAACAAAGTTCAAAACAGGCAACTTTTATATTTTTGTGTTAAATAACATTTATCTTTGAGAAATGTTTTGTATCTCAAAATGTCAGGGAGAGATTTAACCTTCTCTTCAGTTATTACCAAAAGTACTGTTACAATGCACTGCTATAGTGATTTGGTTTGGTCACATCGAGGTCAGTGTTCTATGTAATGTGTGGCTCTACAAGCAAGAGTCACTGTTATGGATTTCAGTGTAAATGACTTTTAAATAACAGTAAAAGACATGGTATCAGTATTCAAACCATAAATAATAAAAGTCTTATTGAAACATACGAATCTAAATAAACTACATCTAATCTGATTGCATTTTGCTGCGGGAAGTTATTTTTCTTGTTTCTCTTTGTCACTGTAGCTGTATGTTTGTCTGAAAGAGGTCCGAGCAGTCGGTCGTCGTTTTGCAGTGTGTGTAGTCTGCAGTCCTGAAATGTAGGACCTTTTGGTGATATGGTAGCAGTTGGAAATCTTGTCGAGTTTCTGATGAAGAACCTTAAAACATACTAATACTTACATTTCTACCACTCATTGGAAGGGCCTTAAAAACTGTTGCTCAGGTGTAGTTTTCTTATTGATTTTTTATTTAAAGAAGAACTTTAAACTAAAATGTACTGAAGGTTAATTTTGTATCATTCTTATTTGTGTGGAGCTTTGTTGCTGTTCATGTAAAATTTCTCTTTCATTTCTGAGTTGATTCCATTTTCTTTCAGCCCAACAGTAATACAATCTGAAGCATGGCCCAAACACCAGTGAACAATTGTTTAATAGGGTGAACCGTTACACGTCTGGTGGAAACTAAATATACCTTAGCGCTTCTTTCAACAACATTTTGTGGTAAATTAGAACAAGATCTCCTCACAGTATGGAGGTTAATATTATTGATCTTCACAGCGATGAACAGTATTTCAAATTTTACAATTACAACAAGAAGCTAACTCTCAGAACGCAGTGCACTTTGTGTCTGTTACAAAAGGACAGCTGTTGTAAGTGATTGAGAATTAATTGACGCTGTCTCGGTTACCCCCCACCCCTCCCCACTTTTTCAGCTTTTCATCCGTGAGTTTCTCCATGACAAACACACAGTCTCCTTTGCCACACCATTCACATAAAGACTCTCTATTCTTCTTAGAGTTGAGTGAGAGTTCAGCTTCTCCTGTCTCACCCTGTGCCACTGTCTTGTTTTCTATTGGAGGCCACTGTTTGGTGAAAACACTAGGGATGATTACCTTCTAGCCGTCCCTGATCAACCCCTGCATCAGCACAGGCCCAGAAAGTCATGATTTCTCCTGTTTGGTTAAGGAGCTTTACAACGGGCCACTGAGCAGAGTACAGGGGAGGAACATTTTATATCTTTGTGTTGAGTTATTGCTACTTCATCAACTGATATGAAACTCAAGCAGTGCAGGAAACCACTGTTAATGTTAGTAACAAATTAAGACAGGAGCTGGAACCATGTGCTCAGTGCTGTTTGATTGCTCCTCTGATGTTAAGTAAAGAGAGAAAGTAACGTGAAGTTTGTGCTGGGTTTTGGGATGTATTAGTGAGTTTGTTAAAACTGTACTGAAAGAGCTAACACTGAGAGGTGATTTACCTGTTTTTGTTTTTTTGTTGTTGTTGTTTTTGTCACCCAGAATTTTTTAACAAAAAATTTTCAAGTTATCCTCTCCATACTCCAGTGTAGTGGCCTTTCAACGTTTTCCATTTTCCAAGTTAAGGTTGTGGAATGAATGAGCAGGTAGTTGTTTCAAACACACTTTCGAGTCCCTGTTTAGATAAAATAAAATGCATTCATTGGCACAAAAAATATCGACCAAAAATACTTGATAATTCCAATAATACATAAAGGAAAATGAAAATGAACTGAAATTGAAACATGAACATAAATGAAGTGAATCAAAAGTGATCAAGAAATTGTATGCAACCACCATCACTCAATCCGCCATTTACCAAACAAAGTTCCAATTCAAATCTGCCAGGTTCTCCCCTTGATGAGTTTTTTTAAGTTTATACTTAAACCTAAGTCTAAACTATCATCTTGAATGTCATTTTACCACTTTAGCACATAGATGCACAGATGCATATTCAAAGGCATAAATAATGTTAACATTCAGACATATTTACATGACAAAGGTCATTAATTCACGTAATGGCTATAACATCCAGAATGAACAATTATCTAGATTCAGTTATCTAGATCTTGTATAAATATTCCTTTTTTTGCTTTACAAATGTGTCTTTCAGGACAGTCTGTGTAATGATGTCCCTTTACAAGGCTTCAGTGATGGCACCTCATCACATGACCCAGACAGAGCCAATCAGGATGACCATCAGTATGCCAACATTGCTTTACCAAAAACTAAACCTTCTGTCTCTAGCATGTTTAACAAAGATCTATATGCTAATGTACAGAGAGATGGTGACAATGTGAAAGAAAACACACAGGAAGACAACATTGACTATGCTACTGTTCATTTTCACCATCCTGCTCCAGCCAAGACGTGAGTCACACCCAGTTATACTTATTTTATACATTTTTAATTTTGAAGAAAGAAAGAAACCAACATTCCGACGACAGGGAATCAGAGTCTTAATACCATGACTATTAATCAGTCAAACATGTCTGTACAGCAAGGACTCATACATAAAAATATCCTGTCTACTGGCCTATGTCGTTGATGAGACTATTTGGCACCATGGATTCTAAGGCCTGTTGGTTAGTGCAGCCTGACTGTTCATTAATACTAAAAAATGCTTAAAAAGTCATAATAATGTCATTTGTGACTTAGTAATGAATTATTGTCTTCTCCAGTGTAGTTTAGAAGGTTCATGATCATTATTAAATTTTCATTTACAGTGGATTGTCTGTATACATGATTATTATTAAACTCATAGTTTAGTGTGAGTTGTCTTTATCAACGATTGTTATTGACCTGGTAATTTAGTGTGGATTGTTTAAATAGAAATTGTTATTAAAGTTTAATCTATTGTAAAGTGTCTATAATAATTATTCATATTAAACTCATAATTCAGAGTGAATTGTCTATATAATTTGATTATTAAACCCTATATTTGGTATGAATTACTTTTATTATCTTTATTATGATCAAACTAATAATTTACTTCTTAAACTAATAATTTAGTATGACTTGTCTATGTAAGTGATTATTAAACATACTAAAAGATTAAGTGTGAATTGTTTATATAATGATTCCTGTTAAACCGATAGTTTAGTGTGAATTGTCTATATTATGATTATTAAACTCCTAATTTATTGTGAACTGTGGTATTTCCTCTCTGCAGGACTCCTGTCCAACCTGGTGAAGATCAGTCAGTGATCTATAGTTCTATTCTGAAGAAAACATAAGAACATCTATAATGGTCGCTTCAGCTTTGTAGTGAAATCGTACAGGACCCTAAAGACATAATTTTCATTGGACCTTGTCCACAAGAGGAGGAACTTGGTCATGTGACCCCTGTAGGAATGCGATCACAGAAGTAAATCTGAAAAAAAAAAACCCAAAAAAAGAAAAACCCCAAAACAAACAAACAAACAAACAAACAAACAAACAAACAAACAAAAAAACCCTGAAGGTTATTCAGCATCTAGATCTTTTTTTTTCAGCCTTCAGACTGTATCCATAGAAACCTGGGATCCTTTGCTGGAGTCAAATCAAGGATCCCAGATGGAATCTACCACATTCCTTAGCTGAGGACAGGAAAACAGTTTCTCACAAGATCCCAATTGGAGATCAGTGGAGATCCTTAATGGAGTTTACAACTAATTTGGAGCTCTGCTATAGGGCTTCCCAATTTTGCTTGGATTTCAATCAAGTGATTCCAGTCGCTGATTAAGCCTACTCTGGATGTTCAAAATGTCCAGTGGACCTGAATGATCAAATCGATCTTGGAATGTTATCACTGGATCCCTATTTTCAATCCAACAACATTTCTTTCAACTGTCAGTGCCAAATTCCTGAGCTAAAGCCAAGAAATCTCTGTTGGAAACCATGTCATATGTTGATATTGTACATAATATTTGAGCCATCTGCTGGCAGAATTGTGAAATTGCTTGTTGCTGAATGGACCTTCACTGTTTAAATTTTAAAGAGTGAGTGTGATCACACCAGGTTATTTAACCAGCTTTAACAGCCTGTCTCATCTTGTGACCATGTTCAGACATGCAAAAAAAAAAAAAGATCCTTCAAAATGCTTACATGATTTTTTTTTTATATATAAGTAATGCATTTTTTATAGCGCAATAATGCACATGCACGCACAAACACACACACACACACACACACACACACACACACACACACTTAAAATAAATCTAAGGGTAGCAGACTTTTGAAAAGTATAATTGTTTTAAGATGATGATGATCCTATGGTAACGTTGATGGTAGAATGTGGAAAAGACTCGGACGTCTTCTTGGCCGAGCAGGTTTCAAGGTAAACTGTCTCAATAAGAATCCCTTCTGGGAACTCTGAAGTGAACTAGATGACACTTCCTGGATTTCCTTTGCTTATTTATTTTGTAGAGTACATAAAGAATCTAGTGGGGTCTGCTATATATCTCTCTATGGAGTAAGAGAGAGTGTTATGGGGTTAATTTTCAGTCAAGTGGATTATAGACTCACTCATTTCTGCTACCATATTGACCTTCATAACAGAAGGGAGCGAATGTACAGTATTGGCTTTGTTGATTATACCTTGTATAAAGAATAATGAATAAAATCTTTTTGATCACAGCTGAAGTTGCTGAATATCGTTATTACACATGAACTCCACTACAGGGAGCTCTGGTCACTCACCTAATGGAGTGCTGCCAGCTAAAAACCTCACAATGTCAGTAAGCCCAAAGGAAAAAAACAACATGTTTTTGTTCAGTTTAATCTTCAAATAAACCTTTAACTTATCAGTATCAGTAGATGTCGGTATAATAGTTAAAGGGTTTAAAGAACTTAAATAAACTGAAAGATAATCGAAAGTATTGCATGTATTTGTGTATTTGTGTGTGTGTATGTGTGTGTGCACGCATGTGCGGGTTTCCTCTGTCTCTGGTCTTTCTTTCTTGTCTTTGGAATAAGACAGGGCTGGTTTCCCATCTCTTTTCATAAAAAAATAAATACATTATTTCTGATACTGTTGAAAATCGTCTTGAACATTTGAACTGAAAAGGAGTTGAATCTGTGTAACTTCTGTGAATATCAGAGTTCAGATAATGAGTGTCTGTTTAGAGAATTACGTGATGGGTTCTAACTGTAACTGTGGCTTTAGTGTATTATGCTCTCAGACTGAATGTACACATCCAAAAAAGGGTTTCCTGTTCTCACCCTGTCCTTGGCTCTCAGAGAACGTCTCATTGGTTAATGGGTTTAAGTTCATTATGCTACATTCAACAGCACAAACGAGGAAGTGATATCAGCACCGCAGATAGACAGACAGATTTCAATACACACCAGAGCAACATTCCCCTGAGCACATGCAGTAACTGTCCAGTTAAAATTAGCCTTAGTCTTTTACATTTCTGCCAAACCAGCAGTTTACTTCTGCACTCAGTTAAATCATTGCTGAATATTTTCATTTTCTGAATTTGTGTCTTGGACCATAAACCAAGAGACTCTCATGTCTTCCTGGTTCTCAACATGAGTGTTTACCCTTTCTCTCTGTTCGACAGGCAGCGGAGTCCTTCAGCGGTCAGTTAAAACAGTGGTTCTGAAAGTGGGGTCCCTGACCCATAGCCAGGGGGTCCGCGAAATAATTTGCTATCAATTATAAAATTATGCTGAATCTTTAAAAAATGCATATCTACAGATGGGGACCATTTGCACCAATAAAACAAGCAGACTGCATCTATTATTCTGCACCCATGTTAAATTTGGGTCAAAAGAAACTCTGATATGATTTTGACACATCACATCAGTCTGTTAGGTCTGAGGTATTTAGGCTGAAAAGTTTTGGAATACAAACAGATCCAATGACATCTAAGGGTACTAATGTTAATAAGTATATGCTTAATCTGTGTTGTGATTATGAGGGGGCCCTTGGAAAAATTTCTCCCGTGTAGGTGGTCTCTGGCCCCAAAAAAGTTTGAGAACCCCTAAGTTAACAGATTTACCATGACACAAATCACCTCTATCAATGTGTCACGCCCTGTCTCTTTTGTTCTTGTGTTTTGTTGTTTCTTCCCCCTCTGGTGGTCAATTTGGGTTCTCTTGTGCACCTGGGTTTTGGTTCAGTCCTGTTGGTCCCTTTAGTTTAGTCTCCTTTTGGTTTAGCCCCATTAAGTTCTGCTCAGTTGTCTTTAGTTCATTAAGCCTCATTTAGTTTGGTATAAATACTCCTTGGTTTTCCTGTCTCTTTGTCTTGTGTTGTTTGCTGTTCTGTGGAGAGTGTCTGTTCTGTTTGCCAGTTCCTCAGTTTGTAAGTTTTTGTAATCTTATTTGACTTGAAAATTAGAACGTAACTTACCACTCGAAAATTAGAACGTAAATGGCGCCAAACTAAATTGGTAGTATTCCAGTTAGCATGGAAGGAGAGCCTCCTGAGCTATAGAAAAGCTCTTAGTGCCGCTAGATCAATGTATCTCTCCACCCTAATAGAAGACAACAAAAATAATCCTAGATTTTTATTTAATATCGTATCAAAACTAACTGGGAATAAAAGCACCTCGGAAACAGGCACACCATCAATGTTCAGTGGCGACGCATTTATGAATTTTTTCAATAGCAAAATTGAAAATATCAGGCAAACAATCCAGGCTATAAATTTTAAACCAGATAATTTGATCACTAACACTGTAGATAACAATATAACTAGGCCTATATCAGATCAGCGATTAGAATGTTTTACTCCACTTCAGGCGACCGAATTGACCTCACTAATTTCTTCATCAAAATCACCAACTTGTGTACTAGATCCCTTACCTACACGTTTCCTTAAGCAGATACTGCCAGTAGTCATCGAACCGCTTTTAAAAATAATCAATTCGTCCCTTAGTACTGGCTATGTACCTAAATCTTTTAAACTAGCAGTTATCAAACCCCTAATTAAAAAACCTGACCTTGACCCCTGTTCATTGTCCAACTACAGGCCAATATCTAACCTCCCCTTTATTTCCAAGATCCTAGAAAGGGTTGTAGCACAGCAGTTATGCTCATACTTACATAAGAATAACATCCATGAACTGTATCAGTCAGGATTTAGGCCTCATCACAGCACAGAGACAGCACTGGTTAAAGTTGCAAATGACCTCTTACTGGCCTCTGATCAGGGTTGTGTCTCCTTGCTTGTGCTACTTGACCTCAGTGCAGCCTTTGACACCATTGATCATACCATTCTCCTTGATAGACTAGAAAATGTTGTTGGAGTTAAGGGAACAGCCCTCTTATGGCTTAGGTCCTACTTAACTGATCATTATCAGTTTGTTGATGTAAATGGTGAGTCCTCTGCACATACTGAGGTAAAGTTCGGAGTCCCGCAAGGTTCTGTTTTAGGCCCACTGCTTTTCTCTTTATATATGCTACCTCTAGGTAATGTTATTCGTAAACACGGTATTAGCTTCCACTGCTATGCTGATGACACACAGTTGTATGTCTCAGCGAAGCCAGACGAGAGACACCAACTTAACAAAATTGAGGAATGTCTAAAGGATATTAGGCACTGGATGCTTACGAATTTCCTCTCACTCAACACTGAAAAAACAGAAGTACTTGTACTAGGATCACATGCAGCTAGGACTAAGCTTTCCGACCACATAGTTACTCTGGATGGCCTTTCTCTTTCATCAGGTGCGGCAGTAAAAGATCTTGGTGTAATTATTGACTCCAGTCTTTCATTTGAAGCTCATGTAGATAATATTACCAGGATAGCCTTCTTTCATCTTAGAAATATTAACAAGATAAGAAATGCATTGTCATTTCAAGATGCTGAAAAATTGGTTCATGCTTTCATTACCTCTAGATTAGACTACTGTAATGCCTTACTGTCTGGATGCTCTATTAGGTGTATAAATAAGCTACAGTTAGTTCAGAATGCAGCGGCCAGAGTTCTTACTAGAACCAAAAAATATGATCACATCACCCCTATCTTATCCACACTGCACTGGCTCCCAGTCAAATCTCGTATTGATTATAAAATCTTACTATTAACATATAGAGCATTAAATGGTCTTGCGCCACAGTACCTGCGCGAACTCCTGGTCTTTTATGATCCACCACGCCTACTTAGATCAAAAGGTGCAGGCTATTTGTTGGTACCTCGAGTTATGATGGCTACAGCAGGGGGCAGAGCCTTCTCTTACAGAGCCCCACAGTTATGGAACAGCCTCCCAATTAATGTTCGAGACTCAGACACAGTCTCTATGTTTAAGTCAAGGCTGAAAACTTATCTGTTTAGCCAAGCCTTTTGCTAATAGCTCTTTACTAGGCAAAGGAGCAGATCTGGAGGGTTCTCGGGCATAGATTGTTTGGTGAACTGGGATGTTTGGATGCTGTCGCCCCCCCACTTTAACATGTTCACTCAGGTTTGTTGACTGTGGAGTGGGTGGCCACCTTGTGTCCCAGAGTGCCATCATGTCCATATTACCTTCTAGCTCTCCCTTTTAGCTATGCTGTACTAGTTAGTCTTGCTGGAGTCCCTGCCTGCACTCGGCACACGATGTATATTTACCTTAACCATTATGTGGAAATGAACATCTAACAATGTGCCTCTCTCTCTCGCTCTCTCTCTCTCTCTCTCTCTCTCTCTCTCTCTCTCTCTCTCTCTCTCTCTCTCTGTCGAGCCACACATGCTACTCCTGAGACACCAGTGATCCTGACTCCTCCCGCCCTCTGGACTGATCCATCCTGGTGTTATCATCTTCCATCCCCCGTCAGCCTCCTGTCTACATCACCATCCCCTTTGTTCATGCCCCAATTTACTTTCAGCTGTAACTGCCCACGTGGTCGGCACCTATTGCACACCTGTCTGACTAAGGAGGGGTCTCCTCTCTCTGTGGTCCTCCTCAAGATTTCTCCCATTTTCCCATTTCCCTCTTGGGTTTTTGGGGAGTTTTTTCTTGCCCGCAATGAGGATTAAGTCAGGGGGTGCCGTCATATTTTGATTACACTGTTGTGGCCTGTAAAGCCCTTTGAGACTGTAAACTGTGATATTGGGCTCTAAATAAACTTGAACTTGAACTTGAACTTGAACTTGAACTTGAATAAAGCGATCTGCACAGGATCCACCCTCTTCAACCAAGCCTGACACAATACTTGTGAAATGTGCTGCCCCAGAGAAAAGCAGGAAGTTGAAGTTCCTCTTTGTTGTTTTTCCGTACAGTATATGATCATGGCTTTTGGTGTGTGTGTATGCAATAAAATGTCCATGTTATGTTTCATATTCATGATTAATCTGTCAGACAAAACTAGCAACAGGAATAGATAATGAACCGTTGCATGTAAACATTTAAGTCATTAACATTCAAGTTTTTGAAATTCAGCAATGTTAATAGTCAATTAACCGTTATTTGTGATGCAATAGTAGCTTCAATGAAATGAAAAGCCACTAAAAAGGAAAGAGAAAGTCTGATTTGAGATAAGGAAGTAAAATGTTTAGCAATGCCATTTTTAAACGTGTCAACCACTTTCTCAGTGAACCTCACTGAGCACAGACTCTTATCCTTGGTTAGTTTGATTTTGGCTCTTGACTTTAGCAAAACCTGCAACTTCATGGTAAGAGACACGCACGCGCACACACACACACACACACACACACATCGGTATTTCAACATATCATATTCATTAAAAAGAAAAGAATGAAAAAAAGAAAGTGAGAGAAAATGGCATTAAGTTCTGTAAGTTAAACTTCAGAACAGTTTTCAGTCAGAAATGCTTCATTTCTTTTTAGTGAACATTGTGTAAATGTAGCTGTAGTACTAAGCGATCGAGGAGAAATTGTGACTAAGAAAACACTTAGAAAAATGCACTGTTATTGAATTGTATGTGTCTGGTGATTCTGAAGACTTTGGTAAAGGAATCAGAGAACTGATGGGTATTTCTATGGTGTTATGAATAATAAAGAGATATTAAATATTGTCACAGGGTGCATTCAGATCGTCTTATCATCTTTCTCTGCTCTATCTACTTATTCAGGGTAAGTCTGTGCATTTTATACACTTTATTTATTGACAGCTACACTGAATTACACACATAAACATACACACACACACACACACACACACACACACACAAACCTAAGCTAAATCACTCTAATTTCATTAAACTAGTCTGACTAAAGTCAGCGACTCTGTGAGTAGTTTAGACTTTCCGGTGTTAGAGTGTGATAGTAACCCAGGCTTCAGTGTGCTATGACCTCAAAGCCACTATGTATGCTCACAAAAGGACTTCCTGCTCCTGGGCTCCCTCTGATTGGCTCTTCTATTTTTGTCTGTTTCTCAGCAGTTCTTCAGTCTCTTGCCATTGGATGTGAGTGAAAAAGAATTTCATCAGTAAAAGGCATTAGAGTTTCTTTTAATGAATCTGCAATTTAAAATGACAAACAGCTTCATGCATTTCACCCTACAGATGAAATGTGAAAGATAAATCTGAAAGAAACTGTGTGTTTGTTACACACTGGTTCTCTCTGCCTGCCTCTGCTGGTCATGTTTATGTTAGGCTTTCTTCATCCCTTCCTGGTTTTTCTTGGTTCAGTTAATTATTCAGTCATGGCCTACACTTGGTTTTGGTTAATCGAGCCTGGGCTGCAGTCGAATAGTCTTTTTTGCTTAGGAAGGTTCCTAACTAAAATGACCTGGAAGTATCTTAGTGGCAGTCACGATAAGAGCTGGTTGAATTCTCTGAATGCTAAGGAAAGGTGCTTCAATGTTTCCTTTCTTGTCTCCTTTAGCATAAGGTACACTGCACCATCCTTTACGAAAGGAGAGGAGACAATGCCATCCCACAATTCCTTGCGGCTGCAACATTTAAAGCGATGCACCATTCAGCCGTTCACAAAAAAAAAAAGATCAACGTGATGATATGTACAGTAGTAGATTTGTAAGCCTAACATGTAATGCCTATATTGCATAAATTTAAGAATTATTTTCATAAGTCATACTAATTGGGATTCATGTTGATAAATATGAATGGACGGGGGGGGGGTGAGTGTGAGCAGGTCGAAGTATCTAAGATACACTTTCAGTAGTCCATCTTCGGAATGCTGTAGCTTCACTATGACTGACCCAAGTCAATAACATTTGCAGTTGCATAATTACGTAGCCTAGTGTAAGTGCAGTCGGTTTTTTCTTAACACAGCGGTTGTCTTTCCCTAAGTCCTTATGAATTCTCCTTCCCATCTTTCCCTGACCTCATGACGTTTTCCATCGAGGTCAAGGAAAAGTGGTTAGAAAAAGACATAGGTCATTTACATTTACATATTTTTGACAGTTTGATTGCAGCCCTGGTTTGCTCTCTGGGGAAATATCCCCTAGTCTTCCTTAGTTTCGTTTGTGAAGTTGTTGGGTTGTCTGACATAGTCTGAAGTACTTAATGAATAAGTCTGAGAGTTATGTTGAGATCTTGTCCTGTTCTGGTTATGTGTGTCTCCTGCACCTGCTTTCTGCCACCTGCCCTTTGTTAAATAAACACTTTCAATTTGCACATCCATCCAGTCTCTCTACCAACTGGTGACAGTGAAAATACATTATACAGCTACCAGGATTTATGTTTTTGTATCGCTTTGTATGCTTTTACTGCATTGGTCAGATCCTCCAAAGAAGTTGTCAGTGTCCGTGAGTCCCTCTGGTGAAACAATGGAGGGCAGTTCAGTGACTCTGACCTGCACTTTTGATGCTAACCCACCAGTGGAGGAGTACAGCTGGTTTAAGATAGATGGAAATATTGTCTTGACAAAAGGAAATGAACAGAACTACAGGATCAACAAGATCAGCTCTGAGGACAGTGGAGAATATAAGTGCAAGTCCAGCAATCAACATGGATATCAATATTCAGATAGTGTATATTTGAATGTTTTATGTAAGTAAGATATGATTACACTCTTGAATAATGTCTGTATTTTTTTTCGCTACCTCAGTTTTTCTTTTATTCATTGTATTGTTTACATTACATTATTTTTGAGTACATCGTAACAAAAACAGTAGACTTCATGTGGATAAACGTGTTCCTACATCTTGACCTTGACCCTAAACATAACCCTAAGGGCAATGGTTATTGTTATGTTGACTATGACAATAACAATAACCCTATCATGAATCCTGACCCAAATGCAAAAAAGAATCTTGACCCAGGCCCTAACCCTGACCATTTCCCTACCAATAACTCTACAGACTTTATTTACACAAGTTTTACATCCTAAGGATACTTATTACATAATCACGGACAACAACAACAAAGTGGTTATTTTAGACTTTCCTATGTAGATTGTTATTGTAGTTTGTTTCTCAACTTGATGTTATTATAACGTCTCTCCCATTCAGATGCTCCAAAGAAGACCACAGTATCAGTCAGTCCCTCTGGGAAAATAGTGGAAGGCAGTTCAGTGACTCTGACCTGCAGTAGTGATGCTAATCCACCACAGATAAACTACACCTGGTATAAAGAGAATGTAACTTCACCTGTAGGATATGGACAGAGTTACATCATCAACAACATTCAGTCCAATAACAGTGGATTGTACTACTGTGATGCCCAGAATAAACATGGCTCTCAGAAAACCACTGCTGTACCAATCACACTGAAAGGTATGGAAATTGTCATAGATGTTGTCATATGAAATCTGTCTTAACTAGAGCTATGATGATGTGATTTGATCTTTGTTTTCTCAGGAGACTACAACACTGTCATTTATACAGTCATTGGGATCACAGTGTGTGGAGGAACTCTACTTCTCATTGGTTTAATGTGGATGAGGTCAGTCAACATGTGGGAATTTTACATTCAAAATCTCAGTGATTAATATTCTAACAGGTCTACCTCTGAGTATGTCTGTAAGGAACTGAGGAAGAAGAAACCCCAACATTGTTTACAAAAATATTATCGCCTCATGTCTTCATTTATTTGTGTATTAACAGAAAGAAGAAAAGGGAGGGCAATTCTGCAGAATTAAGTTCAAAACAGGCATGTATTGTTCTTGTTTTATTATTATTATTATTATTATTATTATTATTATTATTACTATTATTATTATTATTGTTGTTGTTGTTGTTGTTGTTATTGTTATTGTTATTGTTGTTGTTGTTTTATTGCTGAATCTCTCAGGATGTTACCTGAAGTACTGTTACAATGCCATGCTATTCTGATTTGGTTTGACAAGTGAATGAGTCACACTTAAGCTTTTCAACAGAAATGAAAATATGAAAATTCATTTGATACATTCAATAAAAATTATAATCAGTAAGCAAGTGCTTACACACTTTGATCCTTTTAGAGGTCAGTCCAGTTCAGGTGCTTTCAGTCCGGAATCGTTCAGAGTAGATATTCTGAGCTCAGTCCGGTTAGGTGCTTTGTTGAGTTTTGGTTGTGGTCTCATGTCCAGCTTTGCACAACATGGAGTTTAAATCTATTGGCATAATCTGTAGCAAATAGCAATGTGTCAGCTGCCATGTTTGAGTGCCCTCTAGACGAACTGGATCAGTACAGCGTGAAGTTAAAGTTAGTAAGGCGGGACATTTTATGTGAGTTACAAAAATAGTGTAGGAGAATTGTCATAAGTGTTATTAAGTAATTATGGCAGAACATAGAACTTTGGGAGCATGTGTTGAACATTGTTCGTTTGTTCTTCTTATGGTAAGTTGAGTGAGAAGGCAGAAATTTTTCGTCTTGTTTTGAGGTGTATGGTTTGATGAATTGGGATGACGGACTTCAGTGCTGCTCTTTCAGTTTTACATTTATTTCTTTTTCTTTTTTTCACCTTTTAACCTGTGAGTCCATGACAAACCCACAGTCTCCTGTTCCAAACCATCCACACAAAGACCCTCTTTTGGAGGAAACTGTTTGGTGGAGGCCATTAGGGATGCAGGGGCTGCCCCTGATCAACCCCTGCATCAGCACAGGCCAAGAGAGTCAAGATCTCTCCTGTTTGGTTAAGGAGCTTTACAATGGGCCACTGAGCAAAGGACAGGGAAGGAGCATTTTATGTCTGTGTGTTTAGTTATTGTCACTAGATCAACTGATATGAAACTCAAGCAGTGCAGGAAACCACTGTTAATGTTAGTAACAAATTAAGACAGGAGCTGGAAACATGTGTTCAGTGCTGTTTGATTGCTCCTCTGATGTTAAGAGTGGAGAGAATTTAACCTGAACTTGGGTTGTGTGAAGTAATAGTGAGTTTGCTAAAGCTGCACTGAAAGTGGTAACACTAAGTGATTTACTTGTTTGTTTTGTTTTGTACCCAGAATTTTTTTTAACAGGGATTTTCAAGTCATCTTCTAAATACTATAGAATGAACAATTATTTAGTTTTTTGTGGTATAAAAACTTTTTTTTTTTAATTTGCTTTATTAATGTGTCTTTCAGGACCATCTGTATAATGATGTACCACTAAGAGGCTTTAGGGATGACACCAAATCACATGACCAAGACACTCAGGATGACCCAGCCAATCAGGATGATAATCTGTATGTCAACGTAACTTTTTCAAAACCTGATTCTTCGTGCTCTGTCTCTAACATTTGTAATGACGATCTGTACGCTAACATCTAGACAATGTCATAAAAACAACACAGGCAGATGACATTCAATGACAGCTTAGAGGTTTCTTCTTTATTTTGTTTCTTTACTTACTCAACAATGCTGTTTACAGTCTGTCTTTTAGATTGAGCCTATTAAAACAGCTGTCATTTACATATAGATTTACATATTTTAACATTTTACTTATGCCTTCATGTTTAAATCTTACCTATATGTTTCTAATTCAATGTTGAGATCAATGTAAGTTATTAACTGAACTACTAACTGAACTTTCTGTAAACTGACTTACAATTAAAAATGTGTCTTTTACTTTCTGTACAGTGTCATTTTTTTTTACTGAAGTCTGCCATATTGAGCGTTTGTTTGAAACATGAAATGAAATTAATGTTAATTCCGGATAATCTATTTTTTTCCAGTGCTTTTCTGTGATTGTCCTTTAGTGATATTGATTTTAGACATGTTTTAGGTTTTTATCAATACAAAAAATTCTGAGATGCTAGCCTTTTTGTTCCATCCCAGACGCCACATCGCTGTTCTTATATTATGTTACACTACAAGGGGTAAAGATGTCCGTTTGTCATTCCTGATGCTGGAAGTTTGTCCATGATGACTAAATCATGTCAAAATCGGGTTGTATTTGTGAAGTCTGAACCCGGTATAAAGCTCAAATTAAAAAGTATAAAACTTTTTGCTAATGGGCTAAATTCATGGTTTACTTGCTAGCATTGGTCACTTTGAAGCCATATCTCTTGCATAAGCAATAACATAGGGCTACCCTATCTTTACTCAGCCTACAACTAATCAAGATTATTTTCAAAGCAATGACCCTACGAGGCGAGTTAAATCCTAGGCTGTAAATCATATTTGTCAACATCAGTAGAACGATCTTTGGGCAATCAGAACTTCTCCAGCAGTGTGTATTATTTTCCTGTCTAAGATTGCTCGCATTTACTGTCAGTCATGTTGTTACCAGACAAATCCAGAGAAGGCTTTGGCCACTGATGCTGTCAACAGAATTCGCCCGCCTCATAGAACTAGAACAATTTGATCACCATGATATCTCACAACCAAAATCAGATATCCTATTCATTTACCCCACTGAGGACGTGGTGAATGATTTAGAAGGCGGAGCTTCATGGAGAACGAAACAAGATTTCGTGGGTAGCCGTGGTCTAAAGGGTAGAGAACCGGGCTTGTGACTGGAGGGTTGTCGGTTTGATTCCCAGACCCAACATCCACAGCTATGTGCCCTTGAGCAAGGCACTTAACCCCAATGCTCCCTGGGCACTCACCAAGGAGGCTGCCCACTGCTCTCACATCTGGTGTGTGTTCACTACTGGTGTGTTGGATGGGTTAAATGCAGAGGACAAATTCACTGTTCACAGTGTGTGTGTGCAATCACTGAAACTTAACTTAAGATTGGATAAAATGTGTTTTCTCCCCTCGCTCTCTGTTACCACACTGTTTAATGGGAGTAGGAAGCAATAGGATTTTGTGATTCACATCAATCCATAAAATATACAGTACGATATACTTCTATATCTCCTATGCTTCTGGTTTGGCTAAATTAAATTTCATGATTTTTCCAAAACTTTCAATTAATTTACTGAATGCCATGACTTCTCCTGGCCTGGAAAATATAATTTTAAGTCCATGGCTTTTCCAGGATATCCATGACTGTGGGAACCGTGCAAACTGAGTGACAAGCCCTGTCACAAAGTTTGGTTGGATGCCCTCACATATGACATGACACTCAAGACTGATCATCCAGCGTCCAAAAGTCACATGATCTGTTCCACCTAACAAGTGAAATTAGAGTAATTTCAGGCACCATCCTGACTTGTGTAAATATCTCTACTTGGAACAACATTCATGCTTATTATAAGGAGTCAGGGGCAGGGCGAGGGTCCTCTCGACATCAGCCATTATGGCAGACAACTGTTGGGCATATACAATAAAACTGTGGTGAGAATATTTGTTTCATGAGATTATTTTCAAGATGGCAACAATTCAATTCACTATGAACGAAGACAGAGGAGACACAAATTAACGTCTACAAGAAAGATTAGCCCATCTGCAAAAACACCCGCCAATCTCTGGGGGTACTGAATCATGATATTTTGACAAACGATGAGACACTGGGTGGGGCTGGTCTCTTGCCATTGGCAATAGTTGAACGGATTTCCAGGGGCATTCGGTCTCATGGCACTTTGAACATTTCTGTCCATATCTTAGATATGTGGGATGGAAAACTTCTGCTGCTTGGACTGCTCCAGTCTGGCAGGTTAGACAATTAAGTGGCTGGCAGAGGTAATGGGCTGGACAGTGGTGAACCGCTGTCTAGTGGTGATGGGCTGGAGAGTGGTGTGGGGCTTGGAAGCATTTGGAGATCTAGAGTAAGCATCTCTGTCTCTAAAACAAAGAAAAAAAAAAACATTAGTGAATGACTGTTAAAAGATGTCGACCTGAGAAAGTGGCTTGTAGAATTAAAGAACTTATGCACACAGCCAAAGTTTACCAGTGCTAGCTGGTGGCTAGTGTTCATTGAGTCACATTTGCATTACCTGATTTAATGCATCCAACAGCTTCCGGAGCTGAATAACAGGCAAGAGGTCACTTATGTCTTCCAATCATATATATTTCAGGTCTTCCCTTGATTCTAAGCCAGAGCATTGAAGCCTAGAAATTTATTGCATTTGAGTCTCTTCAGATAGATTTGACAATGCCTTGAGAATGATGCCCCGGATTTCCTCACCTAAAGTGGACATTGACCTACAATGAGAGGAAATAATGGTGGAGAGCTATTAACACGCCACCCACAATGTATTCAGGTAAAGGATGGTAATGAAGCAGGTTTTCTTGGTTAACACAGCAGTAGCTTTTCTGGCTTTGTGTAAGGCAATGAACACCTATATCAAGGAGACTCACAGCCAGGTATTTCTCAGTGATAAAATGCACTGCTGAATCTCTATGGATGAGTCTTACTTTAATTTTTCCTACGGCGAGCCCCTCCTCAACATCGTCAATCACAATGAACTTGTTCTTTTTGTATTTTGTACCCTTCACAGTCACCTCATGGGCTGTGAGAGTGTTTTCTGGCTCAAAAGTATGATGTGCAACTGATTCTCTGATGTTGTCATTGTCGTCCCCCAAGAAAAACTCTGTACCCTCCTCTACTACAACAGCAGGTGGGAAGAAGTTGTCAGCACTCAGAAAAGCCTGATGCCTCTCTGCAAGAGAGGAAAGGTTCTTAAAGATATGCAATTTCCTTGCACACAAGCCCACAAATTGTACAGTAAAAAGTCTCTCTTCCAGTTTCTGCCAGACATTTGAGTGTGTTAAGCACATGTGGTCCCTGCTTTATTTTTCTGTGCATTTCTGACTTTAAGACAGAGAATAACATGTGTTCACCACCAGTCAAAACCACAAGCACTACAGACAGGACACTCTGAGTCTGGGCCGAGACAGAGAGAGAGAGAGAGAGAAAGCGAAAGAGAGAGAGTGAGAGGGATAGGGATAGGGAGGGAGAGAGAGAGTGAGAGAATGAGAGAGAGGGGGGGGGGGAGGGAGAGGGATGTGATGTAATACAATCTATCATCAGGTTTATTAGTATATAGTGCACATTATATACGAAACATTATTTTGATATGTTTCACATTCAAGATTAATGTAACAGAAGAAACTAATAACTGATTATGTGTGTGAATGTTAATTTCAACTTCATTTGCATTTAGGAGGAGGATGTTTTTCACACAAGAAAGAACAAGTAAAAGGCTCTGCTAAAATGACTCATCATTTTAGTGTTAAACTTGTTAACCACTTTCTCAGAGAGCAGTATCACCAGTGAACTCTGCCATCGTTAAGTTTGGCTTTGCTGCTGATACGTTCAACGCGATGGTAAGAGATCATGAGAAATAATTTCCATCTATCATTAAGGGAAGTCCCATTTATAAAGAACTATATTAGAAAATGAAATTTAACATTTAACCTGTTTGTCGTGAGAGACTTGTAAATTTATTTCATAGAAGTTAATTAAATTGTAACCATCACAGTTAGAGACTGAGAAAAACTGTTCAGAAATGACCTGTAGTTTTGGTCATACAAATGAGACAATGTCAGATACAATGGAATTATACCAGAGACAAGCTGTTTCTTTCTATAGTGTGATGAATGGTTAAGAAATGTATGATCTTCTAACACAAGGGACTGTGCTGTTGTTATTCAAAACATCTCTTCCTCTTTCTCTTGTCCTCCTGCTTATGGTTCAGGGTAAGTCTGTCTTTTTGTTTTATTCATTAATAATGTGATTGAATTAACCTACTGAAGAAGAGAATAAAATCTTAAAATCTCTGACATCAATTCATGAGTTTATGAGCAGTTCAGAGTTTCTACAGGCAGAGATTAATTGTAACCCAGGCTTTAGTGTGCTATGAACCGTTGATCTGAACATACATGTCCATAACAGGACTTCCTCTTCTTCTCCTGCCTTCTGATTGGCTCTTCTATTTTTTCCTGTTTCTCAACACTGCCTCAGCTTTTCGGGTGTTCAGTATCTGCAGTCAGTATCACATCCAGGGCTGTTCTTTCTTAGACAAGGATTAAACCCAGTTCTGGACTGAACTCCATTTTGAAGAGATTGTGCATTTAAAATGCATTTTAGTCCAGGACTAGTCTCTGTCTCTCAAACTGTGGTCCTGATACTCAGTTACGGTGGGAAAACTCTCAGTAGTCACTGTTACAACACAGTAATCATTAACTATAATACCATACACCATTTCACTTCTGAGATCATATACACTAAAACCTCACAGTGAATTTACGAAGACATACATGACTCTCAACTAATCTGTTGTGTAAAATTTTGGTAATGTAGTGTTGGGTTTTATGTGTTTCAGGTGTTTATGGTCAGAGTTGGAGTGTTTGGAACAATCCTGATAATATCTGCGCCCCGAAAGGTTCATCAGTAATCATGTCCTGCTCCTACACATACCCCACTGGTCATACAGTTCAAAAAACTTTCTGGACAAAAGGTGATGGTTCTGACCCCCCTGATTTGTCAGAAGACCCAGGTTATAAAGACAGGGTTCATTACCTTGGAGATAAACAGTCAGACTGTACCATGCAACTGATAAATGTGACTCAGACAGATTCAAGGAGATATCGATTCAGATTTATTACAGATAAGGATAAGCGGACTGGTCAACCTGGAGTTACACTGTCAGTTACAGGTATGTTTTGACACAGGATCTCCTGTTCTCTCTTTTCACTGTATAAAACTCTCATCAGTTGTGTTCACATCGAGTTTACTGACAGAGGAGCTTTTTTAAACCGAGATGAAAATCAAACATTTCTCATTATCCATTGGATGGTATGACTGAATCTGAGATCTTCTCTGTTCTCTCCTGTTTTCAGACCTACAGGTGGAGACTCCAGAGAGAGTGATGGAGGGTGATACAGTCACTCTGAAATGTAGAACCACCTGTTCTCTGAGTAACACACCAATCTTCGTCTGGTATAAAAATGGACATGTTT
The DNA here is from genome assembly GCF_902362185.1 of Chanos chanos. Taxonomy (NCBI): domain Eukaryota; kingdom Metazoa; phylum Chordata; class Actinopteri; order Gonorynchiformes; family Chanidae; genus Chanos; species Chanos chanos. The sequence continues at coordinate 5,599,220 of NC_044501.1, read as the reverse complement.
TAACAAGGAAATACATGAAAAACAATGAACTCTCTTTCCAGTCAGTCAGCTCTGAGGATAGAGGCAGTTATATGTGTGCTGTACAAGGTCATGAGGATCTTCCCTCTCCTGCTGTCACTCTCACTGTCATATGTGAGTAGAAATTTATTTTAATGAAACATGTTTCCTGTGAGATCACTGATAGATGTGAAAAATCACAAAAAGCCAATTTAGACCAAAGGGTCAACAGAGTTATACCTCAGCTCATATAAGTGGTGTTGATGTCAGTAGTTCACAAAAGTACCATGTAAGAATTCATGGAATATTTTGTGATACTTTTGTGATAATTCTGTATTTGTATTTGCATAGTACGTTTTAATCAACTGTCTCATTCAGATGCTCCAAAGAAGACCACAGTATCAGTCAGGCCCTCTGGTGAAATAGTGGAGGGCAGTTCAGTGACTCTGACCTGCAGCAGTGATGCTAACCCATCAGCCACCTACACCTGGTATAAAGAGAATGTAACTTCACCTGTAGGATATGGACAGAGTTACATCATCAACAACATTCAGTCCTGTAACAGTGGACTGTACTACTGTGAGGCCCAGAATAAACATGGCTCTCAGAAAACCACTGCTGTTTCTATTCCACTTAAAGGTATTTTATAATGAAATACTTAAGTCTCTCATTTGTGAGAGCAATGTTTCTGTAATGATGATGAGATTTTGACATTTTTCATTCAGGTCCTCTGAGCGGTGTTATATATGCTGTTATTGGATTCTGTGCTGGGGTCTTTACTGGTGCCATCATTCCCATAGGCATTCTGTGGAGGTGGTAAGTGAATCAGTTCTGTTACACTTTAAGACTCTGAACAGACTTTCTGCATTTGAGGGCAGAAAGGTGTATGTAATATGTTAGTAATGTTCTGGACTATAAGCTGAGAGAAATTCCCTCTCACCCTCAAAAGCTTTCTGTTTTTTTTTTGTTTTTTTTTTTATCAAAAAATGTCACTTTAGAGCTTGAACCTCATTGTGTGTTATGGATTCATGGAAAAAATGATTATGCAATGTGGTGAGAAGAAGCTGTAAGTGTCTGAAACACTGGGGGGGGGGGGGGGGGGGGGGGGGGGGAGTTCCACGTGGCCAAGAATAGAAATATGATGGAACTGGTCACTTAACTGGCAAAAAAGAGAGATGAAATGAGAAAAAAGTCAGGAGTAGAATTGTCTCCCTTTGATCATGACAGTTCATTTCTGTCAACAGGAAGAGGAAGCGTGAAGGAAAGCGTGACCAACGACCTCACCGGGTGAGGAGTTACATTCCATTCTGGTTTTACAGATATTACAAACAACAGATTATAAATAATCAGTCAAGATTGGAATGTGGCAATGTTTATTAGACCTTCTCCAAACATCTCAAGTGTTGCATTCTTGAAGTTCAGCATTGTAGAAATGTTTAAAGCAGAGGTGTCAAACTCTGGTCCTGGAGGGCCGGGGTCCTGCTGTTTTTCTTGTAGATCAATTAAATAGAATCTCTGATTGGCTGAAGGGTGTCCACACCTGTTTTCAAGGTGAAAATCAACAGGTAACTAAGAGGTGAAAACAAAAATCAGCAGGACCCCGGCCCTCCAGGACCGGAGTTTGACACCCCTGGTTTAACAGGTGTGAAATGATGGTACTGTCCATGGTGCTGAATTGATACTTCTCATTAGTGAAAACCTGAATGTACGGATCCCCCTACAGGCCAAACTTGGTCTTACAGCTAGTTCTCCCATCACATTGGCTTGTGGCTAGTGCTGCGGATTTCAAATGATGCAGTGAAATTTAGATAGTGAAAATATATAACAACAAGTTTTCAGCTAGTTTTCATTCATATCGGCTCAGCTATTCAAAAATAAGTGCTAGTTTTGTGCTTGCCCCCACACCCCTAAATTTCACAGTTGAATTACATAGATTTTGTATTTAGTGTTCACCCATGTGCTATTAGACAGGTGTGTGTGTGTGTGTGTGTGTGTATGCATTAGAGACTTGAGGTCTGTGTCCATTACCCATTTTTGTTTTTCATTCTCTCCTTTTCTCATCTCATGGTCTTTCACCCCCCCCCCCCTCTCTCTGTATGTCTGTTGCTCAGCCTTCCTGTGATGACACGTACACGACTCTTGACCTCACGTCCAGATCTGATTCAGTCTATGACACATTCACAGTGAGTCAACACTCAAATCTGTTTCTGGAAGATTTTCATTTCCCTCTAATGTGGTTAAAAACTCCAAAATCATAGATAATGAAAAGTTAATCATTACTCATAATACTATTTCTGTTTTCAGACTTGCACATCTGTCCTTCCAACACTTCTTTCCTTTTGACTGCTGCAACATCTGAGAACTTGTGTTATTGTCTGTCTTTAACAGGGAAGAACTCCAAAGTGAGACCAACTCTCAACTCCAAGACTAAAAGTGCGTGACAGCTATGGAGAGAGAATGAGAGAGAGAGAGAGAGTCCTCAGCTAGTATTATTGTTTTCTGGACTTATAATAACTTAATAATGAAGTTTTCTATTTTTGATTTCACTTCTTTTTCGTAGTGCATGAATGATGAATAAATGTAAACTTGCTGTACAACTTTGTTCTTTTAGTTTGCTGTCAAGAGAGCAACTCTTGTGTCTTTCTCAATTTAAAGTTGAATAAATGAAAATCAGAAAAGTTATTTGAATCCAGATGGGAGTTGCAGGAGACTGTGATTGGATGAAATGTCTCTTGTCTCAGGCTGAAACCACCATTTAGCCACAAAGATAAAGGCTGTGGTGATGTCATCCAATATTCCCAGCCTTTCAGCTGCCATGCCCCCTTCTCTTAAAGAGACAGAGCGGACAAAAAGAGCCCTGTCGCCACTGCCATGAAATGTCTCTTTGTTCTTTTTTTGTCTTTTCAACAGTTTTACACACTTTCTGAATACTTTGGATACTATTTTTGGTCTTTATATCGTAATAAACTGTGGTTGGCCTGTGTCTGTTTTTTGTCAAATCCACAGGAAGTTAAGCCAGGTGTCTCTTCCCTTTTTATCTTTTCGGAGGTCCTGTTCTTCTACTTAAAAATACTTGGTGACATAGTTGACTTCTCCTTTAAAGCGACATTAACTTATGTGTATAATTGGCGTTTTTATTCTAATATATTAATATTGAGAAGCGCTTTTCATAGAACTTACTGGACCATGTTTTCTCAGCTAAGAGACAACTCTGAAGGCAAACATTTTAATGATTCACCATAGATTTTTGTAAAAATATTAATACAACTTAGCTATAACCATAACCAGTTAAAATACAGTTATTCTGAAAAAAAACTCTGTTTATAGCTTAGAATTCTGACTACTGAACCTAGAAATTATTCAAAATAACTCTTCATTGGCATTAACATATGTTAAATTGTAGCATTGAAAACACCAGTACAATAATACTCCATGAATTCAGTACTCCTAGATAACCCAGTTCCTAACTAAGGCAAACTTGCCAATCTCTCTCTCTCTCTCTCTCTCTCTCACACACACACACACACACACACAAAATCATATAAGCTAGAAGCAGAAGAGCTGTTTAAGTTCAGTGTACCAGAATGACAGAAACTGTGTAAATGTATTTGAATATCTATCACGAAGAGGTAAAAGAAGTTATGTAAGGACTGTTCTAGTTACTTATAGTTTGGTAGCAAGGGGGAATGGAGCAGAAAGAAAATGAAAGCAGGCCCAGTCCAGGTTGATCGGATGTAGGGGATCCAAAATTAGTGGAGAGTTGCGTACAACGGGACATTGATTTGGAAATAGACGAGGGCTTGAAGTCTCAGGTGTTCTGAAGTAATGAGAGCTGGGTGATTTTAATTCCAGGGTCGAGAAAGAGCCTGTTCAGTAAAAGGAGCCTAATCATTTCTGCATCAATTTACGCCTTAAGACACCAAAGAGAGAGAGACAGAGAGAGAGTGATGGGGAGAGAAAGATGAAGAATTAGAGCAGTTTACAAATTCAAAATGAATGAAACTCTTAAAAGCCCACAAATTGCACGGTAAAAAGTCTCTCCTCCAGTTTCTGACAGACATTTGAGTGTGTTAAGCACATGTGTCCCCTGTTTTCTGTCTCTGTGCGTTTGTGACTTTAAGACCGAGAACAACGTGTGTTCGCAACCTCTCAAAACCACAAATGCCACAGACAGGACACTGAGTCTGGGCCGAGACAGAGAGAGGGAGAGAGACAGAGAGAGAGAGAGAGAGAGAGAGAGAGAGAGAGAGAGAGAGAGAGAGAGAGAGATAGGGATAGGGATAGGGAGGGAGAGAGAGAGAGAGAGAGAGGGATAAGGAGAGAGAGAGAGAGAGAGAGAGAGAGAGAGAGAGAGCGAGAGATAGGGATAGGGAGGGAGAGAGAGAGAGAGAGAGAGAGAGAGAGAGAGAGAGAGAGAGAGAGAGAGAGAGAGAGAGAGAGAGAGATGTGCTGTGATGTGATGTGATAAAATCTATCATCAAGTTAATTGTTGTATATATGAAACATTACTTTGATATGTTTCACGTTCAAGATTAATGTGACAGAAGAAGCTAATAACTGATCACAGAACATCTGAAATGCTCCACTCTTTTAAATCCAAATGGTGAATAGTCGATAAACCTTCAATAAAAAACAAGGACAAATAAAACTAAACAAATTCTCATCATAAACAAAAAAAGTTTGTGTGTGAATGTTAATTTCGACTTCATTTGCATTTATGAGGGGGATGTTCTTCATACAAGAAAGAACAAGTAAAAGGCTCTGCTGAAATGACTCATCATTTTAGTGTTAAACTTGTTAACCACTTTCTCAGAGAGCAGTATCACCAGTGAACTCTGTCATCATTCAGTTTGGCTTTGCTGCTGATACGTTCAACGCGATGGTAAGAGACACGAGAAAAAATTTTCATTTATCATTAAGAGATGTCCCTTTTATATAGACCTATATTAGAAAATGAAATTTAACATTTAACCTGTTTGTCGTGAGAGACTTGTAAATTTATTTCATAGAAGTTAATTAAATTGTAACCATCACAGTTAGAGACTGAGAAAAACTGTTCAGAAATGACCTGTAGTTTTGGTCATACAAATGAGACAATGTCAAATATAATGGAATTATGTCAGAGACAAGCTGTTTCTTTCTATAGTGTGATGAATGGTTAAGAAATGTATGATCTTCTAACACAGGGGACTGTGGTGTTGTTATTCAAAATGTCTCTTCCTCTTTCTCTCATCCTCCTGCTTATGGTTCAGGGTAAGTCTGTCTTTCTGCTTTATTCATTAACAATGTGACTGAATTAACCTGCTGAAGAAAAGAAAAAAGACTTAACAAGTCTGACAGCAATTCATGAGTTTATGAGCAGTTCAGAGTTTCTGTAGGTACATATTAATTGTAACCCAGGCTTCAGTGTGCTAAGAACTGTCAACGTGAACATACATGTCCATAACAGGACTTCCTCTTCTTCTCCTGCCCTCTGATTGGCTCTTCTACTTTTTCTGTTTCTCACCACCGCCTCGGCTTTTCTGTGGTTCAGTTTCTACAGTCAGTAGTGAATCCATGTCTGTTCTTTCTCAAACAAATAGTAAACCCAGTTCTGGACTGAACTCCATTTTGAAGAGATTGTTCATTTAAAACACATTTTAGTCCAGGACTAGACTCAATCTCTCAAACTGTGGTCTTGATGCTCAGTTACAGTGGCAAAACTCATAGTAGTCACTGTTACAACACAATAATCATTAACAATAATACCATACACCATTCCACCTTTGAATTCACACACACTGAAACCTTGCAATGAGTTAATGAAGACATACATGACTCTAAACTAATTTCTTGTGTAAAACTCTGGTAATGTTGTGTTCTATGTATTTCAGGTGTTTATGGTCAGAATTGGGGTGTGTGGTACAGGCCTGTTAGTATCTGTGCCCTGAAGGGTTCATCAGTAAACATGTCCTGCTCCTACACATATCCCAGTGGTTACAAGGTTGAAACAGTTTTCTGGACAAAACATGAAGGTGTTGACCCCCCTGATTTGTCTAAAGACCCAGATTATGAAGGAAGAGTTCATTACCTTGGAGATTATCAGTCAGACTGTACCATGAAACTGAGTGATGTGACAGAGATAGACAAAAGAAGCTATTATTTCAGATTTCTCACAGACAATGCACAGGGGATGTGGTCTGGTGTCCCTGGAGTTCAGCTATCAGTTACAGGTGCTTTAACAACATCTCTATATACAAGAAACATCAAAGACTCTTTTAACTGAGCATGTTTAAGAGGACCTTTGTCAAACCAAGATGAAAATCAAACATCTCTCACTATCCATAGGCTGGTTTGACTGAATCTGAGATCTTCTCTGTTTTTTCCTGTGTTCAGACCTACAGGTGGAGACTCCAGAGAGAGTGATGGAGGGTGATACAGTCACTCTGAAATGTAGAACCACCTGTTCTTTGAGTAACACTCCAACCTTCATCTGGTATAAAAATGGGCATATTTTAAGAAGGAAAAACATCAAGAACAATGAACTCTCTTTCCAGTCAGTCAGCTCTGAGGATAGAGGCAGTTATATGTGTGCTGTACAAGGTCATGAGAATCTTCCCTCTCCTGCTGTCACTCTCACTGTCACATGTGAGTGGAAAATCAATTTATGAAACATGTTTACTGTGACTTCTTTCATAGACATGAAAAATAACAAAAATGTGTGTGTGTTTTTTTTTGTTTTTAATTATTATTATTATCATCATTACCATCTTTATTATTATTATTATTATTATTATTATTATTATTATTATTATTATTATTACTTACTTACTTACTTACTTTTCCAACTGTCTCATTTAGATGCTCCAAGAAATACCACAGTGTCAGTCAGTCCCTCTGGTGAAATACTAGAGGGCAGTTCAGTGACTCTGACCTGCAGCAGTGATGCTAATCCACCACAGATAAACTACACCTGGTATAAAGAGAGTGTAAGTTCACCTGTAGGATATGGACAGAGTTACATCATCAACAACATTCAGTCCAGTAACAGTGGACTGTACTACTGTGAGGCCCAGAATAAACATGGCTCTCAGAAAACCACTGCTGTACCAATCACACTGAAAGGTATGGAAACTGTCATAGATGTTGTTGAAATCTGATTTAACTAGAGCTATGATGAGGTGATTTGGACTTTGTTTTCTCAGGAGACTACAACACTGTCATTTATATAGTTGCTGGGATCACAGTGTGTGGAGGAACTCTACTTCTGATTGGTTTAATGTGGATGAGGTCAGTCAACATGTGGGAATTATTTTTAATTCAAATTACCAGTGACTAAAACTCCAACATCTGAGCATGTTGTGGAAACAACAACAAAATCATTTTTCTTCTTAATTCATCTTTTGTTTAACAACAACATCTTATTATTAACAGGAAGAAGAGAAGAGGGAACAATCCAGCAGAACAAAGTTCAAAACAGGCAGGTTTAATGCTTTTTTGTTAAATAACATTTGTCATTAATGTTATGAATCCCAAAATATCAGGGAGGGATTTAACCTTCTCTTAAGACATTACCAAAAGTACTG